>NC_091634.1:48846230-49149260 GCF_027580195.1 Bos mutus
CCAAGGGGCTTTCCAGGTGAGGGTCCGCTAAGGACCCTGAAGCGGGGAGATGGTCTTCGCATGTCAGGTGAGCCCAGTGTCATCTCAGGGTCCTGACAGGCAGAGGCAGCAGGTCAGAGCGGAGGGAAGGAGCTCTGAGCCAGGGACATGGCGCCTCGGAAAGCTGGGAGAGGCAGTGACGGGTTCTCCCGGAGCTTCCAGGAGGGACTAAGCCTGGTAACACCTGCGTTTTCACCCCATCAGGTTGGCGCTGGACTGTATGGGGGTGGGTGTGTGCAGCTGTAAGCCCTGAGGTGTGTGGTCATTGGTCATGACAGCCATGTGGCACATATGCGGGGACAGAGTCCTGGCCTAACCCAGGCCTCCAGGTGACCCCTTCAGACACCCGTCCCCTCCAAGCTGGAAACGTCTTACATATGTGATGAGGCTGCCAGCATGAGATGGGGGTGGTGTCCTGTGGTGATGGAGTGGCCATGGCCAGCCTGGCCTGAGGCCTCTGGAAACACTGGAGCTTTCAATGAGGCCCTAGACATACTAAAGACCCCCACCACCCAGCCCCTCTCCCCCACTTAAGGGAGTGGCGGAGACAGCTTCGAATGCCAGCGGGAGTCCCGGGGGTGCCCCCACCCAGCACAGCATCCTATCCCAGCTCTGCAAAGCCTGGGTCCTCCTAGCCTAACTGGAGCCTGCAGACCCATTTCCAGGGAAACCCGACTCGGGCTGCGTCCCTCTGCCCCAATCCCATCCCACTCAGTGGGGAAGGTCCTCTGCCCCACACAGCCCCCATCCCCCAGAAATGACCCTTTAGTTGAACATTGATAAGTTCCACTTCCAGCAGCTACAATGAGGTGTGTGTGGCTTTACTGGGAGACGAACGTGCCAATCCAAGTGCCCAGTTACCTTGCTCTTCATGGCAGGTTCGAGGGAGGGACCTGAAAGCACCTCACCTGCCGTGCTTGACCTGTGGCTTCAGGAGAAAGTGGGGGTTCCCTGGTAGCCTCATGGTTAGCATTCGGTACTTCCACTGCAGTAGGCCTAGGTTTGATTCCTGGTCAGGGAACCATCCCGCATGCTGCACAGCACGACCAGAATACAAATAAACAGAAAAGAAATATGCTTTAAAAAAGAAAAGCAAAGAAAGCATTTTAGGGACTTCCTAGGGCCCAGTGGTTAAGAATCTGCCTCGCAATGCAAGGGACTCAGGTTCGATCCCTGGTTTAAGATCCCACAGGATCCCACATGCCACAGGGTAACTAAGCCTGCCTGCCACAACTACCAGACCCGTGCATCTCAACTAGCAAAGCCTGCATGCCACAGCGAACATCCAGTGCAGCCAAATAAATAAAAGCAGTTTAAAAAAAGAAAGGAGTTAAGAAAACAGGAGATGCTATGGCTGACGACTCTTGGGGCCACTGGCCTCTGAAGGCCTTCCTTATCTGTGGTGCAGGGTCCAGAACTCCCTCCCCAACCATCCGCTACCCCCAACCCTTGTCCCCCAGCTGTTGCCAAGTGCCAGGCTGGGAGTGTAGTCTTAATAAAGGCAGGAGCCTCCTGCCTGACACAGGAGGTGAAATCCACTTATAAATGATGATAATTCACAGGATTAAATACAATGCCCCCATGAGCTTCATGCAGCTGACAAAGTACCCCAGGCTGGGGGCTTAAAACACAGACATCTGTTCTCTCCTGTTATGGAGGTGACAAGTCTGGAATCAGGGTATTCAGAGGCCCCAGGGTAGAGTCCATCCTTCCCTCTTCCGCTTCTGTGATTGTTGGTGTCCTGGGCTCCTGGCTGCATCCTTCCCATCTCTGCCTCCACGTCTCCCGGCCGCTGTGTCTCTGGTCTCTCCATGTCCTGAGCTCTTCTTACAAGGACACCAATCCCTGTATTGGATGCATGACCTACCTAACCTAGGATGAGCTCAGCTTAACCTTCAGACATCTGCAAAGGCCCTGTTTCCAAATAGGGCCTCATCTGCAGGGGCAGGCGAGATGGAGGTCAGGACGTGGGTGTATCTTCTGAGGGGACACAGTTCAGCCCACAGCAGGCCCCTGGTGAGGGGTTTCAGGGAAGGAGCGGTTACTGCAGTCGCTTTGTGGGATCCTTGGGAACCGGTGGGACTTGGGTGTGGGGAAGATGGGAGAAGGGTGCTCCCAGAGGGGACAGCATACGGGAAGGTATGGGGAAGAGAGGGGTGAGGCTCAGGTTTGTGGGGTGGGGGCAGGCGGGGACAGCTCCATCTGGGGGGAACGCTGCTGGCCAGGCGTCAGTCGATGGCCCCTGGGCAAGGTCACTGCTTCTTGGAGAGATGACACGGCCTGCCTCTCGCCCCAGGGCAGGTGGGGCTTTCCTGGGCATCGTCTTAGGGACAGTGACAGGAGGCAGGTCAAGCCACACAGCGGGCAGGGCGGTGCACTTACAGAGCTCAGCTCTGCCAGCCTCACGAGTCAGAGCTGCCACCAGCTGCCACGAGCACATTAAAAACAAAGCAAGACAGAGCCCCTCCCCGGATGGGGGGCCACAGAGCTCGGCCAATACACACGGCGTGTTGACCGGGCTCTGACACATGTGTGGCACTGATGGCCCCGGGGACACGCTGCGTGAACAGGTCCAGGTGCCCAAGGCTGACGGGTGGGATTCCACTCATAGGAAGCCCCCAGGACAGGCGTGTCCCTAGAGACGGGGAGCGGAGGAAAGGCTGCCAGGGTGGGCAGGTGGGAAAGAGTGGGGTGTGAGGGCTGGTGCAGAAGTTTCCTTGGGGGATGAAGCATCGTCTCAAAGTGGAAACGGGGATGCCTGCACAGGACACTACTGAAGTGTCAGATGCCACTAAAGGGTCCTGTGAGCACCACGTCCGTTAAAATAAAGGGGTGGGGGCTAGCGGATCCCGACAGACGCCGCTTGGTGACTTAACAACACGAGGTCCATCGCTGTTGACTCCTGTCCCCCTACCCTGTCCTGCCCTCAAGGGGTTTAGCAGCTCCAGCTCGTCTCACTGAGACCAAACTGGGATATTCCGGGATTCCAGTCTTAAGGAGGGGAGTGATATAAAGACCATCCCAAGTCAGTAGATGGCTCCCTGCAGGTCCGTCCTGGGCAGCCTCTCAGCTCTGAGCCGGGAGCCTGACTAGGGAAGACGGCCACCTGGTGGTCGGCACTGGTCATTGGCCAGCTGCAGACCAGATGGCCTAGGCCGCTGCTCCCTTGGGTCGCCTTCTGGCGGGGAGGGAGCGCTGGACAAGGAGTGGAGGCGCAGCTAGTGTTTTGGGGAGGGGACCTAGTGGGGCTGCAGTAGTGTGAAGTTCCTTTGTCTTGCCTCACAGCAGAGTTCCCAGCTGACCACAACACCAGGAGGAGAGGACCAGCCTTCACGGGGTTGTTGGGGCTAGGCTGTCCGAGGGCCTGGGCTCTGACGTCTCAGCCCAGCCTGACCCTGCCTGGAATGCCCCGTGGCCTCCCGGGCATCAGACAGCTCCAGGAGTTCTTGTTCCTGTTTGAATGAGTGTTCACCTGAAAACTAAATTTCTGACAGTCTGATGTGGATCCAAGTGACTTGCCACTTTTCTTTTTCGAATGAGCACTTTAAAAATCAGCACCAAAGTATTTTAGACACTACTATTAAAAGCAGAGCACGATGACTCCTTCTGTAAGGCCGACACTGGTGGGATACCTATTTTTAGATTCAGAAATTGACTGCCTTTACTGCACTTTGATATTTCCCAAGGTTTTTGTGCTGTTTGCCATACAAGTTGGCATGGATTCTGGCTAAAATCTGGGTCCCTACGCTGTGACTCAGAGCAGCAGGGGTCCTGCTGGGCGCTGCTAGTGACCCTGCGTTTACCTCCTTGACCCTCTGTTTCCTCTTCTGTAAAACGAAGTCAGGGCAGGAAGATTCAGACAGGAGCAGAGGTTCCGAAGACCTCATCTGGGACGGGTGCTCTTTGACAATGCTTCTAAGAGTCTGCAATCAAATGGAAAAAACTATAGCAAAATCAGGGGTTTCATGAAGTCAAACCTGCTTCCTGTAAAAGACTGCCTTTTGTTCTGAGATTATGTCCTCCTCTTGACTTTTTTTTTTATGTTAGTTTTTATGAAATACTGAGATGATTAAACAGTAGTTTTAGAAAATGAATGTCAGTATCTGGGAAAGGAAAGGGGGAAGGAGGAAAGAAACAGAAGAGAAAGACTGGAGGTCATTGTTGACAGTTTTGGTTTGTGATTTTACAAAGGCTAGGGGACCCTGCTCTGCAGGGGAGCCTTATCCTCTCTAGCCTCCAGCTCCGAGACCTACCAACGACCCTGGGACCAGCCACGTGCTGGGCTGGAGGCCCTGGGAGGGAGTCAGTGGTCCAGCCAGGTCGGAGGGGGTGATCCATGTGCCAGGCTGGAGGCCCTGGGAAGGAGCTGGTGGCCAAGCTGTTGGTCCAGCCAGATCAGAGGGGGTGGTCCTGGTGGGCAGAGCAGGGACCCTCAGACTGGGCCACTCAGGGATCCATTGGCAAGCGATGCAGCCCTGAGCTTGGGGTGGAGTCAAGGAGGGTGCCTGGGGTTCCATGGGTGACCCTGTGTGGGAGGACGGGGGCAGTGGCCCCCCTAGGTGACACAGGTCCCCAGCTGCTAGGGCTGGGGGCCTGGAGCCTTTTCTGCCTCCCGTGGGGTGAGCCCCAGCTCTGCTTCTGTCCCCTCAGGGAAAAGTGGCTCATCCTCCACTCCGCCTTCACCTGCTGGCTTCAGGGGCCCGGCCCCTCCTCTGCCTGCGCATGTGGGGCACACTCACGCCACTTGGTCTGGCTTGGGTCCAGAAGAACTGTTAGCTCTGCTCTGGGGCTCCATGTGCTTTACTCCTGAGCACCCGCCAGGGCTCATCCTGGTCGTCACCCGCTGTGGGCAAGCGCTCACCCCCCTGGGCTGGCCAGGACACCGAGGGCCCTGGAGGCCTGCCTGTGGCCACATGTCTGGAAAGTACCAGGGTGGGATCCAGTCCAGGGGTCTGATGCCAGAGCCCCATCATATCACTTTTAGATTCAGATGACCTTCAGCTTCTTCGTTTCAAAATGAACATAAAAACGTTGTAGGGGTGAACGAAGGAATTGCAGAGGCATTTCTCCAGAGATGCAGGAATGGCCAGCAAGGATAGGAAAAGATGCCCAGCAGCATCAGCCACAGGGAAGTGAGCTAGCAGCCAGCCACTGCCCACATCTGGATAGAGGTCAGCTAAGCAGGAGATCAGACGGCAGCGAGTGTCCATCCAAGAGGAGGAGGTGGAAGCAGGCCCTCTCGTTCTGGGGGTGGGTGTCAAACGTGGAGTCCGGGCTGCAGGTCCCTCAAATCTTAGAGATCCAGTTGGCACGGACCCAGCATCCCTCACCCCGCCCAGACACACGAAAGCACACGTCCACGTAAACGCATGTGTGTGGATGTTCACAGCCACGCTGCTCATGCCGCTAAAAAGTGTGCTTCACCTAATGAATGAGCAGAACACATCCTTCCACTTGGGGGATAGTCTACTTGGCCTTAAAGGCACTGAAGCGCTGACAAAGGCTGAAGCCTGGGCGCACCTGAGAGAAGCTAGGTGGAAAAGGACACCCACTGAGCGATTCCGTGTATGGCACGTGACCTATTTCTCAATAAAGCTGCTCAACAATCAGTTGTCCCCCTCACCCCCACCACCAGGGCTGTCCTGAAGTGACTGATCACAGTCCTTTGGGTGAGGGGCGGCCTGGGTGGTGCAGGGTGGGGGGCTCGGCCATCCCTTCGGAGAGTGGGGGAGGCAGCCAGAAAATCCTCAGCCTTGCAGGTAGGGGCCGCCCCCAGGCCCTAGGTGTGACCAGCAGCCCAGCCCCCTGCCCACCCAGAGGACACTGTGCCCTCCGCGTGGTCATCTCCAAGGAGAGATTCCCCCAGGTGTTCCCCTCGCTCGAGGGGAGATTGCCTGGGGGGACTTGCAGGCAGGCTCGGCGCCCACTTAGGTGCAGGTGGGGGGCTGTGAACAGAGCCAAGGGGACAGATGACGTGGACACGCCGGCCTGGCTCCCGCCCTGCTGTCTCCCTCCACTTTCCATCTCTCTGTGGCTCTTCCTGTTTACCAGGCTCTGCTTTTCTCTCTCAGGCTGAAAAAAGGGGTGCCCCAGTCTCCCCTGGGGTCTCAGGGTTGATACCACGGTCACCGTCAGGGTCGCTGCAGAGCACATAAATGGCTGAACTTGGAGCCAGGAGGTCCAGACTGGGATCGGAGCCCACCTGGGGCCCAACGTGAGAACAGGCCTGGGACACACGGCGACCATGGTCCTCAGACCGCTGACCCCTGGCCTGGCCTCAGCTTCCTTGACTGTGGGGCACTTCCCTCAAGGGAAACCAGTGGAGCCTGGAGAGGGGAGGGGATTAATTGAGCTGTTCTCGACCCCGGGGGGCCGGTTGTGGGAAGGTGGTTGTGGGAAGTGCCAGAGCTCCTGGCACTTCAGGAGCTCTGGGGAGGAGGGAGGCCAGTTTCCCCAGAGCCATCGGGCATCGGGTCAGACAGTGTCCTCCAAGTTCATGTCCGCCTGGAGCCTCCTGCTGAGCCCTTGCTTGGAAGAAGAATCTTGCAGAAGTGATTAAGGTAAGGATCACACCTTACCTTCAGGTGTCACCCTGGGTTAGGGTGGCCCTAGAAGAGACAGAAGCAGAGACACAGACACTGAGGAGAGAGGGCAGAGGCAGGGGTCTGAGGGGAGCGGCCACAGCCCAGGGCTCAGAGGGCTAAGCAGCACCCGCGTCGGGGCAAGTCGTCCTGGGGAGCAAGCAGAGTGCCTAAAGGCACTGGAAGACCGACCCTCCCCAGAGCCTCGGGAGGGGTGCCTGTGGTGGGGCGGAGCGGACCAAGGTGGGAAGCAGGCAGAGGCAGAGCGCCTCTCCCAGGCTGACTGTCTCTGGCCCCTCCTCACCTCCTGCGGCACCCTCGACCCGGGGGTGCGGAGTGCCTGTCACTGGCTGTTGCACCTCCCAGAGCCCTGGGGCTCAGTTCTTGCAGGGAGCATGCACGCTCTGGCACAGCCGCCCCATCCTGGGGGGCAGAGTGCCTGACCACCATCCATCCAAGGACACCGCCCCCTGCAGACCCCTCCGTATCTCGCGTCCCAACAGGCGTCCTGCAGTTTCTCAAACGCCCGTCAACTCCTCAAGGCTCCAGAACTCAGCGCCTTGATACTTAGACGGTCTGGTCATTTCTCTCCACGCAATTCCCAGGTGCTTACGCAGGGCTCCTTTGCTCTGAGGAGGCGGACGGTCTGCCAGCAATGGGTCCTTTATAGATGTCGCCGCTGGGCACAAGGGGCCCTTGGGAGAGCACTTCTCCCCTCCTGGAGAAGTGATGTGGCAGCGGCGGGAAGACTGCAGCTGGGTGTGGTTTCCGTGCGGGTGTCCCCCTCCCTGGGCTGCGGTCCCTCGTCTACACAACGGGACAGTCCCCGGGCCCTGGGACTGAGGCTGCAAGTGTGCAGTCAGCATCCGTGGGGACAGACGGACGGATGCTCTGGAAGTAAGGCTGAGACGTGACGGGGCCCCTGCTCAGGAGACCCTCGTGGGTGGTTTCAGGTCCCCTCGGGGTGCCGTGTTCCCCCTTCACCACAATGTCCTGTTGTGAGCTTTCTGCCGTTTCAGTTGGGGTGATTTGTACTCAGTGAATGCAGTTTCATCTCTCCGTATGTTATAAACCCTGAGACCTCCCTGTTAGTTTTGAGTTTGACTTTTAGAAAGTTTAAGGCCAGAAGGACAGGGTTCCTGAATCTCCGTGTGCTCCTCTCCGCCTGTGGACGCAGGTCCCACTGGTGTGGAGTCCCTGCAGCACTGGGAACGTCACTCTCCACTTCCATGTGTCTTCAAATGACGCTTCCATCACCGTCCCTGAAGGACGTTCTTGCTGCACGTAGAGTTCTGTGCTGACCGTGCTGTCTCCTGGGTCACTTTAAACACACCTTGGCTCTGCATTCCGTTATCTGGAGTAGGGCAGTTGGAGCTCAGGCTCAGCGCCCGCCCTACATCTGGAGTCCACTTCCTCTGGTGAGTGCATCTTTTTGGTGGTTCTGTGAGACCCCCCATCACTGTTAGAGTCAGATGGCCTCTGAAGACCAGCACCTTTCATCTCACAACCTAGAAAATTCCCTTTCATTAAAGTCACCCCCAGTCTCTTCAAATAGTCTTTAAATATTGAGAAGCTGTCAAGCTGACAGTGATGGACACAACTTCTGATTTCCACTTCAGAGCTCCAGTTTTAACCCTGGCAACAAATGCCCATGGGTTTTCCCCACAAGACAGGCTGATTGCTCCATTTTTGGGAATCACGTGCCCAGCATCCAGTCTTCCAGCCAACAGTGTTCCCTGGAATCATCAGGGGGTCCATCTTGGGGACTCTGTCCTCCAGGGTTCTCCTCGGGGCTACCAGCTCACTCTTCCTCTGACCTCACACAGAATGTTAAGGAAACAGTGCTCAGCGGGTGAGATTTGATAGACTTAATGTTTTTTTACTGTTCCATCAGGGACATTCTTAGTTGAAACTGGTTTTTGTTGCTTTCTTGAGAGGTGGGGTGGGAGGTGCTAGGTCAGCACTGAGGTTCACTTGTCACGGCGGCCTTGGCTTTCCTGCCACAACTCATACAACTTTGGTCAGAGGAGGGCCCTGCTGGCCCTCTGGAAGGGGTGGGGGCACCCGTGGGTTCCCTGTCGAACCCTCAGAGCTGCTAGTGTAAGAGCACAGGAGTGTGTGTGCATCCTTGTTCCCTCCCACCTGCTGTCTGCTGGGTGGCAGGAGTGTCCTGAAAGGTGAGCTCAAGCTGCTCTGCTCCTGGCCCTGGGACTGAGCTCTGCCCACCGCAGGTTAGAGATGTAGCTCAGGGAACCCCTGGGGAGAGGGCTGAGCCCGGGCACGCCCAGGTCCAGACCTGATGCACAGGCTGTGGGTGGTGGTCCTTCTCAGGGTCCAGGGGCTTGCTCTTCTGCCTGCCTGGATCAGTCTGCCCTGCCGGCTGGCCCTGCTCCTTGTGGGTCCTGTCCCCTTGGCGTGGCCTCTCCATCTCGAGGTCATCAGGTCAGCAGCACCTTGAGAAGCCCCTTCGCCCTGGAGGGAAACAGGCAGAGGTTCTGGGGGTTAGGACACAACAGCCTTGTAGGGAACAGGCTTCATTCCTCAGCATTCTTGGACAGATCGGCGGTCTCAGCTGTATTTCTTGCTGTGAGTCTGATCAGAGGGCTGATGATGGTAGAATTCTGAGAGCTGGACCCACTACAGGGAGGACCAGAATCAGGCTCCAGTAAGCAGCAGTGTCAGGCTGTAGTGGGGACCAGAGTCAAGCTTTAGTGAGGTAGAGTCAGGGTTTAGTGGAGACTATGGCACCCCACTCCAGTACTCTTGCCTGGAAAATCCCATGGGGTCGCTAGGAGTCGGACACGACTGAGCGACTTCACATTCACTTTTCACTTTCAAGCATTGGAGAAGGAAATGGCAACCCACTCCAGTGTTCTTGCCTGGAGAATCCCAGGGACAGGGGAGCCTGGTGGGCTGCCATCTCTGGGGTCTCACAGAGTCGGACACGACTGAAGCGACTTAGCAGCAGCAGCAGCAGTGTCAGGGTTTATGGAAAGTAAAGTTAAGGTTTGTGAAGAGTAAAGTTAGGCTTTATTAACGACCAGATTCAGACTGTAGTGAGCACCAAAGTTAGGCTATAGTGAGGGCCAGAGTCAGGTTTTAGTGGGGAACAGAGTCGGGCTATATTAAAAAGCAGCCTCAGGCTTAATTGAGGCCCACATTCTGCCTTTAGTGAGGACTAGAGTCAGGCTTTCATAATGAGCAGTGTCAGGCTTTGTGAGGACCAGAGTCAGGCTATAGTGAGCAGCAGAGCGAGGCTGTAGTGAGGACCAGAGTCCGGTGCTAGTGAGAACCAGAATCAGGCTTTACTGGAAAAAAAAAAGGTGGACCTGGGAGTCACGAAGGGGCTGCTGGGATTCTCGGGGGCCTCCTCAGACTGCGGGTGGAACCAGGGCCGTCTGGGGCTGCCACGGCCAGAGACGTGACACACCGCCTGACAGGGAGTCGGGCCTTGTTCAGTGTCTCCCACTGGCTTCCTTGCGTCCGAGTGGCAACGCCCCTGGCAGAGGACCGGGCACCGTGTCTGTAGGGGAGGACCCCTCCCAAGCCTGTGTGGCTGGTGCCCTGGGGTTTGGCTCTGCATCCTGAGGAGCCTTGTTGTGGAGCCCAGGGCCTCCTGGCAGCGGCCTTTGCTTAGATTCTCCCGGAGCTGGGTGGGGGTCCTGGGTAGGGGCGGGTCACCCCCGTGTGTCTCTCCAAAATTTGGTCCTCAGTCTCTAGGGGTCTTTTAAAGGCTCTGCATTTTGGAGCCCTTGGAAATACTGGCTGGTGGCCCCATCTCGGAGGTGATGAGCTGGTGTCATGACACCTAGTTGGACTTGTCCCTGGCCTACTGTGCAAAGTCCTGCACTATTTTGAATCTCCAGACATGTCTGAATCTCGAGTTTCCGTTTCTAATTCCCTGTTGTCACCCACTGATGTGACCTGACAAATTGTCATGTGGATGTCCCAGTGGCCATCTCCCTCTGCAGGTGCCATGATCAGCCTCCCCGGGAGAAGGCGGCCCCCACAATAGAGTAGCACAGGACCCTGGCCGCCCCCTGCCCCCAAACACAGCATCTGGGCTGCCCATGTGGGCGTGCGCATGTGTGGGGAGGGGCTTGCGCACCTCCTGGGTTTTTTAGGGGCACGGGGAGCCAGTGCTCAGGCTGATGCTGTTGGGCCTTTAGGTCTCATGCCACTGTGCGCCAGGGCAGGCCAGGGGGACCCTGTGGACCAGGGGCAGGCGGGGGGACGCTGTCTCTCCCACAGGGTCAGGGCGGAGTGTGGCAGTGACAGCTGTGTGGCAGCAGAGGGTCCGCGGGCCTGGGTGCTCCCTGAGGGAGGGTCAGACCGCAAGCACATCAGAGAAGGGTCCCTTCTCCGGATGCTGCTGGGGACCTCCCTCCAGGACTGCCACTGGGCGTGGTTCCAGCCTGCGAGCCCCTAGTGAACAGGACCCCGCAGAATCCCAGTCACCTGCCCTTCTGAAGGGTGGAGATCTGGGCCCGGCCCCTCCTGGCTGCGTCCTGCACCAGCGGAGAGGCCCCTCGGCAGGGCCGTCCTGCACCCATTGGGCTGATCAGAGGGGCGCGAAGTCTGGTGCACCTGCCCTGCAGGCATTTCTCAAACGTGCCAGAGAACAATGTGCTGGCAGCTGATCAGTGCTGATTCCCAGGCCCTGGCCTGTTCAGCCAGTCAGGGGCTTCACCGGCTTGGGTGATGGGATATGGCCATCCTGGAGAAGAGTGCTCTTGGGAACTAGGAGCTGTCCCAGAGAAACTCCCTCCTAAGTGGTCCCTGGGGCGGCTGGGAGGCCCGTGGTCCGTGCTCTCAGCTGCTGCCGGTGTGAGCCAAGCGAGGGCAGGCCTGTGAGCGAGGCTGGGCAGGGGTCAGGGGAAGCCCGGATGTGGATGGTGGCCGTGTGTGCACTAAGCTATGGGGCTCCCCGCACCAGCTTGAGTATGGCTGGCCGTGTCCCTCCTGAGGACAGCGGTGGGGGCGAGGCTGTACCTCCAGGGATACTGCTGGGGCTCTGCCTGGGGACTTCCACCTTCTCCCACGTACCCCGACATGCAAGGCCAGCGGAGCTCCTGTCACCTGGCCTGCTGGCCCATGTAAATGAGTCGCTGCTGACCCGTGGTGCCAGGAACGTCCATATGCAATGATTCCTGGTGCCAGGCTGTCCCCAGAGGTGTGCAGGCAGCACTGGCCCTGGAGTGCTCAGGGCTGTGGAGAGCAACGACCTGGGTGAGGTTTGCACACACGACTCTGGGTGGGCGGCCCAGTTAGGAGGAGCTGAGGGTGGCCTGTGGCCTTGAATGTGGACAACACACTGTGCGTACTATGTATGCATTGTTGTCTGGTCAGATCGGGCCTCGGGGGGTGAAACTGGCTCAGTGTGGAGGGCTGCCCAAAGGTGGGAGAACAGGCGATGGACAGGCAAGGCCGGCTTTGTGGAGGCTGTGAGGTGGTGGGGAGTGCTCTTTTCCCTTCTGGTCCTTTCACTCCCCAGCTTGTCTGATCACGTGCTCCTCCCCGAGGCCAGGTGCCCAAGAGGCAGTGGTCAAGGCAGGTGAGGCCGGTGGGGGCGGGGGAAGGAGGTAAGAAAATAAAACCAGGAGATCCCAAGAGTGACCGCCGTTCTGCAGAGAGGACCAGGTGTTAGGATGCAGGGTCAGGGAAGGTCTCTAAGCCGCATGACAGGAGCAGCCCTTCGCAGGAGCAGATGGCGAGGAAGGGCTGGAGCAGTGTGAACAGGGCTTTTGGGGATGGCCTGGCGGCTACCTTTGTGCAGCAGGAGCCCCGAAGGCCTGAAGCCGGGTGTGCCGCCATCTGGTCTCCCAGCCACTCGTCCTGGCAGTGAGGGGCGGTGGGCGCTGGCCGGGGAAGTGTCCAGTCCATCAGGTGGGGGTTACAGCTGGAGGCACCTGTCCCTAGCAGCTGAAATGTTTGGAATTGGTGGCTGGGGGAGAGCCTAGGCAACCTGGGGGCCAGAACGGGCAGAGGTGGGTTTGGCAGAATCACAGTTGCTTTGACAGTGAGGTGTGAGTAGATGAGGGTGCCGCTGCAGGTCTGTGCATGCGCAGGTGTGGGAAGAAGACGTAGGGGCGAGAATTCAGTCTTGGATGAGTCAGGGCCCTTGAGGGCCACGTAGTGGGTGCACAGGTGGGGCCAAGGGGCATGGCTGGGCTGGAGAGAGGTAGGGTCATGGGAACTCACGTGCCCGCCCATGAGAGTGAATAGAGAGCTGCGAATGGGGGTGGTGGCCCTGAGCCGTCAGTTGGGGGTTGTTCGGGAGCATCATGGCTCCTGGAGATTGGTGTCCCTGGGTGGCAGCTGTGACGGTGGTGGCAAGTTCTCAGGGAGATGGGGGTGGCTCGAGGCAAGGTGTGGGCAATGGGGGGGTCCTAGGAGGTTGGGTGGACTCAGCACTGGGGACCTTGGCTGGGCAGAGAGCTTGGCCTGGTCAGCAGTTCAGGCCTGGGGCAGGGGTCAGAGGTTGGCTCTGGGCCCTCAGGACGGGCTGCAGGATCCTGCAGCGCACCACACTCAATCTGTGGGCGTGGACCCTGAGGCCCTTTTCCAAGTGGTGCTGTCTTCCACTCGTGCAGTGAGGGGTGGGAGGGTGGAGGACGCTGACCCCATCCTCCTGCTTTGAGCATCTGTGCTCATCAGCACACAGGGACATTTACCCTGCCTGAGGTTTAATGGCCTCTGCCTCACGTGGTCCCACTCAGAGGTGGAGCCTCCAAAGTCTGTGCAAATGAGGTGCTGGGCCTCCCCTTCCCCAGCCTGGGAGGGCAGGGGTGGGATGGTCTTCACAAGGGGGGCATCTGCCAGGAAGCTAGCTGGTTCCCCGGAGGCCCTGACCAGCAACTCTGGTCACACCCTGGTACTAAGGGTCAGCCAAAAGCAAGCGGGAGGGGGCTCTTCTTGTCCTGACACAGGTTCCTCAGTCTTCCACCACTGAGGACTGGGTGGGATGGAACTTGCCTTGGGCAGGAGAGTGAGTCTGGGTGTGTGGCAGGAAGCCTTTCAGATATTTGGAGGAAGAAAAAGGCCTTTTTTTTTTTTTTTTGGCAGTAGGCTACCAGGTCTGAGCAACTTCACTTTCATGCATTGGAGAAGGAAATGGCAACCCACTCCAGTGTTCTTGCCTGGAGAATCCCAGGGACGGGGGATCCTGGTGGGCTGCCGTCTATGGGGTCGCACAGAGTCGGACACGACTGAAGTGACTTAGCAGCAGCAGCAACCAGGTATGTTGTATTTGAAAAAGACATTGTGTACCTCAAATCAAGGGACACCAGGCTGGAGGAAGCCCACAGACACCCAGCTGCCAAGTGCCAAGACCACAGCTGGATTCCTTGCTTGGGTTTGGGCCAGGTCATGGTCAGCCATGGTGCATGCAGCCCCCACAGCATCAGCAGGAGAGACTGGGAGTGGGGTGGCCCCAACCTCGTGCCCACTGCAGGACCACAGGTGCCTGCTGCCTCCAGTCCAAGAGCTGGCTCTTCTCACGGAGCACTGTGGGCTTGGGGAATTGGCTGCCCATCTCCCTTCTGCCCCCATAGGCCTTGGCAAGCAAGGTGCTCCCATCCCTGGATGCCTCGGTGGCCTGTGACTGGACAGGTGGCATCCAGCGATCAGCACTGAGCAGGTGGAAGAGCTGTGAGCTGGCCAGGATGAAGCTCTTCTCTTTGGCATCTGGTGCCCAAAAGAGAGCTTCTGGCTGGATCTTGGAGGGCAGCAGTGGACCAGGAAGGCCAGCACCTGCTGTCCCCGTGCCCCAGGGGCCCGGAGCAGTGCCATCAGGCCCGACTCTGGGCGAGATCCAACTCTTAAGGCCACTAACCATGTGACTCTGGCCTGCAGTGGCCCGTGTGTACTCAGGTGTGGTGCTGGTCCTATGTGCGCCCACCCCGTAGGGCCCTCTGCTCAGAGAGAACTAGGCTGCTCCACCACTGTGCTCAGCAAACTGAACTTCTTTATTAAGTGCCAAGGTCCAGGCGGGCGCTGCCCCCTGCAGCCCCTCTGCCGAGGCCTGTGCGTGGTTTCCCGGGCCCCTGCAGGGCAGCAGCAGCCGGGCGCTCACTTCACGTGCTCGGCCGCGTGGGAGGAGCAGTAATACTTTTTGTGGGCGATGAAGGTGGACAGGCTGCTGAACCTGATGTTGCACAGGCGGCAGTACCTGTGGTTGCCGTTGGGCACAGGGGCCGGCGCTCCCTGGCTGGGGGTCTGCACACCCTTGTCCGAATACGAGGGGGGCGTCGGCACAGCCTCCGGGGACGCGGCTGGGGGCGGGCCGGGCCGGGGGCTGCTGGCAGGCGGCTCCTGCAGGTCCTGACCGTTGAGGCCATCGCGGGGAGCAGCGGGCGAGGGCGTCCGGGCCTCCGCGCCTGGACCAACTAAGGGCTTGCCCAGCAGCAGGCCGTGCGCCAAGCGGAAGTGCTCGATGAGGTCGCCGCGCACCACGCCGTTCGGGGGGCAGTAGGGGCAGACGACGGCGGGCGGGTCCTCGGGGGCCGCACGCAGGCGGCGCGGGGCGGCGGGGCACGAGAACTTTTTGTGCGCCAGGTAGGCCTCGAGGCTGTGGAAGCTCACGCGGCAAGCCGTGCACTCGTGGTAATCGGCCAGGGCCGCCAGGCCAGGCGCAGGGCCGGGGGCGGCTGCTGGAGCCTGGCGTCGCGGCTTCTTACTTAGGTCGATAGGGCCTTCGGCCGCTTCCTGGCCACTTCCGCCTCCACTTCCGCTTCCGGGCCGCGGCGATGCGGGCGGCGTGGGGGCAGGTCCGGGTGGTGTAGGGGCGGAGCCTGGCGCGGAGGGAGGGGCGGGCCCGGCCAGGGGCGGGGCAGGTCCGGCTAAGGGCGGGGCAGGCCCGGCCGCGTGCAACTCATAGAGCTTGCGGCGCCTGCGCGTGCGCACTGGCGGCGCCGAGGGCGCAGGTGTCCCGGCTGGTGCTGGGCGGCGCGGCGGCGGGTCGTGGCGGGAGGCGCAGTAGTAACGCTTGTGCACCGTGTAGGTCTCGTGGCGGCTGAAGCGGATGTTGCAGGCCTCGCACAGCGTCCGGCGGGGGTCGTCGTCCTCATCCGCCCCGCTGCCCGGGCTAGGGCTGCCCTCGCTGCCCCGGCCGCTCGCGTCAGCGTCTGCCTCGGGCGTGGCCGCGCTCCCCGCCTCGTCCTCGCGTGCCCCGGGACCCGGCGACGAGCGTGGCGCCTCGGCCTCCGAGGATGGCGGGGCAGGGGGCACGCGAGGCGGGGCGGGGGCCGCCTTGGGCCGGCGGGCTGGGGGCACGTCGTCGGGCGGCCGGCGGCCAGAGCAGTAGAGGCGCTTGTGCACGTAGAAGTTGTTCACGTTGTTGAAGGTGATGTCGCACTCGAAGCACGTGGCGCCCTTGGGGGCCCCGGCGAAGAGGCCTGTCGGCGCGCCCAACCCCGTACCCGCCTGCAGCCGGCTGTGCACCAGCTCGGACATCTTGGCCAGGATCTCGGAGGCCGGTGGCGCCGCGGGCAGGTGCGGCAGGAACAGTGCGCTGGGCCCTGGGCTGGAGCCGGGTGTGGGGCTGGAGAGCTCTGCTTTCACCCGCGCGGGGCCAGGGCTGGGTGGTGACGGCGTTCGTGAAGGGGCGAGAGGCCCTGGCTCTGCCTCGGGCTCCTCCGCTGCCTCCACCTTGATGCTCCTGGGAGCCGCTGGGGGATCGCCGCCGCCCCCGTTCTGGGGACCCCCTCTAGACTCTCCGTTGGTGGCTTCGGCCAGGGCCTTCCTGTCCACTCCTGGTGAGGGGGCGGGCGCCAGGCCTAGGTCGGCAGAGGCCAGGGGGCCATGCAGTGCCGTGTGCTGATGGAAGGCGGCCAGACTGTCTGTGGGGAGAGCCCAGAGGCCACCTGTCAGGGCTGGAGCAGGACCTGCCTGGGGCAGACCTGAAGTGGGGAGGGTGGGAAGGGGGAATGGGGCTGGGCAGACGTGGTACAGAACCCAGTCTGAAACCGCCACCCCTCTTTCTGGTTCCCAGGGGCTCACCTGTGGGGAGTTTGGCAGTGGGGTGGCCTGTCCCTGGTGAATAGATCTCAGCCTTAGAGCCCGGCTGGCAGACCATGTGGTTGGTCACCAGGTGGCTGTAGAGGATGTCCCTTGTGGTGGAGATGAAGCCGCAGCTGTGGCAGACTCCTGCAGGAGGGCCATGGAGTCAGGGCCCTGGGCAGCTGGGCCCTACCAACCCTAACCACGGCCTCCATCCCCACCCTGCTTACCGGTCAGCGTGTCTGTGTGCACCTTTAGATGCCGCTCACAGTTGGCCTTGGTGGTGAAGGCGGACAGGCAGATGAGACACACGAAGGGGCGCTCTCCTGGAACACAGGCCTGGTGAGAGAGCCTCACTGGCCAGAGACCCCTCGGCTCTGCCTCCCAGGACCCTGGGGCCCGTGGGAGGCAGCAGGGAATGGTAAAGAGGACCACCCAGGCACACCCGTGGCTGGCATGCAACCCCAGGACAGGCACGGTGAACCTGGGTGGGAGGACACTGTTGGGGGGTGGGGGTGGTGCTCACCACTATGGCTACGCATGTGGATCTCCAGGGAGCTAGCGCTGGGGCAGCTTTTGCGGCACTGGGGGAAGGGGCAGACCCGCTCGTTGGGGTAGGTCTCCTTGGGCTTCTCATCCGGGGTGGCCACGGCAGGGGAGCCGGCACCCTGGCGGCTGGCACAGTAGTAGAGGAGGTGGGCTTGCAGGTTCCGCTCGCTACGGTACCAGATGCCACAGTCTTTGCAGGGAAAGACGTCTTCTGAGGGGATGAGAAGGCAGGGGAGAGTTGGGCCAAGCCTGAGGGGGTGCCCCGGCAGCAGTGTGGCCACCTCCCACCCAGGGCAGGCATGGCCCTCTGCAACATGAGGGCTGTGCCGCAGGGTCCTCCAGCTCGGGGAGCGAGGCCTGTGACCTGGGCTGTGCCTTCTTAGGTGTCCCTTGGTGACGCTGCGTCCCCTTTCTGTGGATCTCCAGGATGCCATGGGGACACGTGGATGGGGTCCCCCAGGACAGCCCCGCACTGCTTTCCAACAGTGAGCCCCGGAAGGAGACGCTGGGGTCTTGTGGGTGCCCATGGAAGGAGTGTGGTCAGTGGGGATGACAGGACATGGGGGACAGCCTGGAGCCGGGTGCCCATGGAGGAGGAGGAGACAGGTGGGTGGGCATCCAGGTGCACGTGTCCCCAAGCGCTGGGGGCGGGTAGAGGCCAGGAGCTGCGGGGGACCAAGAGCGTCAGAGTCAAATACACCCCCCACCTGATGGCTCCGTGTGTTACTGGTCAGACTTTGCTGATTCACCACACTTAGCCGTGTGGGCTGCCTCTGTGTTTTTGGTTTATGGGAGTGTGGCCTGTGGGGGTGGACCTGCCAACTGGTGAGGGTTTCTCTGATGGGCGCTTCAGCAGCCCTCCGGTTCCCAGAGATCCTTCAGGAATGTCCTGTTGTTTCTGCCCTGCTCTGCGGCTGAACCCAGGGAGGGGGAGGCTTTGTTCTGTGTCCTGACCTTGATGTGGGGTGGAGGGGCCTGGGACCCCTTCTTGGGGTTTTAACTTGTGTGGGTTAGGATGTGCTCCTCGCCCTGCTGGTTGGCAGTTCTTCAGAGGTGGCGGCCTCCCCACCGCCCGTGGGTGCTGCCAAGCCTCCACCTTCTGCCTCCTCTAAACCAGCGGTCCCCAACCTGTTTGGCACCAGGGGCCAGCTTCATAGAAGACAATTTTTCCAGACGGGGGTGGAGTGGAGATGGTTTTGGGATAATTCAAATGCATTACATGTATTGTGCACTTTATTTCTACTGTTAACATCAGCTCCATCTCACATCATCAGGCATTAGATCCCAGAGGTTGGGGAGCCCTGCTCTAAGGAATTTAGTACCTGTCTGTGGGGTGAGGTCGTCCCCTCATGCCCAGTATCTGCAGTTTTTCTGGCCCCAACCTTCCCACTGTGTTACCACTGGTTTTCAAGTTCCCTTTTATTTGGGGGCCTCAGGGCAGCTCTGTTCTCTTACTAGCGGAGGCCTGGAGCTGGGATCCAGATCTCTAGGGCCAGCGGTGGGCTTTTGGTATCTGCAAGCTCAGTGCTGGGGGATGGGGGGCTAGCTGTGGCATGGGGAGGGGGTGGGAACCTTGGAGTCTCAGGTGAGCCCTAGCCCTGAAACAGCGAGGATGGTCACAGTCCCACTGACCCAAGGTGACCCGAGTCCTGGCTGGACGCAGCCCTGTGACCTGCACAGACACCTCGATATGGGCATTAGCTCCACTCCTGTCACAGGTGAGAAAACTGAGGCTCCCAGTGCTGGAGTCTCAGGAATTAAACTGGGTCTGATTGACTTTGGAGCTCAGGGTCTGAGGGCCTTTCTAGACCAGCAGCTGGAGACCCACTTGAGGCTGGGGTGGGGTTGGTGTAAACTCGATAGCGAGCCCACCATGGCCTCACAGATGAAACATCAAACTCAAGGGGAGGGAAACCGAGGCCCAGAGAGGCTGCCTCTGGGCTGGCTCGAGAGGAAGTCCTCCAGCACTGGGGCTCCTGGCAGGCTCCCCTTGAACAGAGGGGAGACAGGCCTTGCTAGGCAACGGATGCCATTTCCTGCCCTGGTGCAGTGGCCATCCTGGCCCCTTAGAGACCCTTCCATTCAGCCTCCCTCTTTCCTGAAACTTTGTTTAGATAAGACCCCTCTGTACTCACCGCTGCCCTGAGCCCCCTGCAGGACCCGTTCTCCCTGGAGCGGCGGCCTTGCCCTGTCCAGTACAGTCCTTCCACGAAGGCTCTGGGCACGGGCCTCCTGCCTGTGCTTGTCCCCCTCCCTTCTGGTGACACCTGCCTCACTTGGCTGCAACTGTTTGGGTCATGGTGTCCCTTCCAGTGCCCGCAGATCCTGTCTCTCCCTGGGGCCTCATCCCGCCCAGAGCTCCCCACTCTGACTACACCCTGAGTCTCAGCACGTGTCCACTTAGTGCCCAACAGGCTGCTGGCTGGGCCCCCCTCCTTGCCTGTGATGCCCTGGCCTTGCGCTGCTGCCTCCTCACCCAGCAGGCCTTTGGGCTCCCACACCTCTCCAGTCTGCCTCGGTCCCTCCACTGGCTGCAGGTCACCACCACATTTAACCTGCTTAAGAAGAAGGCTACTCTTCTCCACCTAACAGCCCTGCAGTTTTAGAACTACATTGGATCCCTGACTTAGCGACTGCACACACATTGCTGCCTGAAAGCCTTCTGCTGGGGTCATTTCTCAGAAGGGACCCCAGCCCTCACGTGGGACCACCCTCGGAGTCTTGCTCTGGCCAAGGTCTTGCTGGGCCGTCCGCCTGGCTGCCCTCCCTGGTCTGCGGGTCTCCCAGGCACCCGGACTGAGGCAGCCCTGGGCAGTGCCCACGTCACAGCTTTTCTCCCATCATGAACCTGCCCGTGGCCACCTGCCTTAGCCCTGGGAGTGGTGGTGGTTCCCTCAACACAGGCAGGTCCCTCCACTGCTTGGTCTGGCATGGACATCAAACAAGGATTTGAGGAATAAGCAAGTCCAGACCCTCTGCTGGTCGTGGGGAGGGTCCCTCTGCTCCAGCTGGTCTTACTGGTGCCTTTGTCCTAGAGGACACAGGTGTGTCCCTCGCAACTGGGAGGTAGGGGTGGGGCCAGCACATAGTGGGTGAGGGCAGGGCTGCTGCTAGGCCCCCAGGGTGGGCGCATCAGAGACCCCACCCCAGCCCCAGGAGGCTGCTCTGATTGCTGGCCAAGTAGGGGGCTGAAGAACCTGTGTGTGCCAGACACACCGGGTGAAAAGCCCCCTCACCCATGGGCTGCATCCTGGGGCTCCCCCCGATCCCCACTGCCAGGCCCCTGGAGCACATGCCCTCCTCTGGTCAGCTAACAGACCAGCAGACTGGTCCCTGCAGATCTTAAGCTGGGGACCCCTTGCAGTCTAGCGGGGGCCGGGTGGCAGTGGGTTACTCACTGTTGACGACCGCGGTTGCGAGGATGGATGCCATGCCAGCCTGCTGGGGCAGGAGCTGGATGTCGGGGTGGGAGGGGGCTGGGCTCTCAGGCTCCGCTGGCTCCTTCTTCACAGGGTGGCTGGGGTTGCTGGGGGGCTTGGCCACCAGGAGCACTTTCAGCTGTCCACCTGCAGGCACCGGCCTGGTGAGCCTGCACCAGAGGGCTTCATCTGCGGGGGAGGGCAGCTGTGACGTGGCAGCCCGCAGCTCCAGGCCACAACGGCCGTGCCTCTGCAAAGACCTCCCTCCACCGCCCCAATCTTATCCTCCTGAGCACCTCTGCGCGGCCCCATCTTAGACACCTGGGTTCCACAGCTGGGCATGGGGACCGGAGAGAAGCCACACCAGGTGGGCAGCTGTGGCCGGCTGGTTTCCATGGTGCCCCCTGCCTCCTTGGGGTTCCTGAGTGGTCCCCCAGGGTGTGCCTGCTCTTTTGGGCCTCCCTGCGCCAGCCTGTCTGAGTGGGAGGGCCCTTTTCCAGGAGAGAGGAGCCAAGCAGACTGGAGCAGCCCGGAGGGCTGGGTAGCCACTCACCAAGCCCTGGAAAGGCCTCACAGCTTGGCCGGCACGGCTGTTTCCACAGCAGCCTGCAGGGGGCAGCCGCGGCTAACAGGACTCAGTCCAGCTCAGAGGCTGCCAGGAGCCTGCCTTCCCTAAGAGGCAAGGCCCCAGGCCACCTTATGAGAGCATTCAGCACCCCAGGGACCCTTATCCTACCCGGGCAGATGGGCCCTGCTGACCAGGCAAGGCAGTGCTAACCAGGCCGTTTCCCAGTCAGGTGTCCAGGCCCCTAGCTGGTCACCTGCTGCCAACCCAGGCCCTCCAGTGCTCTCTGGGCCCTTAAGAGTACCCTCAAGCAGGGAGGAGGGGTGGGGGTCCTCTGGAGAGGAGTACATGTGGCCATGTTAGCCAGGTCCATGGGGTCACCACAGGCAGAGGGAAAGCTCAGGTCCCTGGGTGCTCCTGGGGACCCCACATGGGGAGGGGCTCGGGTGGGTGTTGGAGCAGCAGCCCAGCCTGGTCCCCTCTTGCCCCCAGGACACTTAATTCATTGCACTCAGGCGATGGTGAGGGGGACACCCCCAGAACATTCTACCGAAGTGGAGCCCCTGTCGGGGAAGGAGGTGGGTTTCCTGTGGTCAGCAGGCACATGGCCCTTCCAGGTGGCCACGCTGTGGTGGATGGCCCTTGCTCGGGTGTAGAACTTGTCATGAGTCCGTCCTCCCACCCACCCTGGGACCAGAGCCTCCATCTGTAATGGGAGGTCCCCCGCCTTGATGCCCAGATCGTCACACGCTGGGAAGGCTGGTCTGGGCAGACCAGGGCAGGCAGGACCAGGACACCAGGGGTGCCAAGGACCCAGCCTGCCCCCCTCCCTCGAG
The DNA here is from genome assembly GCF_027580195.1 of Bos mutus. Classification (NCBI taxonomy): domain Eukaryota; kingdom Metazoa; phylum Chordata; class Mammalia; order Artiodactyla; family Bovidae; genus Bos; species Bos mutus. The sequence continues at coordinate 48,868,219 of NC_091634.1, forward strand.
AACCACTCCTGGATGGCACAGGAGGGGCATGGTGCTTTCCTTGTCCTCACAAGACAGAGGCCCCACATGGACCTGCTGGCCCTTGCCAGACCCGGCAGCCCACCAGGCCTGGTTCCTCTGCTGCCCTGGTGGTCTCCCAGAGGTCCTGAGGGCAGTCCTGGCCTCACTGGGGGGGCTGCTCCCCCATGCCCGGGCAGATGTCTGTCCAGTCCCAGACTGACATTGATCGGGGCATGGCAGCAGTGGCCCAGGCAGGCTGGTTTGCCTTTAAGGGCTGCCCCAGGAAAAGCATGACCCCCCCTCCTCCGGAAGCCGTGAGGGAAGCACCAGGATACCAACCCTTCCGGTAGATCTCCGCGTTGGCCTCAGCCTCGGCCAGGGGCTGGGGCAGTGTCCTCAGCCAGCAGGCCTCGTCCTCCAGCAGCAGGGTCAGGGCCGGGCTCTGGGGGCAGGAAGAGGGGTCAGCAAGCACTCAGTCATGCTCCCGGACACAGCAGAAAAAGAGGTAGACCAGGAGCGTTCTTCAGGGACCACGTGGGCAGAAGCCTGAGAGTTCACCCCATGGGTGTGCCGAGCACCGTGCTGGCAACAGGCACACTGCAGGGAGCCAGCGCCTTCCACAGGTCAGGCGCTGGGTTCACTGAGGAGCTGAGGCCCAGAGAGGTCGAGCAGCTCACCCAAGGTTGCACAGACAGACCGCCATTCGCTCCAGCCGCCCCCTCCCGAGTGGGCTGCTACCCCAGGCGCAGGCTGCTGGCGCGAGTGAGCAGGGGACTGGCCTGGAAGAGATGGCATCATCCCAGCCCTGGGGCACGCCGGTGCACCTCTGTCCAGTCCATTCTGGGGCTGGTAGGTGGCGGACATGTGAGGAACCTCTGCCTGGGCCCAGCAGCCCCACAAGGTCCCCGGGCAGCAAGACGTCCCCCTGCCTTGCTGGCTGAGCACCCAACCTCCCCGCGGCTCCCAGAGCATGGTCAGCCCCTTGCCCCCACCTTGCTGGTTGCACCCTCCTCCCACCTCACAGGTGAGGGAAGGGAAGGGAGGCAGCTCACTCCCCCAGTGGCCTGGGCTGAGAGTCCGGCCTTTGAAGCGCCCAGCGGGGAGCAATGCAGTACAGACCTCGCCCTGCTTGGCCCCAGGAGGTTGGAGTGACCACTGCCGCCCGTCAGGCTGCAGCCCCAGGGCTGGGTGGGTTCTGGACTGCTCCTCTCCAGTGGGACGGCCAAGCTCAGCCCCTGGGCGCCGTGTGCAAACTGTTGAGCTAACTGTAAGACCGTGTTACCTGCTGCCCCCTGGACGGGGACGTTTGTGCACCCTGAGGCACCTGTGGCAGTTGGCCAGGATGCTATGTGGTGGGATGTCTGGGGCAAGTAGCACTTGGAGGGGTCCTCTGATGGGTTGTGGGCACCAGCATGCCTGGTCCTAGCCCATGGCTTTATTAGGCTTTGCCTGCAGGGACCACATGGGCTCCAGAGCTGGGTACCAGGGTGCAGTCCAGACTCCCTGACTGGGAGACTTGGGAGGGCACTGGCCCTCAATGCACAGCGGCCTCACCGCACTCCTCTGCGCCTTGCCCTCATCCTGTGTTGGGCTTAGGCAGCCCGGCCAGTGGACTAGCTGCAACGCTCAGTCGTGGAACAGTCGAGTGGAGAATAGTCGGCCAGTGGGTCACAGGAGTGGAGCTGGCCAGCGCCATGCCCACCCTGCCTGGGCCCCAGCATCTCTGCAGATGGCGATGCCTGGAGCCTGCATGCCCCATCGACCGACCTTGTGCTGCGCCTGCTCTTGGGGTGGGTCACGTCCCTCTCTGTGACTTGGTTTCCCCTGGGGTACCGGGTAGTCACCGTCGGTGTGGAGCCCCCCTCACTTTGGACAACGCCTGCCTGGCAAGTGAAGAACAGGAGCAGGGCCATCCTTGCTCATCCATTCCCTCTGGCTGGCAGGACACAGTGGGCAGGGGCTGTGCCTCTGGGCCCAGGAGGCCACCAGGCCGTCAACCACCAGATATCAGCTGGAGGCAACGGGTGCCACCAAGGAGCTGGCTTTTGAGGGCCAGCCGCAGAGCCAGGGGTCTCCCCACTGGGAGGTTTTTGCCGCCCATAGCTGGGGACAGGCTGGGGCCAAAGCGGAGCGGGCGCAGCAGCGAGTGGCCAGCGGCTCCCACATCCCGGCTGGCCCGACCTGGGCTGGCAGCTCGCAGAGGCGGGGGCCTCTCCGAGTCTCTAATGAATATTAATGAGTGGAGGAGGGAGAAAAAAATTAATCTGCCTGATCCTCTGATGGGTGCTGCGGTAACGATATGAAATCTAATTATTCGTCCCAATATTTCTAAACCCTCAAACTGAGACTGACAGCCTCCCGGTCGGTTTAGTGCTTATCACTCCCGGGAGCGGCGTGTTTGCGGCATGATAAAAGCACAGCCCTGCTGACGCTGCAGAACCCCCGATTCTCCACGTCCGTCCACGCGGAGGGCAGGAGGCAGCGCCATGTTCCTGGGGGCTCTGTGTCTCCTGCCAGGAGCGGCCCCTTGCCTGGTGGCTGCCCTGGACTGGCTGGGCGCCCATGAGGGTGGGCGAGGGGTAGGGGACATGGGGACCCCATGCCTGAATCCCAAGAGGGAGAGGGGCCAGGAGATCCAGGGTTAGAACCCTTCCCTCTCATTCCCTTGGCCCTTAATACTCTGTGGGAGCCTGGCCCCCACTTACATGGGCAAGGCTGAGCCCATTACCCCTGGCCTGCCCTCCTGCGCTTGGACCCTAGGGGTGCAGGCACCAGCACCCCGCCACAGTTCCAGGGAAGGGAGCATGCCTCTACCCACCCTGTCCCGGGAGCTGCAGCCTGCCCCTGACCCAGCCCTGGGCGGTGAGGACAGATTTCAGTCTCTGCCCTCCCTGCTGTGAAGGGCCGGACATGGTTCGAGCTGCCCTATTCTATCTTTTCTTCTCCCCTCTGCCCCCACCCTAATTCCAGGCAGCCTTGGGACAGAGCCCTTTTCTCTGGTGGTTGAAGGTCCTGTGGGCAGCATGGTGTGAGCCTGGCCCTTCTGCCAAAACTATCAGAGACTGGCTGCCTCCCCTCCCTGGGCTCCCCCAGGCTCACTGCTGGGTTTGGGTCTAGCTCGCTCTGGACAGGCTAGGTCCAGAGCGAGCAAGAAGCTTGGTTTTCCACCCTGCCTTAGCTGTGGGGGTTGCTTGGTCCCTTCGTGACTAGGCCTCCCCACCCAGCCCAGGGATAGCGGGCGGCTCCTTTAAATTCTCTGGGTGCATCTGAGAACCCTCCTTGTTCCCCCAACAAAGAGGTCAGTGTCTGGGTTCTGTGCCCACTGATAACCATCAGAAACCCTATCTCTACCGCATCCGCTGTGACAGCCATATCTCAGGCTGTTCCCAAACCTGCCTTGCGTCCGTGAAGCAGTGTCCAGGGGCGGCGGGGTCCTGGCTCAGGGAGCCAGACGGCCCGCGGAAGGCCTCCCAGGGCACTGCGGGTAGGCTCACGGGAGGTGAGGGGAGCAGGCTGTGGTGGGCTCTGATCAGGCTGCACCCCTGTCTTGTCAGTCTGTCCCACTCACCATTGCCAGAGGCATCCCCACCCATGGGGCAGCTCAGGTGTGTCAGGCGAGAGAAGCCCAAGGGACCCACCGTGTGCCATGCCCAGGCTGGGCATCTTTCCTTAGGGATCATTCCCTATGGCAACCGCAGGAAGAGGGGCCTCACCAGGAGGGCCGTGGTCCTGTGCGCTGCAGCACCCCACCCTCTGGCCAGGGCTCGTCCTGCTGAAAGTTTGGCTCTGCCCGGCCATGACCACTGATGACAACCTTTGGGGGAGGTCCTGTGGGGAGAGCCGCTCAGGGCCTGTGGTGCCCGAAGGCCCAGCCCCATCTGCGTGGAGCCAGCTGACCTCGTGTCAGCCTCATGGGCAGGGGCTGCCTACCCAGACCTGCTGCTCCTCCAGAGGGTCCGTCCTGCCTCTCACTGACGTCACAGTGGCCTTGCAGATAAAGTGGATGAGCTCTGGGAGGGCAGCTGGACAGATAGATGGATGGGCCAGGTTAGTGCAGGCCTGCTGGTTCGCTCGTCCAGCCACCATCCATCTCCCCTTTCACGTGTTTACATAGCTACCTATCCATCCACCCACCCACCCACCCATCTTCTGCCTGCCCACAGATTCACCCACCTGTCCATCCACCTTCTAACTGCCCGTCCATCTTCCATTCATCCATCCACTATCCATTCATCCATCCACCATCCACCTGCCCATTCATCTGGTACGCAACCTTCCATCTGACATCTACCTGTGCACGCATCCATCCATTTATCCGTCCAGTGTCCACTCACCCTTCCATCCATCCTTGTCCATCTACTATCCTTCCTCTATTATCCATCCACCTTCTGCCCATACATCCAGCACTTAACCTTCTGTCCAACATCTATCTGCCTGTGCACGCATCCATCCAGTTATCTAGCCAGTATCCACTCACCCTCCCATCCATTGACCAACACTCTTCCATCCACCTCTGCCCATCATTCTACCATCCAGGTCATCTGTTGGGAGAAGGCAATGGCACCCCACTCCAGTACCGTTGCCTGGAAAATCCCATGGACGGAGGAGCCTGGTGGGCTGCAGTCCATGGGGTCGCTAAGAGTTGGATATGACTGAGCGACTTCTTTCACTTTCCACTTTCACGCACTGGAGAAGGAAATGGCAACCCACTCCAGTGTTCTTGCCTGGAGAATCCCAGGGATGGAGGAGCATGGTAGGTTGCAGTCCATGGGGTCGCACAGAGTCGGACACGACTGAAGCAACTTAGCAGCAGCAGCAGCAGCAGCAGGTCATCTGTCTACCATCTGCCTGTCCACCTATCCATCTGTCCCTCTGCTTATCCTCCACTCATCATCCTCTTACCCATCTACATATCCATCTACCACCCATCCTGAACGTTTCTTCTGCATCTGAGTACAAGTTTTACACTGCTGGGCTTCCAACCCCTGGGTTTCCAGCAAAGGCCCCAGTTGCATCCTGGGGTACCTTGAGGTCCCACAGCGAACCAACTCTTGACTCCTGGCAGGCTCTGTGTGCTGTGTCCTTTCCTCGGTCCCATCCCCAAGGCCTGGCGTGTGCAGGGACGCCACCGTGCCTCCCCTCTGCAGGCAGCCTAGGCCCAGGGCGATTGTGGGAAAGTGCTGCCATACCCCAGAGTTGCCCCTCTCCCACTTTGTCCTCCAAACAGCAAAGACAAGCTGCGTGGCGGGCGATGGGATGGTCTGGGGTGGGAGGTACGCGGGGGAGAGAGCCAGGCCCATCAACTGAGCTCGATAAGGGGCCCGCTGGAACGCTAGCGAAAATATTTAGACAATAAATGAAGTATCGGAGAGGCACGCGTATCTTTAAGAAATCAATCATCTTGTACGCGTGTCTGGACACTTGGCGCCAAGGCAGAGATAGTGCCTGCTGGGAAGATAAGGGTTAATCAAGGATTTAATTCTGCAGGAGATAAAGCCGCAGGCCGAGCGGGCTGCCCTTCCTCCCTGGGCTCCTCTGCACGAGCCTCAAAGGAGCGCTCCCTGGACACTATCTCCCAGCCTGGAGAGGGTTTCCAGCCTCACGCCAAGTCTTCCCAGGCTGACCTGTGCCCTGGGCCCAAGGAATACAAGAACCTCCAGAGGGGAGGCTGCCGGCAGGAGGGGAGGGCCTGGGGGTGGGGGTGCAGTGGGGATCCCGGGGCTCCAGTCCCCCAGCCCCACCTTCAGGGGTCTCTGCTCTTTGGTCCTGGTGACTGTATTATGTTACCCACCCTCTTGGGCCTCAGTTTTCTCATCTGGACATTGGGAACAGCAGTGCCTCCCTCAGGCAGGGCTGGACAAAGTGAGGGGCCAAGTCTAAAGACCGGCGCCTAGCAGTTGTGTCTGGAACACACAGCTGTCCCTTGGAAGGGGCTGACCTTCCCCAAGGAAGGAGCGGAGGGAGAGGTAGGGTCCTGCTCAGGACAGACGGAGGGCACGGTCAGCCTGCCTCGACAGTCACGGCGCTCCCATCAGCGCCGCCTAACAGCTGCCCTCTCGAGGGTAGGCTGCTACTTGCGTCCCTCCAGTGACAGGGAGCTTCCTGCCTATAGGGACTGCGTAAGCACCGCAGCCTCAATCACACAGTGGAGCCAAGTCTGGCTCCTTCCAAGGAGCTGAAATCCATGCTGGAGCTCTCGCTGCTTCCTACCTGCCTGGGGCCATGGGATAGGAGGGTTGCCCTCCACAGGGTGCTGGCCATGCTGCCCTGGAGGCGTGGCCTGGGGTAATCACCGCACGTGTATCGCCTCATTTAACCCACCCAGCATTCCCGGGAACCCGGCTTCCCCGCCTTACAGAGGAGCTGCTGCTCTGCCACCCTCTTCACTGCCAGGAGTGCAGGCTCGGGTCTCAAGGACCCTACAGGACTCCGATGTGTCCCCCTGAGGTTCCCGGGGCTGAGGAGACAGCAGCTCAGAGAGGCGGGGCACACGGCAAAGCGGCCACAGGGTAGGAGACCCCAGGGTCCGACCCTGTGCCATGGGGATGGCCTGGCCTTGAAGGTGGGCATCCTATGTCCTGGGCCAGCCTCCCACCACCTCGCTGAGCCGTCTCCAAGCTCCTGAAGCTCAGGTCCCGATTCTGAGACCTTTGCCCCAGCGTGACCCATGGCCCAGGCTTCACTTCTCACCAGAGTGGCTAGGGGCCATGAGCCACCGTGGAAGGGCATGGCTGGGGATTCTGCCCATGCTCCCTGCCAGCCCTGCTGCGGGCACCGCGCCTGGGCCTGGTTTCCTCTGCAGAGAAATGGGCTCTGTCGGGTTGGAGCTGATTAGAGCTGTGGGGAGGGGGAGAGGGGCAAGCCCACCCTCACAGCCCCGCACTGCCACTGAAGGCCGACCAGAGGCCCAGCACCACAGGGCACCTGCTGGCACCCTGGATCCAGCCTCACCTGAATGCCACACTAGCAATTGCAAGGGCCTGGGCCATGGCTGCGCCTGCGCACGTGGGGCACCGGGCCCTGGACTTGGGGGGGCCAAGCTGGGTGCTGCCTGGCCTTCTAGGCCAGCGTCACCATGGCTGGAGGTGTTTCCCGAACACTTGTCATGCACAACCTCCCTCCCCACCCCATTCCCATCACAGCAGGCGCCCACTCCACCGCCCATACACCAACCCACACAGGTTCTAAAAGGAGCACTTGTGCCCCATGAGAGGATGCCGCACCAACTCGCCTTAAGGAGAGGGCACCTCAGAAGTAGCCCTGAGACAGGTGACATGCCCCCAGTGGTCATCAGCCCGCACTGGAGACGCTCGGGCACCAACAGCGCCCTCTCCCTGTCGTCAGGAGGACCCACAGGCATGGGAAGGGACGCACCGCTCACCCTGGGTTGCAGCTGTATCCAGAAACCCACCTCCCTGGCCACTGGGGGTGACCCCATCCGTGAAGCCCAGTGCCGGGGCAGTGCTGCCCGCCTGCCTGGGCACAGGCCAGGCTCAGGCCCAGCACTGAGTCCCTTGCTGCTTCCTCCCCTCAAATGCCCTTCTCTTTCTCTGCCTCACCAACTTCTCCTCCTTCACTGAAGGCCCGCTCAAAGAATCCTCCCCCAGGCAGCCCTTCCTTGGTCGCCCTGAGGGCTAGAGTCCCACACCACCTCCCCCAGGCAGCCCTCCCTGTGCTCCCATAAAGTTACCTCTTCCCTTCCCTCCTGGTCCCAGCACCTCATGTCTGTATCTCCTGACCTGTTTTGAGAGGCAGGAGCTCCTGGGTGGGGGTCTAGCCCAGGCCTGGCTCAAGGATTGAAGGGCCTGTACCCTGGGCTGAACACTGCCTTGGCCCATGCAGCTGAGATTGGGCTACTTACCAGTTCCGCCTGCCCGGGGGATGAGGCTCTGGTCTGGATGCTCCCGCGGAACGGGCCCCAGGACAGGCCCTCGGTGAGGCTGCAGCGAGCCCGCACACACCTCTGTCCGTCTTGCAGCAGTGGCTCCAGCTCGTCTACAGGGAGAGACGTCAGAGGTGTGAGGAGGGCCTGCTGCCCAGGTTCAGTCCGTCCTTGCAGCCCCCTCACCCGGGAGCATTCAGGGGACTGAGGGCAGAGGAGGGCAGGCGACGGGTGGGTGGCCCTGTGGCCTGGCCCAGGTTACGAGGGTGGTGCTGGGTCCTGGGGGCCAGGCCAGACCCTGTGCTCAGACCTTTTATGAGGGATGGCAGGCTGCAGCAACCAGATAGCGAGGGGTGCTTGCCACTGAATCTGAGCAGATGGGTGCACAGCTCGGGAACCACGGCTGCCACATTGGGATGCGTGTGCCTTGCACAGCTCAGGATCGCGCACACAGAGCCAGGTCACCCCCTCTGCCTTACATGGGGGCGACACTGCCGAGGATGACGATGCCGATGAGACTCACCTCCCGTCCCACCACACAATCCTCCCAGCCCCCTCCCATCGGCTTGAGTCCGAGATCTGCAGAGCACACCTGTACAGGCAGCTGTGGAAATGCTGGTTTCCCACCATGAGTCAGGGACTGCATACCTCCCACCTCCTGGGGTTGGGGTGAGGTTGAGTGAGTCAGTCCTCTTAGCGCCTGAGCACAGGGCCCAGCAGGGGAGCCAGGGCAGGAGCTAAGTGTCCTGCCCCTGAGGTCCTTGGCACAGCCAGACCGTGTGCACCCAGGTGGTGCCATCACTCCCTGCAGGACCCCTGCCCACTTTCTGGAAAGGTCTGGACCGGATTCCTGCTGTGGCCTTTGGTCAGCAGCTGCCTTTCTGAGCAGTCTGCTGTGCTACTGGGGGTCAAAGGCTCTCAGGCTAAGGCCGCCTGTGCTGTGGCCGGGGTGGTGGCTCCTGTGGCTGGGGCAGCCACTGCAGGACTCTGTCCCGTGGATGTGGACTGCTGGCCTCTGCCGGGAGCACCCCCAGTCCCTCTCACGAGGCAGGACTTCAGGGTTGCACAGTGTCTGCAGTCAGGCTCCCAGGCTCGGCTGGGCCTTGCTGCACGACCCACATAACCTCGTGGGGTGGACTACAGGGCGGCCCCTAAAGACACTGTACTGCAACCTGGGGGTGGGCCCTACAGCAAACGATGGGTGTCCTCGTGAGAGAGACACAGGAAGAAGCCCCTGTGAAGATGGGGCAGGGATTGTCATGACACAGCCGCGAGGACACTGTCCCTGGAGCCTCGGGGCAGAGCGGGACTTCAGCTCCAGAGCTGTGAGAGAGATTTCCGACATTTCAAGGCACCAAGGTTGTGCGATTTTCCCTGGGCCGCCTGGGAGAGACACACGTGGCAAGTTACCCACCCACAGGGAGGGGATGATGGTGGCCATGCCCCCACAGGGCGGTCCCTCCCAGGCCACACGCCCTCTACCCTGGAAGGCAGGGCCACCTCGTCCCTCGGGTGCCACCTGGGCCTACAGAAGCCTCATGTGCCCTGGCCTGGACCCCGAGCAAGCACTGCTGTGTCGGCCCCACTTCCTGGATCCCTGATCGGGCAGGCTGTGGCCTTAATGGGCCTGATTATCAGATAACTGCCGGCCTAATGGCACAGATAACGTGTAAATACGCCAGGAGGCCTGGCTAAAACGTTCTAACTGGGTCCTTGTCTTCCCCAGGGCTGATAAGGTGGCAGGGGACCAGGACGAGGCCAGGAGGCGGTGCCCTTTATCGGCCCTGTGGGGAGGGGCAGAGGCTGCCCTGTTGCTCTGTGGCCCGCCCACAAGGGGCTGTGTCCTCCACCGCGCACCAGGATGGCCTGGGTCCTGGCCAGGGCTCCGCAAGGTACTGGCCAGCACCGGTCACCTGTTCCTGCCCAAACAGCCCTGTGACGTCGGCTTTCCCCTTGTTCCCTCTTCCAGTACAGATGAGGAAACAGGCCCCGAGAGGTGGTGAGGCTGACAGTGGGAGGTCAGGATCTGAGTCCAGGCCCCTGCTCTCTAGGGCGTACCTGGGTCTCTGGTGCTCCACTTGGCTGGCCCCAGGGGGTGGGAATGTGGGGAGCAGAAGAGGCTGCCTAATGGCAAGCTTGCTGGGCCCTTGTGGGTGCTGCTTCCAAGGCTAGGGGGAGCCCACCAGGGTTAGGGTATACTGCCCATCCCTCCCATTGTCCCCACTGGAGGCAGGGGTCAAGGAGGAATCTTTCCGAACCCCGATGTGTGGACAGCCAGAGCTTTCAAGCCTCGTGGGGTCTGCACGCTCACAGGCCTCTGGAGCAGGGAGGCCCACGCCCCTCCCTGGGCTTCAGTTCTGCTGCTGGGGCCACGGACAAGCCAGGGACAGTCCTCTCACTGCCCGGGGCCTGTTCCTGGTTTGTCAGGCTGGGGACCCCTGTAGGAGACAGTGGTGTCCATCCGAGGCCAGCACCCACCTTCCCCAGAGGAGGAGGAGCAGGAAGTCGTTTCAGTCTTCCCAAGAGTGGTCGAGTCCCGCCCAGACCTGGGGACACAGCAGGGACCGGGTGTCTGGCCCAGGTCCCCACCAATGGGCGGGATGGGGTGCAGCCCTGGGCCCCCAGTTCCCCCTGACTTGCTACAGCTGTGGGATCCTGAAGCCCCTCTAGCCCTGGCGGCCTCCTGGAGGAAGGGGCAGAGCACCCACCCACGCCACACCACAACAAACCGCCGGCTCCCTAATCGCGCCCCAGGGCTGGCGGCCCCCGCTCCCAGATAACAGCATGGCTGGTGCTTCCCGTGGCACCCACTCCATCTCCTGGGTATCACGCACTGCCAGAGAGGACGGCTCCTGATAAAGGCAGCCGTTCAGCACGATGAGGTAGAACCCATCACTTTGGGCTTGCTGGGGGCAGGCCCAGGCCTGGGAAAGGCATGGAGGCCAGGGACCTGAGGGATGCGAGCTGGGGATCAAGCAACAGTCAATCAGAACCCACTTCCCTAGTCCAGGGGAGGCTATTCCTGAGAGGCTGGGCATTAGAAAGGGTACCCCATGTGGGCAGAGTCAGGGCCACAGCAGGTGCCTGGCTCGGTGGGGCGAACATGGCTGGATCTCAGCCTCAGCTCACTCAGTGCACTTGTGCAGTGCACAACCTGTGCAGCTGTCCACGGTGGCCCTGGTCATGTTCAGCATCCAACCACTCAGATAACCTATTTCCGGCTCCCAGTTCCTGCCTAACCCCAAGCACAAGTCAAACAGGTGTTAAAGCCCAGTTAGCACCTATCAGAGACCCTTACCCAACCAGAAATAACTGTATCCAAAAAAGGGGTGAGGTGAGTGAGGCCACCTACTCCTGGCAGACTAGGTACTCAGTGAGAGCTCCATTCAAAACTGAGAATGAATTAAAGTACAAATGAGCAAGGAAGGGGCTGGGGGTGGCAGCTGACCAGGTGCATGACAGACAGGAAGACACAGCTATTTTTAAACGGCCCCTAAAGCTCCAGAGGATCTAGACACTGGTGGCCTTGGAGATGGTCAGCTCCCAACCGCACTCACAGGAAACTTGGAGCCAGGGAGGCCCAGGAGTGCTCAAGCCACAGTGTGAGGCCTGGCCGGGTGGGACCGGAACTGTCTTTGGACTTAACAAAGCGCCAGGTAGGTCCCTGGGGCAGAGCTGAGGGTGGCACATGCTCTGCCCTCAGAACTCCCAGGGAACATGGACAGCAGTGGCAGCGCCACTGGTGGGCCAATCAGGGTGGGCTTCCAGGTGGAGGTGTCCTCCGCCCTGGCAGCCTCCTGTGACCATGTCTCTATCTCCTCCTCCCAGCTCCAGAGAAGCTGGAGCAAGCAGGGAAGCTAGGACTCCAGCTCCAGCAAGGTCCTCGCGGAGGCCTCCCTGCCTTACCTACCACAGCCCCATCCCCACAGCTGGACACTGGGGGAACGATGCCATCTGCCCTGAGAACTAACATGGTCCTAATGGAGTTTCCGGCTTGTTTATTGAGCCTTAGCCAAATGTTTGCCATCACAGGGATTCCTCCCAGCCACACTGAAGCTGCCCACACCCCCCCGCCCCGGCAACCCCCACCCCAGGCGTACAGGGGGAGAGAATGAGGTTCAGAGAGGTTAAAAGACTGGCCCAGGGTACACAGCTGGCTGGTGGGATTTGACCGGAGCCCTAGCACGCTCCCGGTCAGGGCCCTGACACCCTTTTCTCGGTCTTTCTGGGTGGAGGCAGGAGGCGATAGAGAAGAGAGAGAGGGGAGAGGCTGCTGGGGGGCAGTGGGGGCAGTGGGCAGCCCCTGCTCTCCTGTCGCGGGCTGGCTCCTCCTGGTGTGGAGGAGGGGCAGTCCTGTGTGGCCTGGGTGGGCCTCCCCACGGGGGTCGGGCCATCACTGCCCGCACAGTGTCGGGACAGAGACTAATTTATTCTGGCAAACAACCCCACACACACTATTTCCAGAACAAACATGCCACGCTGGGATTCAATTTCACCCCCAAAGCTTGTGTGAGAGTCCCGATGAGAAAATTCAGCCTTTGCATATTTACATGATTTAAACATCTATTTAGGTCTCAAACCGCTTCAATGGCGTCCTGAGGGGCCAGAGAAAGGAGGCAGGACTGGGCATGGCCACCCCAGGCCTGGCGTGGGATCCCAGCAGATGGGGTGGCGGCTGGGAGCACTGGGGTCTGGAGTCCCAGCCCAGCCACTGCCTGGCTCTTGCTGAGCCTCGGGTCACCTGCTGGGCTGGTGGCTCCGAGAGTAAAGATGGTGCCGGTCAGCACATGCGCCCGGCATGCCCCCTCCCCTGCGCCTGGGTGTTTCCACACCTCTGGTCCTGCCAGGGCTGCGGAGAGCTGTCCTCAGACTCGGCCCTGCCCCCAGCTCTGTCCCACAACCTGGAGTCCTTGGCGGCCTCCTTCAACAACAGGCAAAACAAACAGTGAGGAGGCTCTGGTCTGCCTGTGCTTCCTGCTGGAGTGGCCCAGAGAGCTCAAGCAACCTGCTTGAGGCTGCTCAGCAAGGGCTGCCGCCACCTGACCAGACCCGAGCTCCTTCTTGAGGGAGCATCTGGGGCCTCAACCCAGACCATCTGGCTGCGGAGCCCACAAGCCCAGCCACCCCCAGGTCCGGCCGAGCCACGGCCCGCTGGCCGCTTGGCAGTTCTGACCGAAGGGTCCTGATGTCCGCAGGAGTGTCTGTGAGCCCAGGCCTGCCCCGCGCCCTGCTAGCTGGCCCCTCCTTCCAGGGGCCGGGCTCCATCTGTGCTAATGGCCAGTGGCCTCCAGGGTACAAAGGCCAGCCACCCGGCAGTCCCCGCCCTGAACGGTGGGCTCTGGGATCGGTGTGTGGGTGCCCACCCTGGGGTCACTGCCAGAACCCACTTATCTAATCAGCCTCATCGCTCCCGCCCAGCCCTGCCCTGCGGCTCCCGGGGGCCAGCTGGCCCCGGCTTTGTCGGGAGCGGCCCTATCTCAGGGATCACGCTGTTTGCCTTTGATAAAAGTCACAGAAAAGGGAGAGAAGGAGTGAGAGGGAGATGAAGAAAACCCTAGAGTGAGCAGGCTCCACCCTGGCGGGTTCTAGAACTCTCCAAGGGCCTGGTCCCAGAGGAGCACGTCCCGCACCAACGTGTAAGCAGGCCGAGGGGGCGTGCGCCTCCCTCAAGGTCACACAGTAGGCCAGGTGGTGGGGTTACCCTGGCCAGGTAGGGTGGGCACCACCAAGGCTGTGGAGGCCCATCTGGACACACAAGACCTGGAGCTGGTCACCTTCCCTCTTGCTCTGTGGCCGTGGAGTCTCTGGGCTGGGAGGGGAGGGTCTGTCTATGCCGGTGCTGAGGCCCTGCCCGTGTGTGGCTCTCCTGTGATCTGGCTGGAAGGGCAGACTGTGCTGGCGGACGGCAAACTTCCATCATCTCCTCGGAATGCTCCCACCCTAGGTCCTACCTGCTGGCCTGCTTTTGATTCCTGTTTACAGACGGGGGAACACGGCCCAGAGGAGGGGACTGGGGACAGGCCAGGAGGGGGACCCAGGTCCTGCGGCACAAGCAACGCTGTGGGATGTGCCCGGGTGAGCCAGCGAGGTCAACGTGCATGGTGGGCAGCCAGCTGCTCAGCAGGAGGCCCACACATCTGCTGGAACCATGTGGCTTCTCCCACCCAGGCTGGTGCCCCAGGCTAGGTGGCAGCAAGACTCTCACCCTGGCTGCTGACAGGTGGCTTTCTCTAAGCTGTCCCACCCTGTAGGCCTCAGGACCAGAAGATGGCCTGGATCAGGCCACACCTGAATCCCGCATGGGAACTAAAAGGGGCGGAGCTTGAGCCTGAGCCTGCTGTCACTAGTCACCATGTGCCTTTTGGACAGACGCAGGCTCCCAGCTGTGACTCACGAGGACAAAGTGTCAAAGCTCTGGGGTAAAATTGGTGGGGTCTATTTCTGCCACTCATTGCAAGGCAAGGAGAACATGTCTTGGAGAGGTCAGGGGATGGTCTTAGGTCACAGGGCCAGCAAGCAGCACAGGAGGGTGAAGCCCAGATCTCCCTGACCCCAACCCACGACCCCACCCAGGCAGTATGCTCTCGCTCACAGCAAAGCCAGCACAAGCAGAGGCTGAGCACTCTGGGCCCTAGGCACGATCCTGTCTCTGTTCCACAGGGGAGCTGAGCAGGGTGGGAAGCCATCCTGACCCAGTCCTGCACACAGGCCCAGCCCTGGAACCCTGGGCCCACAGCAGCGGCGTAGCCAAGATGGAAGGAATAACCTGAAGCGTATCTTCTAGATAAGACAGCTCAGGGAGACACTGGCTCAGAGCAAAGGCGCTTGAGTGCTTGGAGGATTAGTGGCTCTTTGGGGCCGGGTGAGGGTTTCCCCTCTGCCTCCAGCCTGGGTGCCCCCAGGGAGCCCCTTAGAGTACCTGGACCCTGGCAGGAGAGCCTAGAACCAGCAGAAACAGCTGGAGGAGCTGGGGGCATGTATGAAAACGGTGACGGGCTGTAATGAATTAAGAACTGTATGGCATACACCGGGGTCTCTGGCCTTGTGGGGGTAACTGGATGCTGAGACAGAGCCAGGCTCTGGTTCCCACAGGACCACGACCTGCTGGAGCCCAGTGCTGCCTGCTGCCCCTCGGCCTCAGATGCCACTCTATCCTACACCCGCTCTGGGGGCCGAGCTCCACCAGATCTCTGCTGTGTAGTTCACTTTACCAAGGGTGTGGCTCTGGAGCTGTGGCTGTGACCAAGATGATGCCCAATTCACTGACAGGGAAAGTCAGATGAGAGGACGCCTGGGAGCTGCCCCTGTGGCCCCTGCATGCCGCGGGGCGCACCGCCGCTCGGGGGTCTCCCACTTGTCTGCCGGCCTGGTGCCCTCTGCCAGCACTCCTGAGTTCCAGGCTGGGCAGAGGCTGAGCCTCCCTGGAATGAGATGGCCTTCTCATTCCAGGCCAGAGGTTTTCAAAGGGCTTTGAGCCCAGAAACTCCTTCGCAAGAAGCTGCCCACAGATCCTGCACTCACAGCGGCAGGTGGTGGGGGCGGGGCTGGAGCTCAGACCCAGAGGACCCCTCTCAAGCCCCTCCCTTGGGGTGGGGCACACCTGCCGCCTGTGTCTCATGGGGACCGCCTAGTGCGGGGTGGAGCCGGCAGGCAGGCAGGTTCCCCAGAGCCGACGGCAGAGGGGGGCTGGTGGGGCGGCACGGAGGCCCGTCCATCATGGGCCGGTGGTGCCAGGCACCACAGGGCCTGGGCCAGGGAGGGCCCTTCAGTGGGCAGGACCCTGGACACTCTGGCTGGGGGCCTTTGTTCCCAAGTCCCCTCATGCAGCGGGGTGCCTCCACCAGCTTACTGTGCCCTGAGCTGCCTCCAGCGCCAAGGGGCCCATGTGTGCATTTTAGTGACTCTCAGTCTCCCCTTAGAACGTACCCATTGGGCAGGGGGCACTGGCGGCTGGCTGTGTCTGAGAGCGCCTGGGTGCAGCCCACCCTGTGGGCATCTGTCTGCAGGACGGTGGCAGGGGGGCAGACCTGAAGCTGAGCACCCGGGCCCTGCTGATGAGCCACAGGCCTGGGAGAAGGGGCAGCTGGTCGTGGGGCCGGGGGTAGGGTGTGCCCCCATGCCCGCCCACACATGCCCTGAGCCCCCAGATGGATGGAGGCCCAGAGCCACCTCTGGGGCTCCCGCTTCCCATCTGTGAAGAGCTGGCACACGGAATGGGCAAGGAGGGGGACATGCTGGCCCCTGGGCCTGGAGTCCACTGTGGACTGGCCCCACCCACCAGTGGGTGACGCCAGCCCCCAGGTGCTGAGCCCCTGCCCACCCCCACCCCGCCAGCTGGTGCTGTGACTCTCTTCCTATCGCTGGGACATCGCTGGGATTATTGATTTTTTGACACAGAACAACAGCCTATCTCTATCAGGCTGAACCCTGGCCCCGGCTAATGGCAGACTGGGACTGCCTGGGGAGAGCCAGCAGTGCAGGGTGGGGCCGGCCCCACACCAGGGTTCTGACTGACCCCCCTCGCCCACCGACCTGTGGGGCCCCATGGCCTCAAAGTAGGTGGCCGCATGGTCTCTCCAGCCTTCCCGAAAAGCTTAAAAGAAGATAAGAACTGTCCTGGTCTCCAGGCCTCAGCCTTCCCATCTGTGGAGTGGGCAGAGGGCCCCAGGAGCTCTGGGCCCTGGGACTCTGATCTCGGGAGAGACCTGTGGCCTGAGAAATCGGGTGGGGGGGGGTCCCTGGTTCTCCCTAGCCCTGCCTGCTCCTGGAGGGGTGGGCTGGAAGCAGGAGCTGTGATAAGGTAAGGAAAATACCTCCTGTGCAAACAGCTTATCAGGCTCCTATCAGCCTGGGCGTCCTAGCCCCGGCCCTGTTTTCCAGGGGCCAATGCCACCGAGGGCCTTTCTTTCTGGCCGGCTTCCAGCTCACCACCTCTCAGTTGGCCCGGCTGGCCCCGACACCCCCTGTACCCTGGGGCCCCACCCACCTGCCCCTTGGGCCCTGTCTCTCTACTGTGAATGGGCAGGAGAGGTGGGCATGAAGGCAGCTGAGGCTCTAGGCCAAGGCTGGGTGGTCGGGAGGGTAAAGAGAGGGTGCCCACCCTGCCACTGCCAGGGCACCACCACAGGATCCTTGGCACCACCCCAGCCTGGCAGGGGCCCACTCCGGCCCTGAGGGCAGTGGTGGGCACTGAGGTTGGCCAACATCATCGAGGAAGTTGCCACACCACACGACCCCGCAGGGCCGGCCCCTAGGGAGTAAGAATCTCCCTTGGGAGAAGCGCTGGCAGACCCTGTGTGAGCACCCTTGGGCCACTCCACCCACGGAGGAGGCTGAGCCCGGGGATGGCTGTGTCACCCAAGGCCCCAGGGCTCTGGGGCACTGGCCCAGGGCACCTGAGGATGACCCAGCATGAGGCCGGTCCCAGGAACTGTGAGCCCCTCTCAGGAGCCGTGCGGACCTGCAGACACCTGCTCCCAGGACGCGGATGACTCAGTCCTCAAGCTACCACGTGCCCTGGGGGTGGCGATTCTCTGCGTTCACAGAGGTGGAGACCGAGGGTCAGAGGGGATCTGGCCACGCAGTGTGGTGGTGACTGAGTTCAAGCCCAGCCCCTGATTCCTGTCCAGCCCTCTGTTCTTCCTGCCCCTGTGTGTGTGTGTGGGGGGGGGGGATGGGGGGGGGTGGGCAGGGCGGGGCAGGGGCTGAGGAAGAGGCGGCTTAGAGGACAGAGGGCCCTGCTTCCTGCACACAGCGGTCCCCGGCCAGCCCCAGCTCCAGACACAGAGCCCTTCTCTGAGCCTCTGCCCAGGAGCCTCCAGGGCACCCCCGCTGACCCTCCACAGAGCACATGTGTCTGCACCCCACGGCTGGGCTCCACCTGCTCTCTGCCTCGGGACCCGCACCTCTCTCATCTGCTGAGGTGATGGCTCCTGCCCTCTCTGTCAGGTCCCGGGCCCACAGGAGAGGCAGAAAGGCCTGGGACTGGGGAGGCGGCGGCGGCAGTAGGCATACACAGCCTGGCAGGGTGTCTGTGTGCAATCCGTTTTTTTGGGAATCATTTCTCCCTTTACGTGTGGACATTTTGCAGAGCCGCAGAAATAAAAACATTGATGGCTTACTATCTTCCGCATGCGGTGATGACTATCCACACCACCACACCGCCCTACGCCTGTCTGCATTTGAGATTATTTTTTCTGGGGTAAATTCCTAGAAGTTGAACTGCTGAGTCAAGGCAGGGGCATCTGAGCGCCCTGAGGGGCTTGGGCGGCTCTGGCCTGAGCACCTGAGTGTGTGGGCACTCGCGGGGCTGCGGTGGCCAACTTGCACCCACTGCGCCAGCAGCTCCTGGCCCCACGGAGACCACAGTGGACCTGGGACCCGGGCTGGCTGGCTAGATGCCAGGGCCACCTAGTGGAAGGGCGTGTGTGGGGATGGGGTCGGGGAGGGGTGGACACAGAGGCTCTGTCTGGAGGGGGAGGGGTGGCCAAGGCAGCAGGACCCCTCCCCCCAACACACAATATGCCCCGATAGCATCGCTCATTTCAGGCCCCGCTCGGCCCCTTCGGGCAGGATATGACCAGCCCTCGAGCCGATGGCAGCCCCTTTGTCCCATCTCCAGGCACTGATCTTATCGGTCGCGTCCACTGCTGTAGTAATGGAAACACGCGGTGAGGAAATAAGAAGTTAGCGCGCAGACAGAGCACTAACAATAAATAAATAAATAAATAAGGAGCCCAGCGCCGCGTGAGAGGGGCTCAGGGACATTGTTAGATCGGGAAGGCCGGGTAGGCGGCTCCCCTCCTGGTCTGGCTGACCCTCTGCAACTTGCCTTCCTCACCTGTCAGGCGGGCCGGCCAGAGTCGCCTGCTACCTGGTCTGCGGGGAGATCCCGAGACAGACAGAGCCGGGCATGAGGGCGGCCCTGCCCCAGTCTGCCCCTGACCCCTGGGCCGTGAGCCCAGGTCACCCCAAGGTGCCCCCCGTGCGGGCTTGGAGGGGGCCCCATGTCACACACACCACTCTGCCGCCCCGCCCGCCATCCTCAGCCCTCCTGGCTCTTCCAGATGGCCCGAGTGTCCGGTCTCCTGTCCCACAGATGCGCGGCCCACGTGCCAGGCCACACACCCAGTAGGAGTGGGGACGGCGAGAAGTCAGACTGTCCTGATGCCCATGGTCAGTGGGCCCCCCCAGCCAGGAGTAGCTGGACGGTCACCAGTGCTGGTGGCAGTAACCACGGCCGTGCAGGTCCCTTGCCAGCGAAGGCGCTGACGACAGTCAGGGCACAGCACGGCCCTAACCGCCTGTCGTGAGGCCGGCCCAGCGTTGGGCATCCTCCTGTGTGTGGCCTGCGCATTCCATGGGAGGTGGTGGGGGGAGGTGAGCTGAGGCGCCCCAGGCCACAGTGGGCCCAGGAGGATGAGGAAGCACACTTCCGGGAGGGGTCGCACTCTCCAGGGGCTCCAGGCGGGGCCGGGTGGCCCCGCACCCCTGATGTCTGGAGGCCCTGGCGGGACAGGCGGACGCTCAGACGCCCGGCCTCGGGGCTGGGGGCAGCCAGGGCAGGAAGCGGGCGGGAGGGCGGAGGAGGAAGCCGGCTCGATTAGCACTCGCGGCAGAGATAGGCGGCCCAGCCGCAGATAGCCACTCCCGGAAGGCGGTGAGGTCAGCGGCCAGGCCTGGGCCCCCACCCGCCGCCAGGAGAGCGGGATCTGGGCCTGGCCACACTCCCCACAGGGCACCCCGCGCCCCCTCCATCTCCACCGGCACAGGGTCCGTACCTGCCCACTAAGGGGCCTGGAGAACCCTGTGGGGCTGGGCTGGGAGGGGGGACTACAGGGCCCAGCCCCGGTCACCCCGCGTCTCTCTGGGCCTCAGTGTCCTCGCCTGAAACACGGGAGCATGGTGCCTGCCACCACATTTCAGGGTCAGCCTTTTCACGGGTCTCTCGTGTCCACACCGGAGCCCCTAAAGTCCACTCACCACAAGGCCGCTGGGCCGGCCCGAGTGGTCTCCCCGCCAGGCCCCGCACCGGCCGTGCGGGTGGGCCATCTTCCCCGGTGTCTGCGGGGCTGGCTCCCCCTCCGTGGAGCTCCTGGTGCAGACCCCCGAGGGCAAGAGGCATGCACCCCTCACCACGTGTGCCCCTTCTCGGTCGCCTTCCCTGCATATCTTCTGGGCCCCTGCTGACCGCTCTCCGCATAGTCCGTGGCGCTGGGACGGCTGGGGCTCCCGCAGGGTCCGTGACAAAGACTGGCACACAGTAGGTGCTCAATGAATGAAAATGGGAGCGAGTGAGTGGACAAGCTGTGTGGCGGGCAAGTCCAACGGGACGGTGGGCAAGTCTTGCTAAAGAGCGGTCCGTGGATTGCCGGCCCTGCCCATGGGTCCTGGGCCCTCGAGTGACCCGAGGCCCAGGCCTTTGTCGGGGTGGAGGTTTAAGTCAGAACTGGGCCAAAGGGTGGCTTCTACTAGCCGGACTGAAGGACCACTGACCACAGAGGGGGCTACTCAGGGCTGAGGGGTCAGCAGCCTGGTCTGGGGGGGGATGGGCCATGGCCTCAGCCCCCCTCAGGGTGGCGGGGGCACAGGCCCTCTGCTCAGGGCCCTCCTGGGGTGTTGTGTGTGGCCTGGCACCTGGGCCTCTGGTGCCCACTGGGCGGCACATGACGCAGCATCCAGGTGGGCCACACCAGCCAGAAGGAGGGACCTCGGGCTGACGGCCCCCGCTCAGACTTGGCCCCGGGGCTCTCCCACAGGGCCCCGCTGGCCAGGGGTTCAGGCCGCTCCCCTAGTCTGGGGACTGATGCCCTGGGGAGGGGGCTTGAGAGGGGGTCAAGGAAGAGCTCAAGTGGGCCCGTCAGGGTCACAGCCAGCCAAAGCCCGGGACCCTGAACCCCATTTCCACGAAAACCACCTACAGAGTGGGATCCCCCTGCTCTCTGAGACCGTCCCGGTCAGCGGTCCCCAGATGGCGGCCGGCTCCCCTCACTTTTCTGGTCTTTGCTCAAACGCAGCTCAGGCCGCCCAACTCAGAACTGCCCTTCAGTTCATTCCAGGGCCTTACCCCCTCAACTCCCCTGGACATGTGATGCTTTTACTTCTTTATTATTTAGTCTCTGTCTCCCTGATCAAAACAACAGCCCCCTGGGGGGCCAGGACGATGCTGGCACTGAGCAGGCGCAGGAAGCACAGGTTTGTTGAGCGAATAAACGACCCCCTTCCCTGGCCCACTCCTGGGCTGCAGACTCCCACTCCTTGCTCCTAATGGCCCATGTCACCCGGACACACCTCCCCTTTCCAGCTGGCGGTGCGTGGTAAACACCTGGGAAGGAAGGTCACTGCGGAGACCAACGACCCCCTCCTCGGTGCGCCCCCTCCCCGCTGCTCCAGTCCTTGTCCACTCAGCTGTGAAGGGGGTCAGGATGGGTGGAGGGCCCTCTGGACGGGGGTTGGGGGTGGTCTCAGGGAACATGTCTCTCTGGGGACATCTGCTGTGGAACAGAGGTGGCTCCTGACAGAGCTCCTGGCTCTGGTCTCTAGAGCTGACCCCAGGCTGACCCCTACAGCCCGCCGTCGCCCCCTCCTGTGCCCCTCCCCCCCGCCCGCTAATCTAAGATAAATGGGCCTATTGGGCCGCAACGCCAGGCCCAGTGATAACACAAAATAGCTGAAATGATTTTTCCCACCCACACATGCCGAGCGGGCGGGAGGGGCCGTGCGGCCAGGCTGTATCAGCTCATCTCCCCGCTGTCCATCAGGACGGGCCGTCCTGCCTCAGCCGCCTGCCCACCACCGCTGCCCGATAACAAACCTTGAGGTCTGCAGAGAAACTCCAGGCGGCAAGATTAGTCCACTGAGTGCACCCAGACGGCCAGCCCGATGCCCTTGTGCACGCTTCTGGGTGAGAATGCCGGGCCTCCGGCAGACCCCGGGACCCTGCACAGAGAGGGAGCGGCTCCGGGGCCCAAGCGGAAAACTACAGCTGCCACACCCGCCCCTGCTCCCAGAGGTGGTGTCCACTAGCCCACTCTCCACGCAGCGGCCAACCAAACGGCCTGCTTCACACCCACCCCATGTTACAGCCAAGGAAGGGGACGCATCTCACTACAGTCCATGGCCTTGAGCCCAAACCCTGACCTATCCGTGTCCTGTCCTGTCTCTCCCCAACCCCGCTCCAGCCGCACCCATGCTGTCCAAACCTCAGGGCGTTTGCATGTGCCCGCTCCTCACCTGAACACCCTCGGCCCACTCCAGTGTATTCTTTAGGCTGCACCTTGGGGGTGGGGTACACCTATGGTGCTGTCCTGGCCTGACCACCTGGCTGTCCCCTCTGCTGACCTGCGGTGTGGTGGGGACATGACCAGCCTTCCCATCTCAGCCTCAAGAGCCCGGGATGAAGCTGAGAACCAAGAAGGTGACACCTCATGTTTGGTCATCTGAATTTTGTCCTGTAAACAGAGGTCACCAGGAAAGAATTCCAGGCCCTGATACACTTACAGGTGAAGAGACTGTTCCTGGGGCTCTGACCACACTGTCAGGTCATGGGCCTGGCCATCTGTGGAGTGCAGGCCACCCTCAGGGCCACCTGACTAGCCACCAGAGCTGGTGGGGAGCCCTGGGGTCCCCTAGGTTCACCCCTTCGCTCCCCAGCTACTCACTGCCCCTGAAGTAGACAGCCCTGCACTCAGGGGTGTCTGAACCACGCTGCCTCCCGGACAGGCATGCGGAGAACTGGATGGCACGTGCTCACGTGGTCTGCCCCAAGCAAGTCCCTGGGGGTAGGGACCCCACGAGGTCTGGCTGCAGAGGCTCTCGGGTCCCTGGGGGCCCAAACCCAGCCCAGCCCCCACTCACTGCTCCCTCTGTTTCTCATGCCCCAGCCAGGAGGCTGAGGCCATGCCAACCACCACTGCAATGGGGGCCACGAGGTGGGTGATAGGGCCAGGACCCTCCACAGTTGAAGGGGACCCTCAGGGCTCGCAGCCCTCCCGGGGGCTGCCTGTGTGCCCAACCCTCTGCTTTTCCTGCACATTAACTGGGGAGGCAAAGGGGGAGCCTGTCACTGGGGCCACGGAGCACAGGCAGGGCAGGGCCGTCACAGATGCGAGGTGGGGATTTCAGATTATAACTCCCAGCCATCTGCATATCGGAATTCTAAACAGCCAGCCCCTTGCACAAACAAGGTCATTTCAAAGATAAAAACACTCGGCTCTCCGGGTCCCTACCGTCTGCCCCTTTCCTCTACCCTCTCACTTGGGGTGGTGGCTCAGTGGGAGATGAGGACAGTGCCAGGCAGGGCAGCCCCCGCCCAACACCCCCTCCCCATTGCGGACTGTAGCCGCCCCACAGACTCAAAACTGGGGGTAGGTCCCTGCTCTGCTCTCATTCACTTTCCCAGTGGCGGCCCCAAGGGACCCCCTCTCCCGGGACCAGACCCTTCCCCCTGCACCCTGCTCAGCACCCTGGGGTCCTGGCGCATTCCTCTCCCACATCCATGCGGACCTGCTGACCTCAGCGCCTTCGTGCCTGCGAGCCCCTCGGGGTCTCTTTTCTGGCAAGGACCCGCCTCTCCTAGACAGTCCACGGAGCTGGTGGTGTTTGGGTACCATGAGGATGGGGGTGCCCCGCCCACCTGGTATGGCCTCCGCACCAGCCTCACCCCCAGTGCTGCTGCCCCTGCCACTCAGAGGAGGGGAGCAACCTCTCTGCGTACCCAGTCCAGACCCCGGGCTCCTGACGGTCAGCGGGGACCCTGGCCAAAGTGCCCGTTACCAGCAGGGGCTCCTCCCTGCTCCGTGGTCTCACACAGCGGCTTCTCCCCCAGACCCTCCCTGACCCAGAGAGGCCTGGGCCGTCCCAGCAGATTCACAGCACTGAGTGGGGAGCTGGCTCCGCTCTGTGTGGTTATAAAGATGAGGAAACCAAGCCCAGAGAGGTCAGGCAACCTGCCACAGTCACTCAGCAAAGCTGGCCCCAGGCCTGGGCAGGCAGGTCCCGGCCTCTCAGCACAGCTGGGGCTGGACAGGGCTCCCCCTGAAGCAGCTGCACTTGAGAAGTGGCTGCCGGCAGCTGACGACGCTCGTGACGTCTCAAGTGAAGCAACATCTGGAGCACCTCCCCACCTGTTTCTGGAGCTCTGGGGTCGTGGTGGGGTGGGGGAGCTGGCGTGGGGAGGAGGGAGCTGGTGTGGGGGCAGTAATGGTGCTGGAGCTGACAGGCCCCTCACACACCCTGCGGCCCCGACTTTGCTGTGTGTGTGGTGCAGTGCAGGGTCCCCTGGGAAGAGCGGCCGGAAGACCTCCCTTCTGCGTGGGCTGGGGTGTCTCCTGGGGTCTTTGCTCAGGGCCTGGACCCCTGCAGGAAGGGCAGCTGCACCAGACCCACACGTGGCTGCAGAGAGGCGTGTGGCCCAGCCTCTCTGCCGGGTTGAGTCACCTGCCCTGGGACCTCGCAGTCTCGGCCCGCACCTGGCATGGGTCTGACCCAGGAGCTGTCCTGGCCAGCGGAAGACAGCGGCCAGAAAGGCGAGGTAGGGGGCAACCCCCTGCCGGGGCCGCACCATGTGTGAGCGAGCCAGCCAGTGGCCCCCAGAGCCAGGCCGGACAGGGTGTGTGTGATCCCAGCTGGTGCCCCCATCCCGGAGGGAAAGGCAAGGTTCCACTCCCCCAACCCCAGCCTGACAAGCCAGGTCCCCAGCGTGGCAGTCCTCACGTGGGATGGGGCAGGAGGAACAACCGGATGTCAAGCGATCCTCAGATGGGGAGCGGGAGACAAGCACAGGCAGGGGGTCAATGGGACCGTGCGGGAGGGGCCAGGGAACCACCAGAGCCCCAGGACCTGGCGAGGAGTGGCTGCACACCCCTTCCCCTTGGCTGGTCGGACCCTGGGCTGGGCACTGCCCTTGGGGACGCCGATCCAGCCGGCCCCGGCAAGGCCTGCCTCCCATCGCCAGCGGGGCGGCCCCTACAAGATAAGAGCCCACGGGGCCTCTCTGGCTTCCCGGCCAGGCGATAAGTGTGGCCTGTTTGGGGTCTGATAGAGGACGGCCACCACGGCGGTTGGCCAGCGGCCGCTTATCGGCCCATCGCTGCCCACTACACAGAAATTCCTATCTGCAGGAGCCGACAGGGAGCCCCCCCGCAGCCCCCCGAAGATGCAAATAGCGCAGGAAGCTCCCGGGTGCACCCACCCGAGCCAGGCCCCCACAGCTGCCCTGGGGCCAGGCCCTGATCTCCAGGGCCTCTGCCTTCCCATCTGTAGAACATGGATGTGGATGCTAAGAAGGCCGCGTGGTGGGCGGTGGCCGACGCAAGACAGCTGGGCCGGCGTCCACACACGCACAGCCCGAGCTCCAGAGCCGGGCTGGAGTCTGGTGTGCTGCCTCCGGGCAGTGACGTGGATCAGCCCCAGGGCTGCTCTGAGGACAGCCCGGCCTTTCGTCCCCGCGGTCATGCTCCAGACTGCAGCCTCAGGGTCCAATGCCTGGACTGGTGGTGGTCCCTGGAGTGTGGGAGCCATGGGGCCAAGGCAGGGTTGACTTGGAGTCTGTAGCTGCCTTTTTGTTACCTCGCCCTAGACCTGGGGAAACTGGGGCAGCAGAGTAGATCCCAGCCCCCCAGCTCTGTCCCCCGTGTGTGGAGAGGCCTGGCCCCGCAGGTGGGTGTCCAGCTCAGCCGTGCCCAGCTGGTGGTGCGGGCTGCGTAGACATGTGGCCTGAGGCCTGTCCCTGGCCAGGTGCACTGTGTGTGGAGAAGGCATGCTGTGGGCATGGCCGGCCAGGGCTCCTGGGGCCCCTCCCCGCCTGTCATTGGGTCACTGAGGTGATAAGGGGGCGGCCGAGGAGTCCCGACGGCAGTGGAGTGGCTGTGCTAACGCCCCTTCCAGCGCTGGGCTAGCATGGGGGCCCCGGCCTGTCTGACCTAGGGTGCTCTCTCAGTGGACTGACTCACCCCTGGCCTTGAGTCTGTGGTCGCGGTTCCCATCCTGGTTGTGACCAGCAGCCAACCCTACCCTCTCCAGGCCTCAGACGTGCACATATGGCAAAGAGGTAAGCAGGGAGCCCAGAAGA
The DNA here is from genome assembly GCF_027580195.1 of Bos mutus. NCBI lineage: Eukaryota > Metazoa > Chordata > Mammalia > Artiodactyla > Bovidae > Bos > Bos mutus. Next base: position 48,894,171 of record NC_091634.1, read on the forward strand.
CACACGAGCCCCTCATCTCTTTGGTGCCCTGCAGACATCACTAATCAATCCAGCCCTCTTTCACTGGCACCTCGGGATCACGATGAGGTTCACAGGGCTACTCGAACTGAACTGCAGGAGAGCATCTCTAACACCCCTGGGAGACCGTGGGGGTCCTCTCTGCCGGGGTGAGGTCTTCCCAGCCCCCATAGCTGAGGCCCTCGCCGTATGTCCCCTGCGACCTCCCTCCCCACACTGCTGGCTGTGCTGGTGTCACAGCTCCCCAGGAGCCTGTCTGCTCAGAGTTGACGTCCGGTACACAGCAGGTGCTCAATACATGCTACGTGGCCATGCGCCTGGCCCAGGCCCTGCGTTCACCAGGGCCACGCCTGCCCCCCCTCACCTAGTGGCCCCCACTCGGGGCCCTGACGGCCAGCCACGCTGTGCCCAGTGAGCCGCCTTAGCTCCAATTAGGATGCGCCCAGCCCACCTGCGACTCAAGCTGGTGGAGATGGGCGCCTCTGGGAGGGCCTGGTGGGCCCCGAGCTCACAATTTCAGCTACAAATGGGGTGGGGTGGGGCGGGGCAGTGCTGGGAGGCACAGAACCGATTCAAAGACATGCCCTTCATCCAGGAACCTGGGGGGCTGGAGCCGCCTCCTGTCTCCCCTCCCACCCCCTGAGGCCGGAGCCCCTTCCTGGCTGGCAAGGGCCTGGCAGGCGGGCAGCTCCAGATCCACACCCCCACCACCCTGCCTTGGCCCTGCTGCTCCTGCCTGGCGGATGCCCTTCCCGTCTCTCGGCTGCTCCGCTGTCCCCGCCAGACCACAGCCTGCCTCCAAGGAACCCTCAGAGGCCCGTCCACTTCGTGGGGCCCCGGTTTAGCTCTGAGCATCGGTACAGCTCGGTGCCCCATCCAGGGAACCTGCGGACCCACAGGCCGGCTGGACTTTGGGACAGACATCAGGCTTGGGCCCAACAGTTCACCACCCACCTCCTGGCCAGTATAGCTGGCCTGTCCACCGCGCTCCACCCCGTGCCGTCAGGTGGCTGGTTCTCAGGACCTCCCACTGGCTGGGCCCCAGGGCCGCCCTGCGAGGCAATGCTGCCAGACCCGGCCGCAGGCGCGCTTACCTGGCCCACTCCAGGGGCTGCTGGCTGCCTCCTCCTCCGGCCTCATCTCTGGCTCCCGATGCTCTGGCTCCTCGGGGCCTCCTGGGGACGTGGGGGCCGGCGGCAGTGGAGGGGGTGGAGGATTAGCGTCTGCGGAAAGGAGACCAGTAGGTTCCCTGGAGCCTCAGGACACCGAGGTGTCTGCCCACCCCAGCCCGCGGCCGCGAGGGATACTGAAGCCAGGTGGGTGAGCGTGTGGCCACGGTGACCCCCTCACCCAGGCTTCTTCAAACTGGGGGGGTACGATCAGACATCTCAGTTCCGCCCCCCAAGCCTTTTAAAAAAACAAACCCTCAGCCCCTCATTAACTGCAGCAGTGATAGGCGCCCTCCCCACTGTTGTTAATAATTAGAGCGTGGATGGCCTCTCGGCACGCCCAGGCCAGCGGGCACACGCGCAGCCCAGCTCCCGGTCTCCTCGGCTGGCAGCTGGGGGCCCCTCCGCCAAGCCCCGCACCCAATTCCAGCCCAAAGGGCATATTTGCCTTCCCTGCTGGGCCGATAACCACGGCGGCCCCCAATCAATGAGGTCCCATAAAAGCCCCCCCTTGGTGACGTCACGCACCCGGCAGATTATTAATACCGCGATAAGGGCTGTGATTAACATCGAATAAATCAATCACACGGTATAAAAGTCCTATTATTTTTGGCTATAAATCAACGCGGCTGGCATCTGAGCTCCAGCCACTGCGCGGGAGCCACGCTGGGCCCGCCCGACAGGCAGACATTGCTCCTGCCGCCTTATCAGGCTCATCAGCGCGTTATCACCACAGTCTGTGCCAGGTGCAACCCCGACTGTTTTTTCCAGCTCCTCCCCAGGCCCGCCCCCACTCCATGCAGCCCAGCTCCCAGATCAGATAAGGGACCCGGCTCCCCGGGGCAAAGTCCACCAGGAACCAGCCGCTGGCCCTCTGGAGAGCGAGGCCCCCGTGAGCTCGCAGCACCTGATGGTGATGGAGGTGGTGGTGGAGGCCCCTCGCCACACCCTGGGCCACTGAGGGGCTCAGGCCCAGTTACAGATGTGGAAACCAAGGCTCAGAGAGGGCCGAGGCTGGGGCCAGGCTGGGGTGGGCGGGGCGGGTGCTGGCTGCAGTGCTAAGTGACTGATGGAGATGATGAAGGCAGAGACAGAGACAGCCACCCAACAAGAGTGTCAGAGTCCAGGCTTGGGCCCCTCTGCTCTGCCCGCTGCCCAGGGGAGCTGAGGATGACGGGAACCCTGGCACTGGGTTCGAGTCCTGCTGGCCTGGCCTCACTGCAGGAGCTGGGACCCCAACGGGCTGTGCTGGGGAAAGGCACACAGGCCGCAGGTCTCAGGATGGGGCCTGTTGGGGGCCTATGGTTATCCCGGAGAGACTCTGACACTGGCACCTTACGGGGGTGGGGGGTCCACAGTGAGAAGCCCCCCACCTTGTGTCTGGGAATCTCAGCCCCTCAGTCCCAGCCCTGCCAGGCTGTCCTGCTGTCCTTCTGCATCCCACTGCAGGGCCTTTGCACGGGCAGCTCCACACGTCCTGCACGTCTGCTCACAGCTGCCCCCACCCATCCCGCCTTCACTCCCAGTCACAGCACCACTCAGTCCTGTGACTGTCTCCCCCATCACACTATGGCCTGGGGGTGACTCTGCCTCTGTGCAGGGGGCTTCATGGCAGAGTGGGGATGGGAGTGAGGTTTCCACCCACGGCCAGCAGGGCAGAGGGGGTGGGGTAAGGTGAGCAGGATTCAGAGCCCACCCCAAACCTACTAACCACCCCCCAGTCTCAGGTCCCTCTTCTGGAAAACAGGGATGAGGGCGCTGACCTCCCCCAGGGCCTCCACCTCAGGGAGGCCTCTCCTCCTAGGGGTCTCTGGGACAATCTGAGGACGTGGCTGGCCCAAGAGGCTGGGCCAGCTTCGAGGCCCTTCCAGGGACCTGGCCAGAGGAGACTCCTTGGTGTCAGTTAATCCACCGCTGGGTGTGTGTGGGAATCTCTCCTCCCAAGTCCTGTTCTCAGCTTTAGAAACACATCCCCAACCCCTAGGATGCTGCCACCAGGAGGGCCCAAGGAAAGGGTCAGGTGCAAAGGGTGGGGTGGGGAGGGGAGGGAGCCCGCAGAGGGCTGGGAAGTCCACCTGAACTCAGGCCTAGGGTGGGATCCTGTTTGGGAGTTTACAGGCGGGGTGACCCTGGGCAAATCACTCAGCCTCTCGGGGCCTCATTCTCTCGTCTGTAAAGGGAGCCCCACATGTGCTGAGGCAAGCGTCCCTGTTTCACTGAGTCTGGGAGGCCACTCAGAGCCCACGTGACCCTGACTCAACCTGGACTAGACCCTCCCCATCTGGTTTCGCTCTCCCCATCTGCGCCATGAAGGGCTTAGCTTTCCAGACCCCCATCCCGACCCCCTCCATGCCTTCTCCTGGCCCTGCAGGGCATGGCTAGCCCACGGGCACCTCTCAGCACAATGCCCATTTCACACGTGTGGAAACTTGAGTCCTCAGTGGGCACTGGCTCGTGTGAAGTTGCGAGGATGGGGGGCAGCCCAGGGGGCCGGGCCAGGCCTGTGGGGCCCACCGCCCGACTCACCTGGACTGGAAGGGCTTGTGGGCTCAGGCTCCACCACTGTGGCCTCCCGCTCTGGGAGGCTGGTGTCTGCGGCCTGGGCCTCTTCTTTGGCCTCCATGTCTCCGAGGGAACCTGTGGACACAGCCCCAGAGGAGTCGTAAGGCGCTGCCCCCTCACGGTGCACCCACCACCGGCCCCCTGACCCTCCCAGAACCAGTGCAGCCCCAGGGGCCGGTGCAGTGGGGACCAGGCAGAGTCTCAGCCCCTCACACGGTCGGTCAGAGGCCCCGAGGGGGTGGCCACGAGCAGGGCTTCCCCCAGGGATGCGTGTACCCTGCCCCTGTACCCCCCCCAAGCCCCGCACCAGTTCCCACACCTGGGGGTCACCCAGCCGCCCGCTGCCCGGGGCTGCCTGCTGGGCCCCCCAGGGGAGACATCACCCCGGCCTCTGCGCGGTCGCCCCCATGCCCGGGCCCCCTCCTGCAGGAAGCCCCTACACTCGGGGTTCCAAAGTCTGAGGATGTGCCGAGGGTGGGCCCCAGGGCCTGTCCCGCAGGAGGAGCTCGTCAACCCAATTAAAGCGGCAATGGCCGATGAGGCTGAGGTGGGCATGCAGGTGCCTGCAACCAGCCCATCATCTTCCCTCAGAGGCTCCTGTGGCGGGGTTGGGGGGGGCGGTGCCCCACGGGGCTCTCCTGACAGCCGAACAAGCAGCCTGATCCCAGACCACCTGGGAAACCTGCCAGGGGCCCCCACGTGCAGGCCAGGGTGGCAACCTCTGCTCCAAGGTCAGGATGGTACCTGTGTCGGGGGCAAGAGACCTGTGGAGAGCAGCTGTCCCACTTCACCCTCCACCAATCCCCCAGACCCTTGCCCTGCCCCCTTCCTAGCTCCTCCTCTGGACACCTGCCCCACCCACTGCTCAGCTGCACCCCTGGATTCTAGCTCCGGGCCCCCACAGAGCTGTAAGGACAGGAGATGGGCCGGCGGGCGCTCACTTCTCGTGGCCGTGGGGCTCAGACACAGAACCAGCCCCAGGGCGAACCCTCATGCATGGTCTCTCATCAGTGCGCCCGCATGGGAGGCTCCATGGCAGGCTGGGAGCGCCACAGACTCGTGCCCCTGGGATGAGCGGGCGGCCTGACCCTCTGTGACCTCCCCTGCCTGTGGGGTTGGCCGGAGCAAGCACTGCTGGTAGCCTTGGGGGCGCACAGCACACAGGCCTGGGGCCGGCCCATTCGCCCGCCTCTTTCTAGAAGTCCGGGTGCTTCGGCAGCTTACTCAGAGTGAAGAGGGGGCCCCGAAGCTGTGGGCCCTCGTGCAGATGGCAGGGACTTCATGGCCTCAGTGGCCGGCTCCGGAGAAGGGGTGTGAGGCCCCTGCTTTCAGGGACTGCTGGGACCAGAGTCCTGGGGTTGGGCATTTGTCTCTCTCCACCCCACTCTCCCACCCAGGTGGGCCTCAGCCACCCAGGGAGGCCCCAGCTCCTGGCAGCTCCATTTATGAAAGAACAAAGGGATCTGCTAGGCACAAAGCGTGACAGGAGCGTGAAGAAAGAGGCTGCCGGCCGCAGCAATTTATCCTAATGGCGCTAATTCATTCTAGCACAATTAATGCTCTGATAATGCAGGAGACAATCGCCAACCAGCAAATGGCTCCAGGCCCACAAGAAGGATGTGATGGGATGTGATGCTGTGAATCCCGCCCCACGAGACCTTGGAGCTTCTGCTGGAGCCTCCCCGCCACTGTGACACCCCAGAGGCCACCTGGGCACCTGGGTCCGGGCTCCACCTGAGGGGGTGGGGGGCAGGAAAGTTTCTCCACTGACTGGAGGGACACTGCTGCTTCTCCAAGCGCCCTGGGCCAGAAAAGACCCCACTTATCCCTGAGGAACCCTTTCTGCCCAGACACCCCAGCAGCTGGGCCAGGCCAACCCTCAGCCGGGCAGGTGGGGTCCTTCCACCTCTCTGCGCTCAGAAATTGTAATAGCTCCAACCCCGCATCAGGAAGCCTGATTTCATCTGTATGGAGCCATGATCAGGTCCTGACACACAGGAAGTGTGCAGGAAACACCAACATTACCAACATCAACATCACACCAACTTTAACAGCTACTAACGCCCCGCACCCAGCAGGGCCTGGGAAAAGGGGCCAGGGTGGGGAGGGGCACTGCTCCTATGGAGCTTCACGTGTCTGTGAGCCCTGCGCTCAGCATCTACAAATGTCTCCCCCTAAGCCCTCCCTGGCCTCATAGCCCAGGGGTGGAGGACAGTGGGGAAGGTGTGAATGGGGAGCAGCAGTGGGAGGCAGGCCCAGATGTAAGGAGCTACGGGCAAGTGCCTGGGGGCCTCCCAGCGCCCCAGAGGTGAGCCCCAGGTGTAGCCATTTTGCAGGCGAGTCAACAGAGGCCCTCAGCCAGAACCCCCAACACTGCACCTTCCTGGCTGCTGCTCTTCCCCCACCCTGCCCGCGACCTGGGGTGAGGGTGACACCAGCCCCGTGCCCGGAGGGGTGGAGAGCGGGATCCAAGGCCGAGCACCTGTCTGGAAGCATCCACGGGGGATGATGCTGGTCACCCGTGCTGGGCACAGCCCCCGCTGCCCGGAGCCCCTCGGTTATCACGGCAAGCAGACGCCCCGCGAGCCGATCTGTCTCCTGCTCATTAAGCCGGACGCCGAAATGGAAATGAAAACATAATAGCTATTTGATTGGGGGTGAGATATTTTGCATATTGGCTTGGCGCTGATAGTGGAATTTCATCAACTCCCTTTTTTCATGCTTTAAAACTGAATTACTGAGACAGGCTCTGTGTGGAGGAACGATCCCTGCTCCTTCCAAGTCCCGGGCTGCCTGGTCCTCCTGGCTTTGATGGTGAGACAGCTGGGGGTCTTTTTGAATGACTGCTCAGAAGAAAGCCGGAGCTGGCGGCTGAGGGGGACTAAAGCCCCCGAGGTGGCCCCGAGGGGGCTGGCACAGAGTCAGGAAGTCCAGAGGCCCCGGGTAAACCCCGCCCCAGTAGGGAGACCCCCGCTCCCGCCGCAGACCGCTTCTTGGAAGGCGTTGCCACAGTCGGCCCAGCGAGCTGCTGCTCCCTAGGCTGAAGGTGCGCCCATAGCTGCGATGATGGGATGGCTCCCTGCGAGTGCAGAGTGGCCTCTGGTCCTCTGCAGACTGTGCTTGCCCCCCAGGCCACTGGAAACATTAAGTGAAAGAATTTGGGCCAAGTCCAGCGGCCTCGCACCTGGACTCCGTGCGTGACCCAGGTGTCACCCCCCCCGCCCACGGCTGCCGTGTTACACAGTCATTCATGGCTGTGGGGAGGTCCTCTGTGTCCCCAAAGCACGGAGGAGGGGAGGTGGGATCGCCTGACCCCACTCAATGTTGGGGCCGGGGCCTGGTCGTGCTCACAGGCCCACTGGCCCAGGGGTGGGGTGGACTCCCCTGGGCACGCGACCCTGCTCAGGTCTCCACCTGGAGTGTGGCGGACATGAGCGCCCATGGCCTCCTGCTCAACCGCTGTTCACGCCCTCGTTCTCCATTCGCTCATGAAACCTCCCCTGAGTCCACCTTCCTGCACCAGGCCCTGGGGACCCTGCAGCCAACACACCCCCCGCCCCCCACCCACCAGGGGAAAAAAATGTCAAAATGCAAGTGTGGCCACTGCCACCAAGGAGAGGTGGAGAGGCCAGTCAGGGAAGGCCTCCTGGAGGAGGTGACAAATAAGCGGCGATCTGGAATGGGACAGCGGAGACTGCCTGCAAGTGGGGCGGGGGAAGAGCACTCCAGGAGGAAGGAAGAGCAGGACTCGAGGCCTGGGCCTGTGTGCCACCCACCCCTCCAGCCCAGGTTCCACACAGAAAACAGCTCGCGAGAGCAGCTTGTATCCAGGGCTGGGGTCAGGGTTCAGTGAGGTGGTGTCGGTGGGTGCTGAGCACAGGCCTGACTTTATTGCAAGTGTTGCTATGATTTCAGCTCCCCAGGGAGGGGCCCTATGGGCTCCTCTGGGGGGTGGTCTCAGGGTGCACGGGGGTGGAGACCGAGGGGCACAGCAGAGGGAAGGGTATAAGGGGCTGGGGACTGGGCAGGGCATCGTAGGGGAGGAGAAAGACTGCCCCCCAGGCTGGTGGAAGGCCTGGCTCCCTGTCCCGCTGGCTCCGGTCAGCTGGCAGGCAGGAGAGGCACGGGGCTGCCAGGGAGAGACCCTGGCCTCTGGGCGGCACAGTGACCAGATAAGGGCCCGATAACAGAGAGAAAATAGCAACAGATTCAGACTTTCCCATCGCTGGGCAGCTGGGCAGCTTGGGCCATGGCGGGGACAGAAGGAGGTGGGGATGGGCCCACTCTCCTTGCGGGGCTGTGCTATGTCCTGGGGGCTCGGGCAGTGCTCGCAGACTGAGTAGGTCTGAAGCCTGACCCCTGGGGGGCCCGTGGGACCTCTGGTGACCCGTCCCCAGCAGGAGGGGCTCTGGCACAGCTGTGTGGAGGAGGGAGCCAAAGCCCTGAGTGCAGAAGCTGCCCAGGCCCCTAGGGGCCACATGACCCCTCCTTCACCCGCAGTTCTCACAAGGAACCAAGCTGAGTTGGATGGAGTGAAGCGAGCGAGAAGAGGAGCCCTTGGCTGGGATGGGCGAGCAGGGCGGGCCTGGCACACAGGGTCAGGGTGAAGGGCAGGGCTGTCCCACGCCTCGGAGCCTGGGCAGGAAAGGGGCACAGGGGTAGGCAGCGGGGTAGAGACAAAGTCTTGGCACCAGGGAAGGTCACCAAGGCCTGGAGGGTCCCATTAAGTCAGGACTTCTTACACCTCTGCCAACACTCAGCAGGGAGGAGGGTCCTGGCCCCTGGGCCCTAAGAGGCTCGCTTGGCACAGGGGTACAGTCCCCTTGGAGGAGGCTGGGGGTCTGGGAGGTTCCCTGGGCGCCCGTGGGTCCTCCCACACCCACCCTCCTGCCAGGGGACCTTAGCCATGCTGTCCTTCCCCCTGCCCAGCTGAGGCCTCTTCCTCCCTCTGTGAGATTCCCCACCCCCACCCCCCCACCCCCAGTCTGGGTCCGCCCTGCAGCCTCACATTTGTCTGCAATTCTCCCCAGGGTGGGGTGCTCTGATGCTTTGCTGCCCCTCAGTGCCCCCAGTAGGGAGACCCCCACTTCTGTCTCAGACCACTACTCGGAAGGCGTTGCTGCAGTCGGCCCAGCGGGCTGCTGCTCCCTAGGCTGAAGGTGCGCCCACAGCTGCGATGATGGGACGGCTCCCTGCGAGTGCAGAGTGGCCTCTGGTCCTCTGGAGGCTCGGACTGGGAGGGGCACACACTCCCCCGTGGTGACCCGCCAGCAGGCCTCATCAACCCAGGATCACCGCTGACAGCCAGGGTGGCCACAAAGAGGATGTTGGAGAGATAATCTCGGCTTCTTCGAGTGGGCAGCCTGCCCTGCGGAGGGGACAGAAAGGAGCTGAACCTCTGTGCGCTGGGGGCCTGGGCCTGGACGCCCTCCTGCGCTGGTCCTGGTGCGCCCTGCCCCCCGACCTGCCCAGGAAGGGCATGGCCCTGCGACAGACGAGACGGGGGTGGGTGGGACAGATTGACTCCGCTAAGGTTCAGCGGGATGGTGCTCAGGCGCACTGCGCACTGGGGGGCTCGTGACCCCTTGCAGAGGAGCAGGTGTGGGCGAGGGTCACCCTCAGGCGCAGCACCCCCCATGGCTATGGTGGGGTGAGTGGTGGGTCACCTGCCTTTGCTTCCAGGCTGTGAGCTGCACTTGACCCATGAGGCATCCTAGCCCCCAGGGTACCCAGACCGACCCGGGGGGCCCAGACCGACCCCGGGGGTGCTGGTGGGCACGGTGTCCCCAGTGAGCCAGGCCCAGGAAGTGGCTGGCTGCTGTCACAACCCACTCTGGGTCACTAGAGGGCAAGGAGGGAGTTGGGTGCTCAGTGCCGAGCCCAACAGGGTCACACTCTCTAGGAATGGGGGCCCCACGCTCCTAGGAACAGAGTGCCGTGATCTACCCCAGCTTTCAACAAATTAAAACATTGTAAGGAGATACCCTTCGCATACAATGACATCCGTCCTTTTGGGCATAACTCAGCTTTTGGAAGCCTGCTCACTTAAAGACACGTTTCCCTGGTGGCTCAGAGGGTAAAGCGTCTGCCTGCAGTGCGGGAGACCCGGTTCGATCCTTGGGTCTGGAAGATCCCCTGGAGAAGGAAATAGCAACCCACTCTGGTACTCTTGCCTGGAAAATCCCATGGGCTTTGCCTGGTAGGCTATAGTCCGTGGGGTTGCAAAGAGTCGGACACGACTGAGCGACTTCACTTTTCCCTTTTCCGTGGTGGTCCAGTAGTTAAGACTCCATGCTCCCAAAGCAGGCGGCCCGGGTTTGATCCCTGGTCAGGGAACTAGATCCCACATGCCACAACTAAGAGTTCACATGCTGCAACTAAAGATTCCTCACACCACAACGAACAGGGCAGATCCCACATGTGGCAAGTGAGACCCCTTGCAGCCAAAGGAAAAGAGAGAGGAACAGGACAGTCCTACATAATTCAAATGAAACCCAGGCCCCCGTGGCTCAGGCTCGTGCAAACAAACGCTCCAGCAGCCCAAATGCCCACTGGCTTCTCCCCAAAGCTCCGCAGGGGTCAGTCAGGATCTTAGCCCCTTTATGTCATCGACCACCTTTCTCAGTCACTTCTCCACCCCCAGCTGACCCAGCGCCTGGCCGTCTGGTCCTGATCCCAGCTTCCTTGTCCCCACTCCCAGGACACCCCCACTTGTTTGCTGACGCCCTCACAGGACATCTGCAGCTGGGCTCCCAGCTATGGAGGGAAGGCCTGGGTGACCAGAAGACAGCAGAGGGGGCAGGTGGGGGGTGCAGAGTGAGCCCAGCAAGCACATTCCTGGGGATCCCCTGTTCCCCAGACACGGGAGCCCCGCTGTCCAGTGTAGCTGCTGAGCCTGGGGGACCACCTTGGCCAGCTGGTCAGCTCCCCCAGCCTCTCTCTTGGGGCTGTCAGCACAGATGCTGAGTGACTGTCTCCACCGTCCCTTGTTCCTGGTGATGTTCACCCAGACCCACCATGGGCCATGGCCCACTGCAGTCACACCAGTGCCCACCTGCTCCTGACTCTGGCAAGGCGGCACTGTCTCTTCATGGCACACTTGCTCCATCACCCCTCCTCTGTCTGCACCCCAGCACCCTCAGCTTGGGCTCACAGTCATTGCTCAGGGACTCTGGTGACCAAGTGATGGGTGGGGGAGGGTAACAGGCTGGGGGCCACTGGGCCCCCAGGAGAGGAGCTGGGCACAGTGGTGGGGTGAGAGGGAGCCTGAGCCTGCTTGTTGGGGGGTATGTGACCAGGGAATGAGCCCCAGGAGCCCTGAGCATGCCACCTGCCCCCACTGGCAGAAGATAAGCTGGCTGGCCCTGCCTGGGTCTCTGAGGCCTGGTGAGTGGGGGGCTCCAGGCAGGCAGGAAGGAGTTGTGGGAAATAGGACACCAACCCCCATGGGGCCCTGTGCCCAGCCACCACCACTTCCTCCTGCAGCCAGCCTGGAGCAGACGGGTGAGCCTGGGGGGCTTAACTGCCCCAGCCTGAGGACCATGACTGGACCCCTCCACACACATCACCCCTCAAGGCTGCACTGGGCAGGCAGGACCACGAGCAGCTCTGGGATCTCTGCCAAGCAGGAGCAATGCCACAACCATCATGACACTTGTAACGACCCTTAGTGTGACCCCATCCTCCAGGGAGAGTGGGGGAACCAGGGCACAGAGAGGTAAAGAAACTTGCCCAAGGCCTTGCAGCTGGGGGAGTGGACAGGCTGCCATCTATTCTCCCTTCCAGAGCCTTGCATTCTCCCTGAGGCCCACCCCGCTCAACCCGCTGTCCCTGTTTGTAGAGACAGGGGGCCACTCATGGACCTTATAGAGCTACCGTGAAGGTGGACAGGTAAGGGTTTTTCAGGAGATAAAGATGCACCCTGGATGGGGGTGTCCTTCCCAGGAGCACTGGGAGTCCACCAGGCCTGACACATGTTGGGTCAATTGTGAGCAAACGGGTCCAGACTGGGGACACACCTCGGATACCATGAAGGGCCAGGAAGGGTGCAGGATAAAGAATCGTGGGTGGGTATGGAGTGGTCACCAAGGGCTGTGACCGTGAACAGGGAGAACTGCCTGTGCAAAGTCCTGGGATTGGAGAAGAGTCTGGTGATTTGGCTGCTGCAGCTGAGGATGAAGCACCAGGCCGAGAGAGAGGCAGAGAGGCCAGCCAGTCGGGGTTTATTCTCAGCACCGTGGGACATAGCAGAATGTGGACGCTGGATTGCAGGAAGGACCCCAGGGTGCGGCTGCCGTGGCCCGGCCGCCATCTCCTCAGGCCGGCTCCAGGTCTCTCCCTGCTAGGAGCCTGTCCCGTCTTGCAGATCAGGGCCAGCGGGCTGGTCCCCCACCTCGGTCCCTGGGGGCAGAGGCCCAGGCGGGCGAGGCAGAGAGAAAGGGGAGGCGGAGGAGGCGGGAAGAAAGCGCAGGGCCTGAGAAAGCCCAGCCCGGCTGATAGGGGAGAGATTGGTTTCAGCCGGAGCCGCGCCTGCCAAGTCTACATCCTACCAGCGGCCTGCACTTACTCAACATTCATCACTGCTGAGCTCGGAAACTTTATCAACGCTAGAGGTTGGCGCCATCTCTGGGCCTGGCCACTCCCGGCCCTCCGATGGGCCCGATAGCTGCTGATAGATTACGCGAGATTGTTTCACTCTGGAGAACCGATTACGAACGCTCCTGGGGGAGGGGTGCAGACCACGTGGCCTGGGGGTGAGAGTGGGGGGAGGGCCGGGGTTTTCCAGAAACACTGGCACGTGTGGCAGAGACCCCACAGATGACTGGTGGAGAGGAGGAGGGCGTGAGGCCACTCGTGGGGCGGGAGCGATGGTCAAAGCCATGGCGCGTGGCAGGGCGACCGATGCTGTGGCACAGCCATTGAGTGGGCAGGGGAGCCGGAGGAGGAGAGGACGGGGCCGCGGAGAGATTCTCTCCAGATGGGCCGATAAGGCTGACAGATGGGAGCGGGGCTGTGGCTAATGGAGCCATCGCCGCGTAGCCTGCGTCAGACGGATAGAGGCAGACTACTTCCCAGCTGGGACTCTGTGTGACTGGCCCTGCCATCTGACGGGGGGCTGGAGACCTGGAGGGCACGGGCTGGGTGCTGAGCCCTCCTCAACTCTCACCCCTGGGGGCTGTGGCCCCAAGGGGCCCATGGCCAGGCCTGCCCCTGTGCACGACTGCCTCGGTCCCACACTGCAGAGGGCCCTCTTGCCATGGGAACTCCCACGCCTACTTGGGTTCTGGGTTCCATTCATGCCACGGCGCAGCGGCCCTGGAGGGCGGGCGGCAGGTGTCTCCTCCTCCAGGCAGGCCCTCTGGATGCTCGGAGAGCCAGGACCAGGACCAGCATTGGGCCTGTGAGACTAGTGTCCAGACTCGAGGCCAGTGCCGTGGGTGTCTCTCCAGCACCTGGGGACAGCGTGCAGCAAGGGAGGAAGGAGCACAGTCATTTGGTGGGGGGGCTGTTTTCCTGTTCGGTGTGCCTGGTCAGAAGCAGCCAATCCCCTCTGCTCCCACTGCACAGATGGGGAAACTGAAGCCCGAAGTGGCGGGGCTCTGGGGCCCATGGGGAGTCGGTGGCTGTGCAGAGCCTGAGCCCCAACCTCCTGGCCAGTGCACCCCTCGTCCCTGTGGGGCCTGGAACCACAGCATCCAAGAAGCTGGGAGCAGGGACCCTGGAAGGCCACTCACCACCCTGAGCCCAGCTCCTCAGGTGTAAACTGGAAGTTAACCATCAGCCTCAAGTTCACAGATGAAAGAAGGAGGCTGTGGGGGCTAGGTGACTGGGGAGGGCGGTCAGGGTTCAGTGGGACAGAACCTCGTTGGGAAGATGGAGAATTTCTGGAAATGCACAGTGGTAATGACCTGTGAATGACCTACTGCCACGGAGTTACTTGAAATGGATAAATGGTGTTTCATGTTACATGAATTTATCAATCACACACACATACGCGCGCACACACACACACACACACGTTGGTCTGCCACCTACCACCATAAGCAACAGTGGGGGCTCCCTGAGTGCCCATTCCCTGCTTTAGAGATTCAGACACACACCCCTCCACAGCCTGCCACACCATGGTGCCCCAGGCCACTTGCTAGCTTGGGAGACAGGCCGGGGCTTGGCGGGGTCTGGTCCTGTGCCCACGGGTAGGGGCCGGGGATGCTGGGGAGGGCATTGAGTCCACAAGGGTGGTTGGGTGAGCTGACCAGTCCTGGGCAAACCTCTGTGGCCAGTCATGGCCCAGCCCTACTGGTCTCTCCTAGAGGGGCCAGGCTTCCCTGGCCCGGCTCCACCCCCTATAGCCAGCAGCCTCTCCCCTCAGCCAGCTGTCTCTCCCTGTAGGGCTTTGCCTCTGCTATTCCTTCTGCCAGGAACGCTCTTCCCCACACATACTGTCCACCTCTGCTTGTCTCTTGTCCATCCCTGTCCATTCCCCGGGCGTCCTCAAGCAGTGAGACTCTGCCCTGCCCATGACCCACATGTCCACATCCCAGGTGGCCATGACCCACGACAGCTCCCTCTTCCAGCTCTCTTTGTTCCCTGGGTTTACTCTGCTCCCCTGGGACAGGGGAGCTCAGTTGAGGGAGCATGTATGGAGTGCCTGCTGTATGCCCTGCACTGTCAGGGGGAGACAGAGCAGCTCTGCTGAAGTCACCCGGCGGCACTCCAGTTCTGGTCCGAAGGCCCCCCCTATTTCCTTCTCCTTGATCTCAGCCCAAACTCCTTCCCTCCACACCTCTCCGCTATTTTCCACTTAAGCATTTTTGAAAAACGCCCACGCCTGTGGCTGCTTTTCAGGTCATGGAGCCCTGTGGGTGCCAGGGGGCCTTGGCCGGACTCTGGGCCCCATCTTGCCAATGAGACATCCCAGGGGATGAGACGTCCCAGGGGACGCAAATTGCCCTCAACTTGCTGAGGATTCCCGTTTCTTGACTGCTTCCTAGAGACATGGTCCATTGTCATGTAAATTTCTAGGATGGGAGCTGTGGGGAACCCCAGTTTCCAGAATATACTCTGCCACAGACAGGAGAGGAGCCCCCACCCCAGAAAGGGTACTGTGTGAGCTCTTGCTGTGTGGACAGGACAAGCCCCAGGGAGAGCACAGACACCCTGGAGGCAGCCAGGCCAGGTCCTCCTGCCCTACGGACCACTTGGCAGTTTTGGCCAAAGGATTGGTCTGTGAAGCGTCAGGATGATACCGAGGTCCCCGCCTCCTGCCTGGGGCTACACGGAGCCGGCAGAATGAGAGTCCAGATGAGGATCCCAGTGGGCAGTGTGGAGGGAGAGGGGGCAGCTCGCACCGGGTCTGGAGGTGCCCCAGACACATGCAGTGGGAGCGGGGAGCTGGCCCGCCTTGAGCTGTCCCGCCCTGCTCTTGAACTCCGTGTTCCCATCCGGGAGTCAGGGCTGGCTGCCCTGATTCCAGGAACACCCAAGTCCTGGGCCCCCAACTCAGGGTGTGGGGGTCTGGGCTCTGTGGGTCAGCAGGAGGTCACCCAAAGGCCCGCCTGTCCATCCCCCTCCACGTCCAGACTAATGTGAGGCCTGGACTGGGGTTTCCAGCACTGAGGAAAGGTCCTGCCCAGGACAGTAGTCCCCATATTAAGGGCTCCCCTAGAGGAGGCCTCGCCCACTCTGAGGCCGCTCCTCCCACAGTGCTCAGCCAATCCCCGGCGCTCAGTCCTGCTCATTTGCATGCCGCGTTTCCATTGGCTGAGGACACACAGGTTAGGATCTTGGTTACCTGATTGTAGGGACGGGCCGGGTATTGGGGGACCTGGCAGGGTGGAGAGGGGGCTACCTCTGGGGGAGACTGTCTGCCGGGCCATTTTGGGGAGCCTGAGGGATAAGGGCTGGGGCTCTGATGGGGGTGGGGGAGCAGGCTCTAGGCGGGGTCGGTGGGTACTGGGCTCAGGGTGACCTGCCTTAGCCTCAAGTCTGGGTCCCAAAGGGCCACCTGCTGCATAAGAACTCTGGTTATGGTGTGGGCTCTTCATTAAATCCTCCCACTCCTACCTATTACGATGACTCAGAGCAGGAAAGATACCTACCCAAGGTCACACAGCTAGGACACAGCAGCACAGCTGAGACCTCACTTCCAGTCTGGCTCCCACCGCAAGGCTGAGTCCTTCCCTCCAGGGAGGCCCTCTAGGGCCAATTCTTATTTTTAGCTGCCTTGTCTTGTCTCGGGGAGGGCTATATTTTGGCTTCCTTGCAAAGTGGTGACGACATTGATGATGGTTTTACGAGGACCCAGTCCCCTGGCTTTCACCTTAGATCTAGTGGCACCATGTTTGCGGCTCTGAGTTGCAGGGTGGTGGGCTCGCGGGTGTCTGCGTGTGTGTGAGCGCGTGTGCACAGGCTTTGTTCCTGGCATTTTGGTGGGTGAGATAAGAGGAAACAACAGAACCGCTGGGAGCGGCAGGCAGATAGATAACGTGATAGGGCTGCTTTACCACCAGGCCTATCTGCTCGTATCGCAGTTCCCTTTTCTTTCTTTCTGCTTGGGGGGCAGGGCGGAACACACCCCCACCCCACCCCTACCCTGGGGCCTGAGCTGGGGGCCTCCCTCTCGGGCACACTCCCTCTGTATCTTTAACACACCCAGTGCCCAGGTCCGGAGCCCCCAGCTGGAAGGGGTGGGGGTCCCCAGGGTCAGTGTCAGCACCGAGGTGGGTGACAAATGCAGGGAAGCACCCGCTTTCAAGAGAGGACCCAGTTCGCTCTCACCAGCCACGCCAAAAGGGCCATGAGGAGGCTGACCCCCATTCTAGGATGAAGGCAGGAAGCCCAGAGAGATGACACGGCTGTGCTGTGCTGGGGTCGGGATCTGGAGAGTGGATACAGAGTTCCTTCCTTGAGAAGTCCTGCCAGCCCCGGGAGGGTACGGCTGGGTGGGCACGACTCCCAGCCCAGTGCTTGCAGGGCAGGCCTTAGTGTCTTCAGCCTTGTTTTTGTAGACGTAGAAACAGGCTCAGGACAGGGAACTGCCTATGAACACAGCGATGGGCAGGCGGATCCCCTCCCCATCCCCATGTTCTCTCTGGCCCTGGTGAAAGCAGAGGGTCCGAGGGGAGGACTGCTGGGCCCATGGGACAGACGTTCTGGAACCCCCGGGCTGCTGTTGAGAGCACCCCGGAAGGATGCTGGCAGGATAGAGGAGGAGGTGCCACCAGCAGGGACGCTTTGGGGACCCTGGCCCCTGCAGGCGCCCCAGGGAACTCCACGTCCGGCTGCATGGGACCCAGGATGCCCTCCCTACTTCTCTCCCTCTCCTCCCTCGAAGGCCGAGGAGGCTACAGTGCAATCCTGCCTGTCACACGGGTGAGGAAGCAGTGAGTCACCTGCCCATGCCACCCCCCCCACCAACCCGGGGGCAGGGTTCAAACTCAGACAACCCCCCCAACTCTGGGCCCCCTCCCCCACACATGCATCCATTTTACTGGAAACAGCTGACTTCCTTTAGAATACTGAAACGAAATAAAACCCAATGACAAAAAGAAACCAACTTTGTCACCAAAGGAGCCTATTTTCTGAGGACAGATGAAATGACCCCCACATGTAAGCAGGAGCAGTCACCCCATCGTCCCCCACCCACTCTTGGAAAGGACTGTGCAGCCCTCACCCTCTCTGTGCCTGGGCATTTTCCCCCAACTAGAGGACAGTCCCCTTAGGGCAGGTGGAAGCCCACAGGTGCCAACACCCCGAGAACCTCCAGGATGGAGACCCAGGCCTTGACAAGGCCTCTACCTCAGGTCTCTACGGTTCCCTCCTCTGCTGTGTGATCTTGGCTGGGTTACAGAACCTCTCTGAGCCTTGAGTTCGCCAAGAAAAAAATGAGGTCGCTGGTGCCCCTGCAGGATGTTGGGAGGATGTTATAGGAGAACACGGGTCACGTCCAGGCCTGGCATGCAGCAAGCAGTGAGCGGAGCTGTCAGCTAACACGGGTTCCACTTGGATGGGAAGTGGGGAGCCCCTGACCCACCGAGCAATGTCACTGACTGTCCCTTCATGCCTCCTGCCTCTAGGATCTCATTTCTCAATAGTTGCTTAAAAAATAAATGCAAAGAGCAGGGAAGACGGCCAGCTGCCCTGCGCCTGCCAGGAGCTCCAGGCAGCCCCTCTGTGGGCTTTCTGAGTGGAGAGGGCGGGGTGCCTGGCCTCCTCTCCCCGCCCTGGCCCCTCCCCCACGGCTGCCGCACCTGTCCCTCAGCTGGAGGATTAGCCCCATGGCGGCCCTAATCGCGCTCATCGCACCATCAGCGCAGGATCTCGGATCAGCTGAAGGAGGCGGCTTTATCCAGACAGACGCGGAGATGGCACCTCAGCCCCACCTGGGCGCCAGCTGTCACACGTGGCGGCCGGCAGGCCTCTGAAGGCAGGGGAGAGAGACAGCTGCCCCGCTGGGTCCCTCAACATTTACGGGGCACCTACTGTATAACTAGGCACAGCCCGTTCCAGGGGTCGGGGAGAGACAGCAGAGACCCAGACAGGCAAATTTCCCACATTCTCACCCCACACCTGGCCCACCAGACGGAGGAGGACACTGAGGCCCAGAGATCCGTCCCAGGGGTTGGCACCAGGTGGCCGGTCCGGACGCCCAGTTCTGGCAAGGAGCTGGTGAGGGCCCTGTACCCGTGAGGGCGCCTCTTGGCCCTCACGCCCCCCAACCCCACTCCTGCTATCCTGGCCCCGGGACACTGTTTTCACACAGAGGCCTGGGAGGTGCAGGCCGGACATGCCAAGGTTCATGGCCCGCTGGGGCGCCAGGAGAGGCCAAGAGAGATGGCTCCCACCCTGCCCACCCTCCTCCCTACCTTCTTTTTCAAAAACATAATTTATCTGTGTATTATCAAGAAATCCAGACACTTTAATCAGTGAGCTATGAAGTCAGAATTTCCATTCTTATCTGCGGGAGGAGTGGAAATGGAGGAGATAGCGCGGAGGGATCGCTGGTGGGGAATGTTAATGGGTGGAGAGGCTGGGCTATTGGCCACCGAGACACCATATCTCCCCCATTATCAAGGCCATATCTCCCCAACCATCTCGGCGCGGTAATGGGGCCAGTTCAACTTTCCGAGTTATCACAGGAGCTGAAACCTGCGCCCGCCAGAGGCCTGGACCAGGAGACAGTTCGGGCAGACCAGGCCCGGGCCGGCAAAGCCGGGATGGAGAGGAGGGCCTGGCTGGGGCCCCCCGGGGAGCCCTGACCATCAAGGCCCCCGCAGTGAGCAAGGGGGTTCCTCTGCTCTCTGGGAAAATGTCCAGTTTTGGTGGAACGAACATAGACATCCTGTGCAGGAGGGGAAACTGAGGCAGCAGGCCACCTCAGGGTCCCAGTGGGGCTGGGTGGCCTCAGCCTTCCCAAGCCACACCAGGCCTATGACATGAAAAGGGTGGGTGTGTGGAGGCATGGCAGGGGGGAGGGGGTGCGAGCAGCCTGCCCTCCTGCCTGCGGCCCTCAGGGTCTCCACCCTACCCCCAAAGCCTTCTCCAGGTCCCCAGCCCCAGGAGCAGGAAGCATCAGTAATAAAACAGCCCTGGTGGGCTCTGCCCCTGCCAGTCCTGACCTGGGGTTCGGGGTATGCTCAGCATGGCCCTAAAATGTTGAGGACTTGCCACCTGCCTGCAGGTCCCGACATGGGACACCCTGGG
The DNA here is from genome assembly GCF_027580195.1 of Bos mutus. Classification (NCBI taxonomy): domain Eukaryota; kingdom Metazoa; phylum Chordata; class Mammalia; order Artiodactyla; family Bovidae; genus Bos; species Bos mutus. Next base: position 48,913,622 of record NC_091634.1, read on the forward strand.
GGATGGGGCACCAGGGCTCATAAACAGAACACCTCTGCCCATTCAGAAGCAGGGGTCCCCACAGCCACTCACTCCTTGGGGAGCACTACAGCTGAGGTGTGGAGCAAGGGGCTCACCCGGGGGCCCTGTGTGACTGGGAACTGCCCCAGGCGGGCTCAGTCATCAGATGCCAGTGCAGCCCTGGCTCTGGTCTCCCTCCTGCAGCTGGGGGATGGGCTGTGGCCTCTCTGGCCCGGGAGGGGAAGGGACTGGCCCAAGGTCACAGAGCCAGCAAGGAGACCACAGCTAGATGCTCTCTGTAACTGCAGGAAGGCCTCGGTTCCCTGGACTTGAACACAGTGGCACCATGCCCAGCAGGGACAGCGCTGGACTGGGACACCACGACTGTCACCATCCTCTGCTCCCTCCAGGGTGGGAAACTCGAGCTACCTTCTGGAGTATGACCTTTCAACTCTCTAAGCCTCAGTTTCCCCTCTGAGCACTGAGCTAACTGCTGAGCCCAGGTTGTGAGCTAACGGCTCCAAGAGTTGGGCACCCAGCAGGGGCTTAGTAGGTGCTCAGCTAACACCTGCTGTCATGGCCAATGCCCACACTGTCACTGGTCTCAGGATGAGCTCGGGGCCCCAGTGAGCGGGGGTCACACGAGGAGGCTGTGGCTTTCTCTCTCATTGCATGGGGCCGAGTGCCTGATGCCAGGGCTGCCTGAAGAATAGAAGGGGGCTGAGAAAGCAGAAGTGCCCTCGATGAACCTTTGGGAGCCCATGAGGGCCTATTCCAGTGGCGCGCCCTCGGGCAGTTCTTCCCTGTTGCCCACCGCAGGACGGAGCTGAGACCCCATCTGGTGGCCCCTCCCGCTCCTGCTCCCAGGGACTCCCAGGACTCCACTCCTGCTGCATATTTCAGGGTGGAGACAAGGGAGACTAACGCAGGAGGCTGCAGCAGGTGCACGTGGCAGGTCAGGAAAGCTGGACGGCTTCAAGTGAGATGCCAAGAGGAACTGGCAGGAAGCAGGGCAAGGGAGGTCGGGGGATGTCGTCCCCCTCTTCATTTTAACTCTGCCAAATGACACAGACGACGCAGGGGCTCTGGCCCAGGCTGGACCTCTGCTGTGGGGTCTTGCCAGCCTCACTGCCCTGTGAGCTCAGTATCACGGTTCTACTGAAACCTTGCAGGGGAACCGAGGCTTGGGGCGGGGGCTGGGCATGCACCCAGCCCAGCATCTCCACGACATCCCCGCGCTGCAGAGGTGGAGACTGAGGCTCAGGAAGGCAGCATGATGTCTGCAGACCTGCAGAGCCTAAGAGCCCCGCCCCCAGGGTGTTCCTGCTGCCACCCACCACCCACATGCAGAGCCCCCACCGTGGCTGGCTCCTCCTGCCCAGGTGCAACACACTCCCCAGTTCTGGGGGTGCCCAGAGCTGGCGTGGGGTTACACAGACTGCCCCTCTGATCCCCTTTCCACATCGTTCATGTCGTGTGTGACCCTGGTGCAACCACCCACCCTCTCTGATCCTCCATTTTCTGGTGCAAAATGGTTTGAGAACCCCAGCTGAGTCTGGCTGGCTAGGTCTCTGTCTCTGGACCAGCCTGGGGACCTGGGCCAGGGCTGAGCTCCAACTGTGTGGGGCTCACGGAAGCTCACATCACACCCATCACCTCTTTCACGGGAGCAGAAACCGTGGCTCCCCGGCCAGCAGGCCCAGGAGAGGCAGAATGGAGGGACAGAAGGGGAGGGGAGGGGCCTGCCTATCTGCCCGGCTCTGGCCCAAGGTCAGCCACCACATTCCTGCCCCAGCGGGTGCTGCCTTCTCCCAAACAGGAGACCAGAGGAGGGGGGAGGCGGGGCTGGGCCAGGAGGACCTAGGACAACTCAGGAGGGCAGGGCGGGTGGCTGGGGGCTGCGTGGGTACTGTCCAGAGAAACCTGGGCCCACTTCTGGGGTCCACAGACCCCAGCTCCTGGGTCACAAGGTCTTGAGCATGTCACTGCCTCCCAGAGCCTTAGTTTTCTTGCCTGTAAGATGGGTCAATCCATAAGGCTGATGATTGTTAACAGCAGGTAGGATACCTGCGCTGGAAAGGGACTGAGGGGGCCTGAACCAGCCCTGTCCTGCAGTCAGGGAACGTGGCCCATGGCTCACCCCCAATGCAAAAAGTGATACATGAAGGAAAAGAAGGCAGGAGGCAGGACTCTGTGTGACATGTCCAGCCCTGGGGAATTCTGGCAAAATATCAGCAGCGCAGCCACCAGCTCGCAAGGCTGCCCCGTCCACCCGGGACATGACCCGGACAGCACTTTACATTTTGCATCTGGGATCTCACGGACCCCACGTACAGTCCCCAGGAGAGGGTGATCTTATGAAGCTCCCACTTGAAAAGCAGAAACTGAGGCAGGAGACAGGCCCCTGCCCACAGGGTCACAGCAAGGCCACGACTCAAGCCATGTGGCAGCCCACGCAGAGTCAAGGGCTGGCTGGTGGCCTGGATCTCAGAGTACCCATGCCCTGCTGCGGGGCACTGGGTGGGGTGGGGTAGAGATGGAACCCCTGGGACCCGGAGCAAAAGGGTCCTGTCCTCAGCCCGCATGGTGGCCTCAGGGACGACTCGGGTGGGTGGCAGCAATATGCCACCCAGCAACAACAGCCCCCCTCTGATGTGGGAGCCTGCTCATCGCCTTTGTGTCCCAGCCCCGCAAGAGCACATTCACACTCCTTCCACAGATAAGAAAACACAAGATGCCTTCTGAGGCCCCTGGGCTGGCGGCTGTGATGCCGGAGCTGAAGGCAGATCCACAGGGCTGGAATAGAAAGTTGGGGAGCGGGGCAGGACTCAAGGCCCAGCCTCTTGCCATCTTCATCGGGGCACTGGACTGGGATATTCCCATTGAACCAGGAGGCAAACTGAGGCAAAGGTGGGACACCACACTGATGCTTCGGTACCTTCGGCAAGGCCCTGTTCATTCCAGGCCTCCAGCTCCTCATCTGTGAAGCAGGTACAGGGACGCAGGAGGCCCTAGGGTCCTCTCATTTCGCTACCCAATTCCACAGCCCTTCAACTCTGGGCTGGCTTGGTCCAAATCCATCCAGAGCTCAGGCAGGGAGGGGAAGAGGAGGTGGGGGAGAGGGGGAGGGGGGTGGGGGAGAGAGGAATGTTGTTGCCAACTGCCTAATGCAGCCCTTCTTCTCTGATGGTGAAACCTCAGCTCAGAGAGGGCAAGTGATGCCAGGTTTGTACAGCCTGGGCGCTTGCTTGGCAAGCTGTCATTGGAATGGCCGGAAGGAAAGACTAGCCACGAAGAGGAGTGATGGGAGTGCAGGAGGTTGCGGTGCCCACTTCCTGGACAGGGTCCTTGTATGTGTTTTACTTTCTGGAGACAGTTTGGGGAAAGAGATTTGTCCCTCACTGATAAACTGGAAACCACAGACCTGACTTGACCAATGGACCACAAAGATATCTTGGAGAAGGGGGATGAGGATGCTGGCAGCTGTCTGAGGTGATGTGTATTTCATGTCGATGCCCAGGGACCACCGGTGTTGTCATCCCTATTGTGCAGACGGGGAAACTGAGGCCGAAAGGGGGTAAAAGGAGAAGCCAGAGAGAAACCCTCCAGGTCTTGGCTTGAGCCCAGGCCCCAGTGAGTGGTCAGCCCCGATGGGGGCTGGCCCTCCCCTCCTCACAGGACCACACACCCTGCAGCTAGGAGGAGCTGAGTCCTTACACGTGGGGCCACCTGCCTTCCGTTGCCACAGTCAAGGACATGCAGGCCCACTTGGCAGGTGTTGGCCTTCACTTCTGCAACCCTCCTGGGGCCAGGTCACTCCTGCCAGAGTAGGGAACAGCGGGCAAGGTCCAGAGAGCGAATATGTGATGGTGGCCTCAGTCTCCCCTTCTGTGAAATGGGGACAGGGCTGTTGCAGGAAGGGGGAGCAGGACCAGGACGACCAATAGGATGGTGGCTGGTGGGCAGGAGCCAGCCAGGCGCCCAAGCGCTGCCCGGCCGGCCTTCATGCGGGGCCAGGCCTGGGTCTATTTGGGGGGGGGGGTGGCGATACCCATCAGCGAGGCAACAACTGCCTCCAGGAGGAGGCCTGTCGATGGCAGATAGGCTGCCGGGAGTATTATTCACGAGCCCGTCAAGCCCCAGGAACGTCTGGTTGGCATAGAAACAGGAGATAAGGGGTACAATTAATGGCATCGTGTTCCCTCCTCCTTTCTTCCCCAACTGACCCATTTAAATCCCTGGCGGTGCTGGTGCCATGCTGGGCTCCCAGTGACCTCTGGGGAGGGGCTGGTCAGGTGGGCGGGATGAGACCAGGGCTCAGGCCCTGGGCAGGGTTGGCTAAAGCCTCCTGGGAGCCCACTCCTGTCAACGTGAACATCTCAGGAAGGAGCTGGAGACTTGGCAAGGGCAGGGCTGGGGAAAGACTGCTGGGCACCTCTATTCCCAGGGGCCCATTGCACAGCTGTGGAGACTGAGGCTGGGAAGCCCAGAGGCAGACAGAAGTGAGGAACTGTGGTTCCTCACTCCTCTGAGCAGTGCGCTGCTCAGAGCAGGGCCTCACTGCCAGCCTTCCAACCCCAGCTGCCATTTCCTTGGGTGAGAACTTCTCTGCACTTTGGTTTCCCCATGAGGTAAACAGTAAGAACGGGACCCGCCCGAAGACACTGTGTAGCCTGGCGCAGAGCGAGTAGTAGCTACTACTGGTATTACTGTTACTGCCTAATGAGCAAAAGAGCTGTCTTCCCTCAGACCCAGGGATGCAGGAAAACCAAGAACCACTTGGAGCCAGTGTGAAGGCCCAACCTTAGGGCCTGCAAGCCCAGCCCAGGTCGCAGCCCACCAGCTGGGGCTCCAGTCCGGGGCAGCTGTGTAGCCAAAGCCCCCTCTCTCCCTGCTTCTTGGCCATCATGGTGCAGTGGTGGGCGTTGCAAGGTGGCCCCCAGAACCAGGCGACTCCCTCGGCCTCCCACACCTGGAGGGAATGTGCATGGCTCTGTGAAGATGATCCCTCTTAAGTTCCTAAAAACTCAGATAAGGGACCACCTCAGCCCCTTCCGGCCCCACCCAGGCTCTCCCTGGAACTGGCTCAGCCAGAAGACTCTGACAGCCCCCAGGTGGGCGTTGGGCTGCTAGGGGGAGCGGGTAGGTACCTTAAAGCTTGGAGTGAATGAGTCATCCTGTGGCCACCAATAATTTGCTTAATCAAACTCTGAGAATGTGTGAAAAACACCCCCACCTGCGATGGAGTGGCTGCTGGGCATGGACTGGCTGCTGGGGCACGGACCGGCTGCTGGGGCACGGACCGGCTGCTGGGCATGGACCAGCTGCTGGGGCATGGACTGGCTGCTAGGCATGGACCGGCTGCTGGGGCATGGACTGGCTGCTGGGGCATGGACTGGCTGCTGGGGCATGGACCGGCAGGGCTTCTTCTGGGAGCCCCTTGCTTGTCTGTCCTCGGTTTCCACTCACCGTCTGGAATCATGGCCCCCGGGGGCCGTACCACTGCAAAGGGGCTCAGCACCCCTAGTCTGACCTGGGGGCTTTCCATGTCCCCACTGTTCAGAGCTGGGAACTGAAGCTAGCCCATTGTCCTTGGAGGCACCCCCATGCTGGGCTCTTTCCTGACCCCTGCTGGAGGTCCCCCCTTGCAGGCAGAGCCCCATCTGCCTCCTCCCCCATTTCCCACACTGCTCACCTTCTGCCTCTGGTTAGCTTACCCCACCTCTGGCTCCCAGGGCAGTGACTGTGACCAGTGCTTGCATACAGCAAGTGCTCAATCAAGACCTGCTGAATGAATCAAGGTAGATCCGAGTAGACCTTCCCTTCTGATTTTCAGGACCCGCTCAAAAAAAAACTAGTACACTGGGCTCCCCCCAACCTCAACCCGGCAGTGGAAGCCACTTTGATTCTTTTTTCAAAACAAAAAAAAAAACTGTAAGCAGGTTATATACCTACCACTTGCTAGGAAGACCCCCAACCCCAACGTGACTCAAGGGGGAAAACATCCTCTCTCCTTCCGCCTCTGACTGTATCTCACACCATCTAATAGGAATCAGGGTTGGGTGTCCCCCACCTCCTGGCCTCTGCAAAGTCAGTTTTCTTTCATTTTGACGGACTGTACCACCCGCAGGGGGAGGATCAACTTCTTGGCAATGAAGTGTGTTTGGGATGAAAACTCGCCCAAACGGACCCAGACACGCATGCCCCTCCACCCCTCCCTGGCCTTCGGAGGACCCCACTGGCCCCAGCCGCGCCGCCCCCGCGCTGTTGTTGCCTCCAACCCTGCCGGGCCTGGTGGCCGTAGATAAGGCCTCTTATCGCTGTTGGAGATCGCCATCCGGCCGACCGGCCCGGCGCTTATCTGAGCTCCCATCGACTCGGGCGGGAGGAAACCTCGGCGGGCCGGGGGCGCCGGGGGTCCCTAGCTGCTCTCCTCCCTGTGTTCCCCGCCAGCGCGGCCCGGCCTATCGTCACAGCCATCTGGCCGGCCAAGGCCGCGCTCCCGCCTCGCCCTCCCCCGCTCCCACGTTTGAAGTTAATAAATGGGAGCGCCTATCGCCTCCGCCATCGGTTGTGCGCCTTATCAGCGCGGCACATCTATCTGCGCGCGGAACAAAAGGCGTACAGAGGCGCGGGCAGCTGCGCCCCGGCTTTGGTGGGGGCACGGGGGCGGCGCCCCAAGAGCCGCCATCCCCCCCCCCCCACTCGCGGCCTGGTCGCAGGTGAGGCCAGTGGAGCGGGCACACAGCTGCGAGAGCCTGTACGCACAGCCCCGGGCAGAGGGCGGGCGTGCGGGCGCCGCCGCTTGGTGACAATCAGCGCTCGCATCTTAACGCGCCTAGATCTGCCGGGGGTGGAGGCGCCCCGGGCCGCAGGCTGAAGGGACGGTTCCCCAGCTCCACCTCCCAGGGTCGGCTCCCTCCCTAGCCTGGTTCCCGGGCGCACTGAAAGTGGACAGCAGGGCTCGCCCTCCCACCCACTTTGGTCTCTGTCCACAACGCGCTCCGCTCAGTCCACCCAGCCGAGCCCGGGCACTCGCCCCGCTCTGGGCCTTATCGGCGCTGGCATCGGCTCCCAACCTGCAATCTCCCTGCCCGCGTTATCTGCATTTCTCATCACGCTGAAACACAGACACACGCACACACGAGAACAGACCCAACAGAGGCACACAGGGGAGGAGGGGAAAAAGAAACCAGAGAACCAGCGCAGATCGGGACCTGTGGGTGGTTTTAATACTTGAGTTGACTTGATAGAAGGCGACTTTCGGAAAACAGTCCCGCTTACACGCTGAGGAGTCAGGTTACGGGAACCCGGATTCACGCTTGCCTTCCCCCTCTATGGGATCTGATCTGGGGACTAGACACTCCCCCCCAGGAGCACTCACAAGGGGTCTTGAAGGCAGAGCTCATGTGGACAGAAGAGACAGTGCTCAGGAGCATGGGGCTGGCCACCTCTTTGCCTCTTGGGCAGCCCCAACGACTTGCCGGTCTGGCCCGGGATATGTAACCCAGGTAGAAAGCCTTGAGCCCTGGCCCTGGCTGCAGAGGCGTGAAGTTATTATTGGCGTGGGGTAGGGATTCGTGCTTCCTGTGCACCGCCCTCTTTCAGCCGAGTGGCCCCAAGAGTTTAGGGCACTCTTATCGCTGGGGTAGGGGGTTGGGGGCTGGGCATCAGCAGTGACTGCCTGGCCCCCCTGGGGAATGGCCTTTGGTCCAGATGGGGGAGAAACTTGGACGCGTGGCCCAGGACTGAGTCCTGGGAGACCCCTCCCTGAAGGAGCAGCCCCTTGGATAGAAGGTGTGTGACCGCAAGCCTAGGAGCGCAAAAGCCCCTGTGGTTCTGGCTGGGACACAGGGAGAAGGCCTCCAGGAGGCTGTCCCCGGCAGGGAAAGCTGGAGTTGGAGACCCGGGAGACAGGGCTGGAGCCCAGCTCATGGGCTGTGGTAGCAGCACCCCTGCCCCCCGCAGCCAGGAGGTTCTGTGACCAGAAGGCATGGTGGTGGGCACCCGCGGGTCTCTGTCACTTGGCCTGCACTTCCACACGCCCTAGGTGCCCCTTCTCCCTCTCAGGTCTCTCTTTCTCCCTCTAGATACAAAGCCTGGGAGAGTCAACCGCGCGAGATAAGATCACAATTTCAGCCCGTCCCGACAGAGCGATCTTATCAGGATAGGACTTGCAGAATGGAATATTTTAAACTTTATCTGAGCCCAGATCGGGGCCGCCTTATCGCTGCACCATCTCTGGGATGCGGGGGAGGGGCAGGGCGCGAGGTGGCCGCACCCCCAGCCACCCCGTTGCGGCCCTCTGGGCGGACACCCCCTCCAGGCCGGACCCCCGATGCTGGAGCCCAGACGCGGGGGCCCGGCCCGCCGGCAGAGATTAGATTACGGCGCGCTTGGCACACAGCGCGGGGGGCGCGGCGCGGGGTGAAGGTCGCGGGCGCCGCGGGCAGAGCGGGGCGGGCCGGGGAACGGGTAGTGGGGGCGGCGGGGGTCGGGGCCGGCGGGCAAAGTTTGACTCACGCTTGATCTGCCGGGGGTTGCTCTGTTTCCTCCTGGACATGTCTCCGGCGCCGCGCGCCCTCCCGGCGGCCGCCTCTAGCCCCTGGTGGGCGGCGGCGGGCGGCGGGGGCGCGGCGGGGCCGCGGGGCGGCTCATGCCCCCGGCCCCTCGGCTCCACGGCCGCCCCGGCCCGCGCCCCCAGCCCGCCGCGTCCGGCCCGGCGCCGCTGAGGAGGCCGGAGTCTAGTCCCTGCTGTACGGCCGCGCAGACCGCCGGGGGCGGCGGGCGGCGGGCTGCTGTCGGCTTCTCCGCTCCCGCGCAGACGCCGCCGCCGCCGCCGCCGCCGCCGCTCCGCTCTTCTCAATGGAACCTGCGGGTAGCGCGCGGCGGACCTGGCGGCCTCTGCCAGGGCGCTCGGGGCGTGGGGGCGGGGCGTGCGCGTCACGGCGCCGCGCCTCCGGGCCCGCCCCGCCTCTGGCCCCGCCCCGTCGCCGAGTCCGGCCCTTATCTCCGCCCGTCGCCCCGCCTCCTGACCCTCCTCTGGCTCCGGCCCCGCCTTCATCCCCGCCCCCAGAGCCGCGCTCCGCTCCCCCAGCGCAGCGCGCGCAAGCCCCCGGGCGGTCTTGCTTCCTCGCGGCCTTGGCCTCTCCCCGCCTCGGCTGGCCCCGCCCCGACACCCTGGCTCGCCCTCTTGCTTCCTCGCTGAAATGGTCCCGCCCCGCCTTCTGGCCCCGCCCCCAGGGAGCTGGCCCCGGCCCTGGGTGAACCTGTGGCCTCCTCCACACCTCTTTTGGCCCTGCTGCTTTGTCCCCAGGCCTGGCTCAGACTCTGCGACCCAATACACTCCGCCGCTCCGGATCACCGCGCCCGACCGGGCTCAAGCTCTCTCTAGACCCGCCCCCCGATGCCAGCCCCACCCCAAGCCTGACCTGACCTGGTTCGGCCCCTAAACTCCGAGGCTCCGCCCAGAGCACACCCCAAAGCCTGGGCTCCGCTCACCGCTCCATCACTCCGCCCCGCTGCTCTATAATTCCGCCTTCAGGGCCTCTGACCCGCCCAGAACTCCTAGGCTCTGCGACCACCCTCCTCGGCCCGCCGGGTAGGGGACAATGAGGGCCGGGTCAAGCAGCCCGAGGCCTTGACGTCCCACATTGCCTGGGACCAGATTTGGGGTGTGGAGCCGGCTCTGGCACGGTGGGGATTCCGTCCAAGACTGGTGGAAGCAGCATCCGAGGGGTTCGCCACCTCCGGTGACCATAGCCCCAAATGGAGAGCGAGGGACTTCGGACCCTCCTCCCTTGGACTCAGATCTGGCTGGAAATCCGGGAGGCCGCAGAATCCAGCGGCCTGTGCTTGCTCCCCGCCCCCTCGCAGCAGCCCCCAGGCGTTGCCCCTCTGGGTCTCTCCTTCCCAGGCCGTGCCTTTCCAGGACGCCCCTGCTGGAGGCCCAGGAAGTAGAAAGGAGCGAGGTTCCCACGGTCAGTACTGCCTGTTCCAGCCGTGGACACGGAGGCCAGCCCTTCTGTCCTTTGGAATATGTTCATGGGATCCCAGAGGCCCCCCACTTTCCAGGAGGCTCAAGGTCACACAGCATCAGAGTCGTCCCTGGGAGCTCAACTGTATTCCTTTAATATTCTTGGCCTGCATTTGGTGCCTGCCCTCACCCCACCGTCCCCAACCCCATATTCGCAAGAAATAGGAAGTTAGCAGGGGCCAGAGGCTAAGGGGAAGAGCTTTGCAAACAGGGTGTCTGGATACCTGTCTGCAAAGCTGGACTCACCCACCTGATGGCAGGTGATCCTCACAGTGATGTGTGGGGGCTGGCTGGGTGCTGAGCACTCTGCCCTGAGACCCCCTCATTCTGTCTGACTCCTGTTGCCTTTGCCCTTCCCCATAGAAGACAAACAATTCGCCCCCAGGACCTGGGCACTCTCCCCTGCTGCTGCTGCTCTCAGGAGGGCAGGAGGTTGGCAGGTGGGGCATAAGGTTGAGGTCCCCCCAGGATAAGCCACTGCCCCTGGACAGGCCAGAACACTGAGGCCAGGAGGCCAAGAGACCTGGCTGGAGTCATGAGCTTGCCCACTCTTCCCACTCCCTGCCCAGAGCCAATGGGTACAGCCTTCCTGCAGCTGCCATGGTGCTGTACCCCTTCTCTGCGGAGTATGCGGCCCATAATTGACTGGTTCACTCAGCCCAGGGCTCCCACTATGTCTGTCAATGAGACAAGGGACTCCACCTGTCTGGGTTTCCCATTGGGCCTGCTGCCTTCCCAAAGTGGGGAGCCTCTTTACAGTATGGGCACCTGGCAGACAGAGGGATCCCTGGAAGAGGTGGCCACGAACTGGACCTCTGCCAGGTTTGAGGCTCCATGCACAGCAAGTGGCACCCAGGTTGCTACCACTGCTGGAGTGGCTGGAGGTCTGTGTGGAGGAGGGTTCTGAGGGTCAGCAAGAGCAGAAGAACCAGGACCAGTTAGTGATGCCTGATCCCTGCGGGGGTGGGGGTGGGGCGTCCCTTGTGGCTCAGTGGTAAAGAATCTGCCTGCAATGCAGGAGACTGTTCGATCCCTCAATGGGGAAGATCCCCTGGAGGAGGGAATGGCAATCCACTCCAGTATTCTTGTCTAGAGAATCCCATGGTTAAGAGGAGTCTGGCAGGCTACAGTCCACGGGGTTGCAGAGAGTCAGACATGACTGAGTACGCATGTTGAGGGTGAGGGGAGAGAGGGCTGGCAGCACTTCAGGCTACTTTAGGCTCCCGAGACCCCCATTGCCTAGGGACTTAGGGGCAGGGGCAGGTCAGAAACAGAACCTGCTGACCAGGACCCATTTCATAATTCTCAGGGCTCAGTGGAAAGTGAAAATGTGGAGCCCCTTGTTCAAAAATCAAACATTTTCATGCAGCCTCAGAGGAACCTTAAACCAAGGGTAGGGTTCCATGCACCTGTGCCGGTCACCTACCTGTGAAACGCCATGACAGCCTTGACTCAGGCCCGCACCAGGGAACTTTGCTTCCATGCTCTGCCCCCTCTGTCTGCCTTGCAAGGGCTGTTATTCTCACTACTGCAAAGATAATGACACTGCAGGTTGCTCGTGACCAATGGCGGGGTCACTGGACCTCACTCAGACAGGCCATGACACCCTCCACAGAGCTCTATTGATCACGACAATAAACTGAGGAAAGAGGAGCAAGGAATGCTGAAGAAAGGAAGGCCTGGCTTAGCACAGAGCAGAAGTCACCACCTTTGCCTGGGGAAGTCAAAGAAGGCTGACTGGAGGAGGCGTCATCTCTGTGGGGTTCAGCAGGAGTCCCTGATCAGAGTGGAGAGGGGCTGCCTCGGGATCCTACCGGCCACCTGCATTCCTTGTTGGGAGTGTCACGATTCACATCCAAACATCACTGGTGGAGGTCCACCTGGATGTTCGCAACACCCTTCCCTGGAGCTGGGAAGGGCTCGGCGTGGAGCTCAGCTGCCCCGACCACAGCCTGGCTGTTTCCTGCTTTGCTGGATTTCAAGCCCTAATAATAGCCTGTAGGCCCTGGAGAAGGTTCCAAGGGTATCTGGGCCCAGGAAAGGCTCTTGGGGACAGCTCTGGGTGCCCACACTAGGGCCATATCATTATCAGCATCACTAACCTTTCCCTGGTCCTTTTTGGGGCCGGTTCATGGTCTCTCATGGCATCCTGTCCTAGCAACCATCTGGTGGTCCCCTTGGCAGGAAGTGGCAGGGCTGGGCCTAGGATACAGCATCAAGGCTGTCATGGTGATAATGACATTGAGGCTCAGAGTGACCCTACAGCTCAGAAATGGTCATGATTCCTGTATCCCGGGCAGTCGCAGGGCAGAGCTCACGTTCTTAACCCTGGCTGGGCCCTGGGAGAACAAGGTTCAAATCTTGGCTCTGCCACATAGGAGGCCATGACCCTGAGCAAGTCCTTAAGCTGTCAGGCTCTTGGTTTCCTCATCTGTCAGTGGGGTGGGCAGGACCCTCTAGTCTCGATGCTGCTGTGGCTCCAGGCTCACGTCTGCTCCACCTCTGCTTTGTGCGCTGGCGGTCTGGGGGCCTGCTGATGGGCTTGCTCTGTGCTGCCCTGTCCCAGGGGGACTGCCTGGGAGCGGGCAGTGGCTGTGGGTGGGGAGAGGGCTGATTGTGGCACTTCCCACATAGCAGGCTCTGTACTGGTTGTTAGGTGATGACCAAGGGAGCCACAGAATGCTCTAGAAACTTAAGCTGGACACTGAAGGATGAAGATGACTCAGGAAAGAGTGGTGGGAGAAAGGCATTCTCAGCTTAGGGAGGAGCAGGGGCAAAGGCTCAGAAGGGCTGGACAGGCTGGGAGGAGTGTGTCCCTAGCCCAGGCCAGGTGAGGGGCTCTGCCTGCCACGCTGCACTGGAAGTCCTCTTTCTGCCTCACTGTCCCCACCAGTGTCCCTGATCGCACCTCCTTATAGCCCTAAGAGGCCCCTTGGGGACTCTGCCATCATCCCCACCCAGCTCCAAGCCTCCCTCACCCACCAGCCTGACTGCTGCTGGCCCCACAGCCACCCCTGCCCCACTGCAGGGTGAAGCCAGTGGGACCTCCCCAAAGCAACTGCAATAATCTCAGCCCTCCCCTCTTAGTCCTCCTCTGAACCTCCCTGAACAGGTCCAGGTGTCCTGCGGCCCCACACGCTGTTCCTGCCACTAGACGCACCCTTCCCTCCCACTGCCCACCCACTTTCCCTCCCTCGGGGAGGCCCTGATTGCTTCCGGCCCCTCTCTGGTCCAGCCTGCAGGGCCCAGGGTGCCTTTTCTGCAGTTCTCAGCACTCTGTTGCCTCACATGTGGGGTGAGGGCAGAGAGCTGCAGAGGGTTCCTCAGTGCCAGGCCTTGCGCCAAGCACTGTCTGAAGAAGGGACTCTTAGAATTCCTATTTGCCAGACAAGGAAACTGAGGCTCAGAGAAGTGAAGTCACCCCCACCCCACCTGCCACACAGCAGGTGAGCAGCAGAGCCTCCCTTGGAGATCCACAGCTGCTGCTCCAGCATGGCCCCTGGTGGCTGCCCTGTGGGGAAGGGGGCCCAGGATTTGCTCCCCCACCGCCCGTCAGCCCCAGGCCCTGGAGCCCTGGGCAGTCATGCCAGGGGCCCACGCCAACACTTGTCAACACTGGCTCTGTGAAGGGTTTAATTAACTTCTTGTTTCAAGGGGGGGATAATGAGTTTTAAGCAACACGTGATACCACAAGGAGGTCACACAGCAGCGAGGATGTCAAAATAAATTAAGCTAGGGATCAGAGGCGGCCTGCAGGACGGGCAGGGGAGGAGCCGGGCAACGCAAGGGACAGCTGGATGCCACCCTGAGGTGTCGGGGGCAGGCTGCTGCGGGGGGCTGGGCTGGCTCTGGCCTGGGGGATGGGCTCAGGTGTTCCCTGTCTGAGGGGAGCAGAGGGCGGGACTCAGCTGGTCCCCTCTGGGCTCAGTGAGACTCTCTGAAACAGCATCTCTAACAAGCCATGCCCTCTGAGGTCCCGGGACACATGGGTTCTGCCTGGACACTGTCCTGAGGGGTTAGTGACCCACCCCTTCATGCAGCTGCCCAGGTGTGGCCTATTTACCAGCCTGTGCAGACAGGAAATGTTATCTGGACATTTCCGAAGGAAGAGAGTAGGGTTCAGGAAGCTCACACTTCCCCGTCCGCCCCTTCCTTCTCCCTCCCGCTTCCTCCCACTCCAGCACTGGCGGTACAACCGTGGACAGCACACAGAGTCCAGCGGCCGGGCAGCAGCCAGGATCAGTGAGTGGGCCGTGGGCACCCCAGGGCAAACATGCGGCCTCGGGCCTGGGCACTGGGGTGCAGCTGTCATCTTAGCAGGTGGTTAGGAAGGCCGCAGATAGGAGGTGCCATCTGAGTAAAGCCCCGAAGGAGGAGAGGGAGGGAGCCAAGTGGACGGCGTGGGGAGAGGCTCTGGCCAGAGCCAGTAAGCCCCAGCACTTAGCCCTCGGAGGGAGCCCGAGAGTCAGGGCTGGACGGGTTTCTGGTGACCGCTGCGCTCAGAGGGGACGGTGAGACCCCTGGCACTTGCCCTCCTGCCTGGGCCCAGCAGTGTGCCTGAGTCTCTCATAGCTGAGACCGAGGTGTGTTCAGGCCCAGCTAAACCTAGGGAGGGCCCTGTCTGCATCCTCTCTCGGCCAGGGGCTCCACGGAGGAGGCCGGTGGCCTTGAGCTGCAGCCCACAAGGCCAGGCCATCTGGTCAGGGAGGCACACATTGGCCTGTGGGAAGGGGCTGTGGCCTTGGGTGCCCAGGCCCAGGAGGGAAGGCTTGGCATGGCTGCTTCTGGGCAGTGGTCTTGCAGCCACAGCAGTGGACCCGCTGGCCACCCACCAGACAGGCAGAGAAATGGGGTCTCACGGGGTGCAGCCTCAGGCTCAAGACCAGAGCCCACCGCAGCACATTTTCAGGTGACACGGACAGGACCCACGGCCTCCAGGTCCTGTCCCCCCATGGTGGTGCTTGGAGGGATCCCGGTGACACAGACCCGGCCCATCCCTGATGGCCCTCTCTGTGGGACCCCGGATGTACGGATTCTTCTGTCTGTATGAGCATGGCCTTCTACACCCTCTCCCTGGGAGGCTGGGTTCTCTGAGCCGTCTGTGGCCCCGAAGCCTAGGCAAGCCCATCCTAAGGACGTTCTCCAGCCATTCCCAGTGGATATGCCCTCTGGCCGCCCAGGCAAGCCTCCCCCTTCACGGGGTCTGGGGATGGGGCCCAGGGATGGGGCCCGCTGCATGCTCCACCGCCAGCTCTTTCCCTCCTGCAGCCCTATCCCCCATGCCCAGGCAGACTCCTGCGTGTTCCCCAGCCTG
Organism: Bos mutus; assembly: GCF_027580195.1. Classification (NCBI taxonomy): domain Eukaryota; kingdom Metazoa; phylum Chordata; class Mammalia; order Artiodactyla; family Bovidae; genus Bos; species Bos mutus. The sequence continues at coordinate 48,928,972 of NC_091634.1, forward strand.
TCCCCGCCACCTGCCCCTCCTCACCTGGTCCCAGGCACCATCTTCTCTCCGGCCCCATGTCCAGACTGGTGGGGCCAAGGGATCACTGGGGTCAGGCTTCGGGACCTGGTGGAGTGCAGTTGTCAGATACAGCATTCACGTGACCTTGCTGCTGACCCTCAGGCTCCCCTGCTCCTTGCCCCCTGCCTGGCAGCTCTGGGGGTGCAGTAGTCTCAGGGTGAGGGACACTCTGGCTTCCTAGAGGGGTGAGCCAGGCCGTTGAGGTCCAGGCAGAAGGGCCTGTGGGCCTGTGGGGGCCGGGCTCTGCCTCCTCGGGTCCTCAGGGAGCCGTGGCCCCTGAACAGGGTCTGTGCCTACCAAATCCTCTCCCACTCTGTCCGGCCCGCTCTCACAGCCCACACGGGGCCCTTCAGGATGCCCACCCTGGATCCCTCGCTCGGGCCAGTTCCCACAGATGTGCCCAGAATCAGTCAGGTGTGTGGTTGTGTGTGTGGGTGCTTGTGTGTGTGGTGTGTGTGGTTATATGTATGTATGTGGCTGTGTGTGTGGCTGTCTGTGGTTGTGTGTGTGTGGCTGTGTGTGTGGGTGCTTGTGTATGGTTGTGTGTGGTTGTGGGTGTGTGGTTGTATGTGTGGCTGTCTCTGGTTGTGTGTGTGGTTGTATGTGTGCTGTGTGTGTGTGGTGGTCTGTGTGGGTTCTTGTGTGTGGCTGTGTGTGTGGGTGCTTGTGTATTGTTGTGGGTGTGTGGTTGTGTGTGTGGCTGTCTGTGGTTGTATGTGTGGTTGTCTGCGTGGCTGTCTGTGGTTGTATGTGTGTGGCTGTGTGGGTGGGTGCTTGTATGTGTGGTTGTGTGTATGTATGTGGCTGTGTGTGTGGCTGTCTGTGGTTGTATGTGTGTGGCTGTGTGGGTGGGTGCTAGTGTGTAGTTGTGTGTGTGGGTGCTTCTGTATGGTTGTGTGTGTGTGAGGTTGTATGCGTGGCTGTCTGTGGTTGTGTGAGGCCTGGGAACAGTGCACCCGTGTGTGCTGTGAGCGTATCTCAGCCCGTTGGTGAGGACGAGGGTGCCTCGTGTACCTGTGATGTGTGCGTGTGGTACCTGAGCTGCCCTGGCCCCGCTGAGCTGGCGAATGCTGCCACCTGCTGGCCAGGCTGCCACTGTCCACACACTGGGGCTCGCAGCCCTGCCGTGGACTCAGCACCCAGGAGGGCAGGTTCACTCATGTCCTGCCCCTAAGACTAGAGCTGAGGGGTCCCTGATGTTGTGAGCCTCAGCACCCATGGGCACGTGACCATGCAGAGCACCAGGCTCACCCCCTCCCCTGCCAATCACAGCCTATGGCAGGGCCTGGACACCCCATCGTGCTTCCAGGGACATGGAGGCTGGCCCGAGGCTGACCGAGGCATGGCGAGCCGGGCAGGGGCACCCAGTGCTGCAGACCTGGCCGATCCCACAAGGTGTCCACCACCAAGTCCCAGGACGGTGTTTCTCAAGTGCGACTCTGAGCCGATTCCACCCACTGCAACCCCAACCCCCAGCTAGCACCCCTTGTCAGCTGCTGGTTTGTTCCGCAGCCCACAGTAGGTGTGTGCCAGACAGAGGGAGGCAGCCTGCTGGGCAGGGGGCATCGATGGGAGGGGCTGAGACTGAGGGCAAGGACCTGGGCAGGGTGTCCCTGGTGGATGGAAGTGCGGGGCCAGGGCCTGGTGGGACAAGGGGAGTGGTGGGGTGGGTGGGGCTGTGGGCAAGGTGGTCCCTGCGCCATGTGCAGGACCTGTCTCCCTGTGGATGGCGTGGCTCCCCTCCCACTGTCCAGCAGGTGTGGTTGGGGGCCTGCTCTGAGAGAGGCACCCCCACTCTGCCCCCACCAAGCCTGGGCAGCTGTCAGGGACCGGACAGGGATCTGCTGCCCTCCAAGTACTTGTCCCAGACACAGGGGTCTCTGGAGGCATCTTCAGGACTCAGGGTCCCTAGGGGTCAGAGCCTGTAGTGGGGGAAGGTCTCTGGGTCTGGTGCCCCCTGCTGTCTCTGCTGCCCTCCGATTCCCTAACCCAGAGGGGCCCACAGCACTGAGGTGTTATCTTCGCCGGGTAAACAGGTCTGGGACCTGGTGGGACCGCTGCCCTACCAGTAGGCTCTGCAGGGCCAGGTGACCCTGGGGCAGGACGAGGGTGGCAGCTCGGTGGGGCAGCAGGGTGGGGCTGGCGGGAGGACAGAGGCCACGGCGGAGGCACCCTGTGACAACAGTGGGCATATATTTGACAGCACGGATTGCTACGGTTTTTACAGTACAACCTCAGAGCCCCCCCCGGGTTTATTCATCAGCACTAAAGAGGCACTCTGAGTGGCACACACACCTTCTACAAAAAAAGGCAGTTTGGGCTTGATTTGGTCTCTTTCAAAATATCAAAATTAGAACTTTTGACATACACACTGTACCTAAGGTTAAAATGAAGAAACAGAACAAAACAAACCACAAACCTCAGAGACACCTAAGGACAGAAGGTAGCCTCTCCCCACCTCCTGCCCCCGTGAAGACACGGTTCTGTAAAAAGGACATGTGTGCCGGCCCCTGGGTCGGGTCAGTGCATGAGCCGGCCTTGAGGGTCCCATCTGGCTGCTCCGACCTGACTGCGGGGCTGGAGCCGCACGCAGGCGGCTTGGAGCCAGTCAGGGCTTCTTGGGCCGCTGGTGCCTTGGGCAGCCTGCATGTCCCCTAGCACCTCTTGGTCCGACACCATCCCCCAGGTAAAACAAATCAAGGAAGCCTATATTCACATTACATGAAAATAGCACCAGAAACTTCAGAGTAAAATTGCTCATACTTGCAGCAGAGAGCTCTGTGTAGGAGGCAGGCTCTAGAGAGGGCAACTGCGGAGGCTGGGGTGGAGGTGGTGGGGGTGGAGACGGAGGACCAGGGGTCAAGGTGCACTAGAAACCAGCTTTTCTGTCAGCAGCACGGACAGTGGCTGGCACAACCCTGTGGTCAGAGGCCTGTTGTGCTCTGTAGGGCTGGGCAGCTCAGAGATGGCTCTTTGGCCCCCATCTGATTTCTAGGGTCGCTTTGGAATTCCAGCAACAGCAGCGACTCTAAGATGGAAGCTGCCACCATCGGACTGGTGGCTGCCTCAACTTACTTCTTGTTAGATGACAAGGGTTGGGGGGCCCTGTGGAAACCTTCAAACCGAGGGGTTCTGTGGCATACTGGGCCTTAACTGTGGGGCAAATGGGGCTGGGGGGATGAGCCACTCTCTCCTTAACTTCTTGGTACTGGATAAACAGCTGCATGGCCTCAAAGAGGCTGCAGCTGGCCCAGCCCTCACCCTCACCTACCAGCTAGAAAGGGATTGCTGTCCACCCCAGGCTCTGCTCAAGGCATCAGAGTTGCAGCTCTAACACTAAAGTCTGAGTATTTTCATGGTACATCAGATGAATTAAGATGTGGCCACCAGACAACTCTCAGACGACTGGAGCTCCTCAAAAAAGACCAGGGTCCCCCATTTGCGAGTTCATCCCCAATCCCACTCCCAGGCACTTGCTGGCTCCTATAAATTACTCAGAAGAGTCCTTTTTCAAAGGGATCTTGAAACTGGTTAGTCTCTGACCGAACAGCTGGCTGAGGAGGTGGCTCTGGGACTCGGCTGTGCGGCAGGCCCGGGGGTTAGGGGGTTCTGCACTGTGGAGAGCCCCACCCTTCCTGGGGGGCCTGTGTAGAGGTCTTGTCTGGGGGAGGGCCTTGCTCAGCCCCTCCTTGCTGCATCTGAGGTCCCCGTGGGCATGGCTGGGCTCCCGCTTCTGCACCTCTGAGGGCTGAGGGAGCATCGAGCTGTTCTGGCTACTGGACTTGGGCTTGGGTTTGGGCTTGGCGGGGATCACACGGCTGGGAGTTGCCTGCTTCCGGGGAGCCCGGGGGGGTTTGTCAGGGGCTGAGGGGCCTTTGCCCAGGCTCCCCACACCTTCGCTCCTGGCTGGCTCCGGGGCCCGGCCTTTTCTCTTCTTCTCACTGCTGTCTGCGTCCTCCCTGGGGCCCAGGCTCCCTCGCAGCCCCTGGCCACCAGCTTCCCTTGGCCCCTTGGGGTAGCCTTTGGCTAGGGCTCGAGGGAGGGCCTTGTCTGGGGCGGGGCCCTGGCCTGGGCAGTCGGGCTTGGCTGGGGTGGTGGCTGTCTCGCTTTGGAGCCGCCCGCTGGCTGGCTGGGGCTGGCTGCCGCCCACTGCCTTGGTGCCCTGCCGGGGGCCTCCAGCACCCTGGAAGCCTGGCTTGGCTTTGAGGGCGGTGGGCTTCAGCCTCTCCTCAGTGCCACGGGGGAGTTCTCCGGGCACTGGGCTGGCTACCGCCTTCTTCAGTTGTCCTGGGATCTTGGGTGCTTTGTTGGGGGTGGATGAGCTTGACCTGTCCTTTGATAAACTCCCACAGCCCCTAGGCTTGGGGGCACTGCCTCTGTGGGAGGGGCCCCCTGTTGCCCCTGCAGGCACCAAGAGACACGTGGACACCTGCTTCTCCTTCCAGAGCAGAGAGGGGGCTTCTGGGTGATGGTCAGGGGCACATTTTCCAGGTGCACTTGGGGTCCTGTGTTTCCCTGAGAGCGGGCCAGCTGCCCTCTTTTCCTCTACCTCGTGGTCTGCGGCCCCCAGCCGGGGTAGAGAGCCTCCCAGCGGGAAAGCCTTCTGGAGGAGGTGCTCAGGGCTGCCTGGGGAGGCCTCATCCTCGGAGCTCTCCAGGGCCTGGTCCGGCTTGTGACCATCTTTGCCACCAGCCGAGGCCGCTGGAAAAGGAGACAAGGATGGGGGCAGGAGCTCCTGGTGGCCTAGAGGGTCTATGGGCCTCTCTGGAGTCCCGGGCTGCCCGGCGGTGATGCTGGGAGCTGCCTCTGGGCAGGGCTGGAGCAGGGCTGGGAGGGACCCCTCACTCGGGGTGGGGCTGCTGCCCTGGGACAGAGGCCCGTCCGTGCTGGACCTGGCGGGGCTGCCGGGAGCGGCCACCCTGCGCCGTTTGCTAGGCAGCGTGCCCTCTCGGGCAGAAGCCTTCCGCCCGGGGGCTCCGGGCCTCCTCACGCCGCGGAATGTGAAGGGCTGCTGCCCTTTCCTCCGGTGTTTGTCCATGTGCCGGTCGAACTGCTCCTTTTTGGCGAAGGTGTAGTTGCAGGAGCTGCAGACGAAGGACCGCTTGCTGATGTGCGTGACGTTGGCGCAGAGCTCGCAGGCGTACAGCGGCGTGTGCGCCAGCTCCAGCTCCCCGCTCACCCCGTGCTCACCGCCCAGGTGCGCGCGCAGCTCCTGGTGCTCCGGGTAGACGCGCGGGCACTGCGGGCACAGGTAGACGCGCTGCGGGCTGTGCACCGCCAGGTGGCGCTGCAGCTTGAAGGGCTTGGGGAACCGCTTCCCGCAGTGGTGGCAGTCGCGGGCCGGATCCTTGCAGTCCTGGTGCACCGGGACGGCCGGGAGCGGGGGCTCGCCGTGGGGATGAGCTTCGGGGGACGCGCCGCCGGCTGGGGCGGGGCGCGCGCAGGCGGACGGGCTGCCCTGCGCCGAGGCGCCGACTGCGTCGCAGCCGCGACTGCGGGCCTGGGGCCTCGGCCGCTCCCTAGGCAACGCCTTCCTGGCTCCCGCGTTCGGCCCCGACGACTCTGCGCAGCCCCCACCTGCCTTGCCGGCGACGGAGCGCTTGCCTCGGTGGGATCTGGAGGCCTGCCCCGCGATGCCGCTCAGGAAGTGCGTGACCACGCCGCCGCCCTCCCAGCAGGCGGGCAGGTCCTCCAGTGACCGCCGCGCCTGCCCCTTGCGGGCGAAGCGCACGGCGTGTTCCCGCAGGTGCTCGTTGTACATCCAGACGTCGGCCACCTCCCGCAGGCACATGCCGCAGGCCCACAGCCCCGCCTTGCTCTGCACGTGCTTCTCCAGCAGGTGCTCCCGGAGCAGCTCCCGGGAGCCGAACCTGCGCTCCACGCACATGTAGCAGGTGGGGGGAGGGGAGGGGCTGTGGGCCAGCTTGTGCAGGTCCAGCTCGCCCAGGCCGTGGAAGCGCTGGAAACACACCCTGCACTTGTAGGATGCTCTCCTGGCCTTGGCATGCTGGCCTTCGCCTGCGGCCTTTCTTGCCCCGTCCGCCTCCTCCGTCCTGCTTCGTGGGCCTTGGGAACCTGCCGTAGCCTTGACATCCAAGAAGCTGGTGCTGGGGAGACCCACAGGGTCTTCACAGGGTCCCAGGAAGCTCAGGTCCTGTAGCTCCAGTTTGGTGCCGAGCATCTCCAGGTCCGCGGCACTCCTGGGCACCCCGCCGTCGTAGTGCTCTCGCTCCAGGTTGGGGGGCTCAGGGCTCGCATCTCCTAGAGAAGAGGTAACCTCGTCCTCCGGGGCCTGAAGTTCCAGGCCTCGCCAAGCTGCCGGGACCATGTGTAGCTTGGGGATGTTTTCCGACGGATGGTCCTCGGTGCGGCAGGGCTTCGTCTCCAGGTGGGGCTCTAGGGCCCACAGGCTGGGGCCTGGGGCCCAGGGGTCAATGCCTGGAACCTTGCTGTTGAGGAAGCCCTCCAGGAGGAAGGACTCGGGCAGATCAGTGGCCTCATCACCCCATGGGTCCTCATGGGACAGGCAGAGTGAGCCAGAGTCGCTGAGGTCTGTGGGCAGGCGGGCAGAGGGCAGAGTGACACTGCCCCCTACCTGGCCACTGGGCTCCACCCGGGGTGGGGGCTTCGATTTTTTACAGCGCTTCCCATAGACACGGGGGTTCTTCTTCCGAGCCAAGCGGTCTCCCAGGGGGAAGAGCTGGGAGAAAGAGGCCTCATCATCCAACAAGCTCAGAGGGTCCCCACGCTCCGGGCTGGGAGGTTTAGGGGCCGTGCCCTCCTGCTCTGGGACCCCCTCTGCTGGGCTGTGCAGGGGGGCCTGGGAGCAAGGACTGCTGATGGTGCCACCTGCTTCAGAACCACAAGTCTCAGGGGGGCCCTGGGGGAGCCCATGCTCCTCCAAGACACTGTGCCCCAATCTGCTGTCAGCCTCTCTGCTGTCCCCTGCAGGCTTAGCCCCAGTCACCCTCAGTGGCTCTTCACAGATGCCAGATGTCCTGGTCTCTCTGGGTCCCCCACACCCTCCTGCCAGGGCTGCCTTCTGCTCCCCTGGCCCTTCCCCTGGAGGCGCTCCCTCCACCATCCTTGGACAGGTCACCCAGTCCCCAGGTGGCTTCTGTGCGGGTGTCTCCTCCAGGTCCATGGCTGCAGGAGGCAACTGCATGGCCTTGGTCTCTTGCTCTGTCTTGGGTGAGAGGCGGCAGCAGTTGGCAGCAGAGGTGGATGGACTCCAGCAGCTTCTGTCTGGAGTCACATTGGCAGGGGCCTGGGGATTGCTCTCCTCCCGGAACCTTCTCGCTCTGGGCTTCCTAGCTTTCTTGTTAGATTTCCCCTCTGACTCACTGGGGAAATCTGTGTGTGGTCTGCCGCGCCTCTGGCCCCCGCCTTTCTCTGCCTGTTTGGGTCGGAGCTCTTCCCTCCCCAGCCGGTCCTGTTTTCTGGGCTCTGCAGGCTTCACGTCCACTCCTTGCCTGATTGTATCTGGGGTGTGTGGCTCCCAGCTTGGGGGACAGCCTGGAGCTCCCAGAAGGCTGAGCCCCTGCCTGAGCCCCTTGGATGTCTCGGGACCCAGGGCATCCTCAGGAGGTGTAGAGCCACAAACAGGGGGCGGCTCCCCAGCCTGGCTGGGGTCTCCCACCAAGCGCCCAGCTTCCTCCTTCCCCAGAGCTCTGCGACTCTTCTTCCCGGGGCGGTGGCACATCTGGGGAGCAGGTTGGGGCGCTGGGCTTGGCTGGGACGTAGCACCCTTGTGCAGCCCATGCTTCCTGGCTCGGTGGCGGCTCAGGCCTGGCCCGGAGCGGAAGGAAGCTGAGCAGACCTCACAGGTCACCGGCCGCCCACTGGGGGCTCCGCCCCTCCAGTGGCCATTCTCGGTGAACACCGGCTTCTTTTTAAAGCCACGCGGCTTCTGTCTGAGGTCCTGGGGACTGAGGGCATCTGCCTGGGGTCTCTGGTGGAGGGCACATTGGGGGAAGTGGGCTCTGGAGTCGCTGGTTGTGCTGCCTGGGCAGAGCTCTGTGGGAGGGCACATCACTGGCACACCCCTGGCGCCAGCCTCGGACGCCTTGGTAATGGCAGGGAGCCTGGCCCCAGGCGTCTCCAGGCTCTCCTGTCCTCGGAGGCTGGCCAGAGCCTTGCCTTCTTGGCAAGTGTGGGGATCTGGCCACATGGCCCCCCGTGTGGAAGGGTCAGTGGGCACAGTGGTGACACCCTGGCCTTCCCTGTTGCCTAGGGGTTTGGAGGAGGAGCCTGTGGGCACCCCATCTGGGTGCGTGATGGGCAGAACTCCCCTGGGGTCTGGCCACTCAGCCCTGGGACCTCTGAGTGCCCCAAGGCCATCTGTGATGGGGACGCTGGGCAGGGCAGCAGCCTTGACAGTCGCTCCCGGGGTGCTGACTGTTGTTGGGTGGGGAGGGGTGGCATGGGCAGGGGAGTCCCTTGGCCTCTCTTTTCTGGAAGCTCCTAGGGTTTTTGACACATGACCTCCAGGGCGGGCCCCTCCATGGGCGGCACTGATGACACTGACGAAGCTGGGCTCCTTGGGAGGGTCTTCCAGGGGGCTGCCGTCCCCCAGGAGAGGGTGGTGAGCCGGGCTTTCCTTGAGGCCATGGTGGCTTGTCTTCAAAGAGGGGGACACTGCCAGGGGTGCTACAGTGCATGTGGTTGCTGGGCTGCGCTCGGCCCCTTCTGGAGGTGTCCAGGTGGGAGAAGAGGCCGACAGAAGCTGAGAGCTGGCAGCGCCCCTGTGGGATGGAGATGCTGGGAGCAGTTCCCTGAGCTCCTCTGAAGGTGCCGCGGAAGGGCCTTCCTGGTGTAGGGGCTTGAGGCCACAGGGATCGGAGGGGGCTGCAGAGGCGGACGAGGGGGTGCGGCTGGCCAGGTCCCTGGTGGGGGGCTCTGGGCTTTCCCCAGGGAACAGCAGATGCTTCCTAAGGCCTGGGCCAGCTGCCACCGCCTCCAGAGTCCAGTCCCGGGGCCTGTCTGGGGTGTGGGCTGCCACCAAAGCTGGGACTGAAGAGTCTGCCTCAGAGGAGGTGGGGCTTGGGGTGGCCTGTGCCTTGTTGCAAAGGCCCATGGCCGCCCTGCTTCCCTGGAGCTGTGCCCCAAGCTGGTCTGCAGCCCCGACCAGCCCAGCTGGTGTGGTTTCAGGGTCGGCACTGGCTGTGGTGCAGCTGTCCGGTCCCCCTGGCCTCCCTCGGTCGCCTGGCTGCAGGTGTCCGGCTTCGGCTTGGCCCCTGGGCTTCCTGGCCTGGCCATGTGTACCTGCATGTCCATCTTCGTCTGGCTCCAGCTGATGTCTGGCCACAGTGGTCATCTGCACGTCTCCCAGGGAGCCCAGGGCAGGGCTGTGGGCCACTGTCTCTCCTTCCTTGCCATCGCCTCCCACATCTGAGGGGTTGCTGTGCAGAGGGCTCTGGGCATCAGCAGTGGGGGTCACTCTTGAGCCCCGGGCATCATCTCCCCTCTCAGCCGCTCTGGCCACCAGGAGCTGCAGCTGATGAAGTGGGCTGGAGGCTGGGTTCTGGAGCCTCCCGCCCGGGCTGGGGTTGGGTATGGAGGCACAACTTGGAGAGACTCCCACTGGCACAAACTCCTCCTTGCCCTCAGGGACAGGGCCCGCTGTGACAGCGGGCAGGAGCTCTGTTCCTCCTGGCTCACCTGTGCTGCTCACAGAGTGTCCCCTGGGGGCACTGCTATGAATGGCAGCAGAAGGTGGGGTGGTGCCCAGAGGCAGAAGCTCGGCACCCCGATATGCCAAGCCAGGTGCTAGATGGGCAGTGGGGCTGCTGAATGCCTCCAGCTCCAGAGGATCCTGACAGGGCCCAGGTGCTTTGTGGGGTCCCGGGGAAACCCCCCCTCTTGGTGGGCGCGGAAGGAGCAGCGGGAGGCCTTGGCTATGTTGTGTTCCAGGGGCCCCGTGACCCTTAGGAAGCGAAGGTTCCAGGCTTGGGCTGCACTTTGCTAAACTCCCCACATCTGACATGGGGTCCGGTACGCAGACTTCCTGGCGGGCCCTTTGGCCCCCTTCAGCCCTGGGGAGCCTTGTCTTCGGGACTCTGGCTTTCTGCACTGATTGGAAACTGAGGCTGGCCCCCATGGGGCTGGAAGGACCCCGAGGAACCATGTCCTTGTGGGTGCTGGGGGCCAAGGGTGAGGGCCACTCCTCCTGGGGGCTCGCCAGGGCATCCCCTCTGGTGTCCACCCCCTCCCCGTGTGGACTTGGATCCCGGGGAGCAGTGTTGCTGGCCCTGCATGGCTCTCCCCGGGCCCCCTGTGGGCCTCTGCTCTGCAGCTGACTCTCCAGTTCTGTGACCAGCCGTTTGATCTCCAGCTCCTCCTCGGACAGGTCGCTGGTACTGGCAGTGCTACACTCGACAGCCCTGGTGGGCAGAGCGCTGAGGCTGGCAGCCACAGGCCCTTCACTGGGACGCTGCTGACTCAAAGTCTTTTCCGCCGAGAAGCCAGGAAAAAGGCCTGGGTGGCCAGGCGGCACCGGGGACACTTCCTCCAGCAGGGACCAGTCCCTTTCAGGCAGAAACGAGGGGTACGGTGGGTCTAGCTGGGGTTTCCTCGGGGGAAGAGCAGCACACGCACGCAGTGCAGGGGTGTCCCCACGCCCAGAGAGGCTGCCATAGGGCGGAGGGTCGAAGTTGTCCCTGGGCAGCCCCAAGGGGAGGGGCGTGGGCTCCAAGGCCAGTGCCGACTGGCCTCTGCCTGGGTCTGTGATGCCTGTGTAGGGCGGGCTCCTGGGCGGCTTTGGCTCTGGGGAACTGGCATCGTGGTTATCCTGGCAGAGGTGTGCCCTAATGGCTAGTGGGCTGTCTGGGGCTGAGGACTGGGAGCCCAGGTCTTCGTGGAAACAGCCGGCCAGGTCTTTGGGTCCAAGGAACAGCTCACTGTGGGGGCTGCTGTAGGGCTTAGGCCCCTTTCTGGCAGCTGGAGCCTCTATGGACTCTCCAAGACCAGGGGTCTTCACAAAGAGGGTGCTGGGGTCCAAGTGGACCATATGGACAGCGTTAGCGACAGGCACCAGTGATTCTCCGGATGGAGAGGCAGGCGGGTCCTCTCTGTCCTGGGAGGCGACTGGCTCCAAGCACCGACGTGCACCCAATGTGGGTGAGCTTGCGAGGGGCAGCCCTGCGTCCTCCCCGTGGAGCTGCGGTAGCTCTGGGGCTGAGGGGCAGGGGCTGCCTCCCCTGCAGGGAGCTGGAGAGGAGCCTGGAGCCTCCTTGTGAAGTTCCGTGGCATCAGGGGAAAGGCCGTCAGCGACTTCAGGGGTCTCAGTGTCTTGAGGGAAGCCTGGAGGCGGATGGCTCTCCTCTACAGTCTTGGTGCCGATGAGATCCCGCAGGAGATGCTGGGGGCCCTTCTCCTCCAGGTCCACTCCAGCCTCTGGGCCATGCGATGGGCCCTGGGCCCCGGGACTCTGGCTGGGGCCTGGCCCAGGCCTGCCCGGCTCCTCGGGGCCCAGGTAGCCCCTGGACCTTGCAGCCTCCTGCTTCACCACCTTCCTGGGTTTCTGCTGCTGTCCGTCCTCTCTGACGCCTGGGGTCAAGTCCACTTCCTTCCTCTTCTCGCCCCGGCGCCATCGCCGGCCGCTGGGGCGGGGCCGGCCTCTGAAGCGGGAGCCAGGGGGCCGTGGTCCGTCCTCCTCCTCAGACTCGGAGGCGGCGCAGTCGCAGTGCTGGGGCCCGCCGTCTGCGGCGCTCGGGGCCGGGCCACGCCCGCCTGCCCGGTTCTTCTGCTGCACGATCTTGTGGATGAGCTCCTTGCTCCAGGTGCCGCCCCGCGCCCGCCTCCGCCTGCAGTCCTGGCCGGGGGACAGTCGGAGGCGCCGGGAGCTCCTGGTCTCCACCAGCGGGGCCCGACCCCCGGGGTCTGTGTGGCTCTTGGGGGCCTGGGTTCTGAGATCCCGCGGGCGGGCCTCAGCCCGGCCTTTCCTCCGTGGCCTCAGGCGGGTGGCCCTGGAGCCCCTGCCAGGCCTCTTGGTGGTGTTAACCGTGTCCAGCTCTTTCCGGAACAACTTGAACCGCTTTCCTCTCCTCTGCTGGCCAGCCAGGCTGGCCCCATCTGTCTCTGCAGGTGCTGGGCCCAGGGAGCGGGTTTTGGGCCTGGGGCCGGCCGGGTTGCCCCCATCCCCGGGCTGGCGGGGCTGGGTCTCCAGCGGGACATCCACTGCTGGGGGCGGGGCTGGGGCTGGGGCTTTGTTCTCTGGTGTCGCCCCCAGCCTGGCCTTGGGCGGCTGCCCGGCAGCGGAGCCCTTGGGGCCGGAAGGTTCCTCGTCGGTGAAGACGTCAATGAAGCTGCTGTCGATTTCGGGGTTGTCAGACTGGTACTCCAGGCCATTGAGCGCCTCCGTGATGAGGCTGTCCAGCTTGGCAGCGTCCTCCAGGTCCAGGTCCCCTGTGGGGAGTGGGAAGGGGGTGGCGGTGGGGCCAGGCAGGAAGCTCGTCCTCAGGGGGTCATCTCTGCCATCAGGCCGGAGGTCTCCGCCCAGCAGGAAGGGAGCTGTCCTGGCATGGCTGAGTGGGCTTGGGGTCCTGCCAGCTGGCACTCTGGGGGGCGCGGGGAGCCCCGGGGGCTGCTGGTGGCTGTCCTGGGCCCTGGCTGGCAGCAGGCCGCAGAACTGCCGGTGGCCCAGGAAGGCGGCCAGGCTGCTGTAGTTCCGGTCACACTGCCTGCAGGTGAGCAGCACGTCCAGCTGGTCCAGGCTGGCGCTGCTGAGGGGGAAGTGGTGGGCGGAGTAGGGGGGCGGCCCCTGGGGGAAGCCCTCCAGGCCCGCACTGCCCGCCTGGAGCCCCGAGCTGGGGAACGGGGTTTCCTCCAGCCCCTCTGTGGGGAAAGGGAAGGTCTTGGCTGGCTCTGGCTGGTAGTGGATGGGGAGGCTGTGCGAGGGCTCAGGGGACGGGAAGGGGCTGCCAGCTTCCTGAGGGTGAGGGGCTGGGTGGAAGAAGGCAGAGGGCACGAGCGGCCCGGGCACCTGGCTCTCGTCTGAGCTGGGGTTGGCTGGGCTGCTGGACAGTGGGGAGAGTGACGAGCAGGTGCTGCTGGCTGTGTGGGTGGCTGGCGAGGGCAGCGGGGACTCACTGGGGGAGGCTCCCACCACCCTGGGCGGGGGCAGGCCAGGGGGTCCCCGGGGTGAGGCCTGGGGCTGGGCTGCCCCAAAGAACAGGGGCTGGGCTCCTGGGTCCTTCAGCCCGTTGTAGGCAAACAGGCCAGGGGAGCCACTGCCGTGCTGGCCTGGGCTGTTTCTCAGGACGGCCAGCTTCTCACCCGGCCCGGGTGTCTTGCCCACAGCACCCAGGGCTCCCTGGCTGCCCCCCTGCCACTCAGGGGCCCCTGGGGGGAAGGGCAGCCGGTTCAGCATCTCCATTTGGTGGGGGCTGGGCCCGGTGGCCGGGAGCACCTGGGGCCAGGGCAGCGGGGGGCTCTGGGGCAGGCTGAGCCGCTGGCCTGGGCTGGGCTGGGCTTCGAAGAACGTGGTGGCTGGGGGACCGAGGGGAGGCGGAGGGTAAGAGGCTGGAGCAGGGTCCCACAGCGGGGGCAGTCTGGCGGTGGGGGGCCCTGAGGCGGCCAGCTCTGTGTCCCGAGGCCCTGGGCTGGTGCCCACCCCACTGGCTCCAGGGCTTCCATAGGCCTGCCCGGGAAACTGCCTCTGGGACAGGGAGTTTGGGGGCCCCCTGGGGCTCCCCAGCCCTTCGTGGGCCGAAGGAGGTCTCTCAGGGAGCACTTTGGTCATGTTCTCGTGCAAACCATCCTGGAAGGTGGCTGTGCTCTCCGAGAAGGGCTTGGGGGCCGGGGGAGCAGCACTAGGGGGAGGGGGCACACCACCAAGGTCGCTGGGGGCCTCGAGGCTGCCGGGTCGGCTGGAGTAGCAGGGTGGGGGCGGGGGGGCCGGGCGGGCAGCCAGGGGGTAGGCCGGGCCTGTGCCCACCGCCTCTGGCCATGCCCCCCGAGGCTGGTGGAAGGCAAGCACCAGCGCCCGTTCAGGGTACTTGGGCCCGGCCGTGTCCTCCGGGAAGGGTCTCCGGCCAGCCCCGTGCAGCTCCGGGAAGGGGTACTGAAAGGCCGCCACCCCGGGGCTGCCGCCTTCGGGAAAGGGCTCCGGCTCAGTTGGGGGGACCCCAAAACTAGCACCTGGGAAGCTGTTCTCAGCTGGGGGAGGCCAGGCGTCAGCCCCACTGGCCTGGAGTTCCAGGTAGGAGGCTGGCCGACAGGGGCTGGTGCCCCTGCTCTGGGGGGCCCTGAGGGGCGGGGGCCCGGGGGTGGCACTCGGTGAGGTATAGTTGGTGGAGGTAAAGCTGGAGGGGGTCTCCTGGAAGCACTTTTGGAAGCTGAGCTCCTCCGGGGCAGGGGAGGCCTCGGCCCTGGGATGGCCGGGCCTGAGACCGGCTCTGGTCCCTTGGCTTGGGGGCGCTTCTGCGTTTAGGGGCCGGAGGTCCTCGGGCTGCAGGCTCTCAGGGGTCTTCCCATCCAGGGCGGGTTTGGGCCTTGTGCTGGCGATGTTCAGACTGTAGAGCTGCTGAGGGCTGCCAGCCACCCTGCCTGCCCGCCGGACACGAGCCTGCATGAGGTTGCTTCCCGCTGGGGTTTGGGGGCTGCTGCCCTTGCTGGGGACGCTGCTCAGGGCCTGCGCTCTGGGGAGAGGGGCCTCGGTCACCCCTTTCCCAGCCTGCTGCACCTGGGTCTTGGGGTCGTCCATGGCCTGGACCCTGCTCCCCATGGCCTTGGTGGTCCTGTTGGCCAGGGCACTGATCTCTCCGGGGGGCCGCAGGGGGCCTCCTGTGCCACTGGCCGCCGGGCAGGGCTGCAGGTCTCCGGTCATGGTTGGGGGTGGCGCTCCGAGGGGCTGCTCCCCAGGCATGGCCCCTCCGTCCTGGGCGCTAGGAGGATGCTGTGGTCCGAGGAGGGCCGCAGAAAGCGGGCTGGGCAGCCATCCTGGCCCCTCGAGGAGCCCTGGAGAAGCCTGCTTGCATGGTCCTGACTGGAGTCTGCAAGGAAAGGACAGGGTAAGTGGGGGACAGTGGCCTCTGTGGCTCCCGTAGTGGTGTGGCAGGCTAGAGCAGAAGTGGTGGGCACACAGCCTTCCCTTTTAGGGATGGCAGCTTGGCTCTGATGGTCCGTAAAGAGATGAGGGAAAATGAGCTCCTGCTAGACTGAGGAGAGGGCTTAGTGGGTGGCGGTGGGCTGGAGGTGGGGAGGAAGAAGGAAAAGAGAGCGAATGCTGCTGGGGGCCGGAGGTGTGGGAAGACCCTGGCCACCCCCGAGCAGCCCTGATGGGCGCCAGCCGGGCCCTGAGCATGAAGGCCCCATGTGGCACATGGCTCCCAGACCTGCAGAGGCCCCATGGTGGGGGTAATGGGCACCAGATGGCAGGGCAGACAGCCAGGAAGGACAGAGGGCATGTCTGGCCGAGGCTCCCACCCGCAGCCCCTGCAGCGGACACCCAGCCTCCGGAAGGTGATGGCTCCTTTTCCTGGGCCCTGAGTTGACCTGCTGTTTGGGGCAAACATGTCTGCCGTGTGCTCATGACCCTCACGCAAAGCTCAGCGTGAGGTACCAAGAGACACTTGGAAATTATGAGTTTAATCCACAGGCCTCTGGAGAAAAGCCCCACCCCGAACACTGAGCTTCTGGAGTGCAGGGAGATGCTGTGTGAGGGGAGCCCCAGGCCCCCTTCTTGTCTCTGTGACCCCATGACCCCACTCCCACCCCAGTGGCTCTGGGTGTCTCATTCTCAGAGGAAGCCTGGGGCTGGCTGGTTGCCTCACTTATTTCCTTGGCTTTCTTGGGGCAGTCCAGGGAGGTCAGCCGCCAGCTCTGAGGTCAGGGCAGGGACTCCTCGACTCAGGGGGTATGGTCCAGGTGCTGGACAGCAGAGGGCATCATGTTGCCCACATGCCCCTTCCCTAGCCAGGCCAGTCCTGCCTACTGGGGAGGTCCTCCCTCCAAGGTGGAGGCCTCCCCCCTGCTCTGGGCTGCATTGCCCCAGGTGAGTCCTCAGCTCCCCTTCCAAGGGCTCCAAGGGCTGAGAGCCCTTGGGGGCAGGGCTTCTGGGTGCCGTGTGCTGAACAGATAATGATGGCAGAACAGAGCCCTGAGGTCCCGTGGGCCCTGCTGTGGGCCAGGGCATGGAGTGCTTCCCATCACTCCTCTCATCCTCTCAGTGGCTCAAGAGGTCAGAGCGTTATCATCACCCCTGAGTTATGGGTGAGATGCACTGCCCGAGTAAGCGAGCAAGATGAAGGAGACGGGGCAGTGGGGCAGGTGGGGGCCGGGCAGCTCCGGTGTCCACGCTGGCCATCCCCTCTACATACCTGGAAGTCGGCCTTCAGCTGGGTTGCTGCACAGCTTCCTTGTTGGTGGGGATTTCTTGGCTGCAAAGAAAATGGGGAGCATGTCAGCATCGCTCTGGTGCTTGGCTGGGGACTGAGAGCCCCAGGGGAAGCTGGCCAGGGAGCATGGAGCCTGCAGAGCCTCTGGAAAGCCACTGAGGGCAGGGCCATGGGGAGCTGGGTGAGCTCGGGGGACCCCCAGCCCTGGTGGGGCAGGGGCGGGGCTAGGCTGCAGGGCCGGGGTCAGCTGGTGGCCTTTGCACTGGGTTAAGAGTGATTTTACATTTCTTGTCGTGGTATTTCATGTGCATAGATCACAGGTTCCTGTGGTTCGAGAGTCTGAAGTGAGAGGTCTCCACAATGCCCCCATCTCTACCCCCAGCCCACGGACGCTCTTTCCCTGCCTTGCTGGGTCAGCACAGGAAGCAGCTTCTTGTGTTTCTTTCCAGAGTTTCTTGATGCAAATACCAGCAAATGTAAATAAATATTTCCATCTCCCCGCTTTCTTCAACAAGAGATAGTCCACTGCACACACTGTGCCTCCCTTTTTGCATTTAACAGTGAACCTTGGTGGTACCTCCACAGCACCCCATAGAGCAACTCCTGGCTGATATCTGTCTATCCACCTTTCCACCAACACACGGCTATAGAACATTCTGCGGAACAGCTAAGCCTACACCCAGACCCTTCTGGGTGGACGGATGCTGGGTTGCCCTCTCTGGGCCTTTGTAAGTAGTAAAGCAATGAACATGTGTAAGGAGACCAGCAGAACAAACCCAAAGAAGAAACAGCACGGTCAAGGGCAAACGCACTTGTGATCTAAAGACACTGTCAGGTAACCACTGCTGTGGTTTCAACATTTGGCCAAATGTTGAAACCACAATGCTTTGATCCTTCTCCCTCCAAAAGGTGGAGCCCAAGTCCCTCCCCTTCAACAGGGGCTGGACGTGGCGACTGGCGGCTGATGAAAAGAATACCTGCCCAAATTCCAGACCCACAGAAACCCTTAGATTTCAAGCTGCTGTCTGTCACTCAGCATTAGGGAACTACTAGGACAACTCTTGGTGGTTGTGCTGACTCGCATCCCCCCCGAGATGTGGAGATTTCTGGCATCACAGGGCGGAAAGCGTGCCCTTGCCTGGAGTGGGGCAGGCCAAGTCCTGGGGAGGGCCTACAGGAGGCAGAGATCTTCCCTGCAGCTTCCCATTCACTCACTCACTCACTCACTGATTCATTCAGTCACTCACTCATTCATTCACTCACTCCTTCATTCCGTCACTCACTCCTTCATTCAGAGATCAGACACTAGGTCAGGCATCTGTCACACAGTGGTGAGTGACTGACTCTGCTGTGAAACATCAACAGGAACCACAGATGAGGAAACTGAGGCTCAGAGAGGTCATGTGACTTGTCCAAGTCACACAGCATGCAGTGAACGTGGGTCGGTGCGAGGCAGGCCTCCGGGGACTATGCTTGCCCTGTGCAGGACCGAGTATCTCTGCACTTCGGCCCCATCTCAGGGCCCCTCTCTTCCTGAGGTGGCCCTGCCTCCACGTGCGGGCCTGTGGGCAGAGCTAATGGGCCCCATATTCTGCCTTCAGCACTCAGGGCACCCCAGACTGGCTGCCCCTTCAAGGATTTGACGGCCCGTCCTGGGTGCTCAGACAGTGGGGCAGGCAGGGGGCAGCGCATGCCCGGTCTTGGGTTCCCATCCCTGCCCAGGCTCTTGGCAAAGCCCCCTGGTTCTGGCCGGTGTGGGTTTCAGCAGGCCTGGGGCCCCTTTGAAGTGGGGAGATCCAATCCCCCAGACCCTGGCCTGCCCCCGGGAACTCCAGGAGTGCAGGCATCTCCTTTTCACTCAGAAACACCACCTGGCCCCAGCCTCTGGGTAACTCAAGCCCACAGTGGTGCTGGCTGGCTCCAGCTGGGTGTGGGTGGCAGCTCCTGGTGAGGGGTGTCCCGCTGCAAGCCTGGGCCCCTGCCCTCCAGTACTCCCTCTCCATGGACCCCAGGCCTCAGCAGGGAGTCCAGGCTCTGCTCCTGACCCTCTGCCCTCAGCTCTCCTTTCAACCTGCCCCGTTTTAGCTCTGGCCTCTCGTCCTTGATCTGGGCCCTCCTGTCCACTCCTGCCCACTCCCCCAGACCCTCTCAGGCCTTTGTCTAAGCAGTGCCCCTGCCCAGATGCCCCCGCCTCCTCCCCCACCCTCCCAATTCCTACTCACTTCTAAAGGGAGACCATTGGCAGGGGGGTCAGCAGGGTCTGGACTTGAATCCTGGCTCTAGCACTTCTGGCTATAAAATGGGGTGATCACAGCTCTGGCCTCAAAGGCTTGAGGCCTGGAGGCTGGACAGAACCGCACACACTAAGCCCGCAGACGCTGGCTCTGAATGAAGTCACTGCTCCTCCAGGCTCCTCTCCAGCCTCCCTCTTCCAAGAATTGCCCTTTCAGTTATGTGTGTGTCCACCGGTGAAGCAGGAATGATCTTGGGAGCCCTCACTGGGGGGCTGTCCCCCAACACCGGGTTCTGGACAGCTCAGCACAGATGGCCCTGCTGGGTCAGAGCTCTGCGCCCCGGCTCCCCTCCCTGGCCCAGCTCCCTGGGCCCTCCGGCCTCAGTTTCGAGGGGCTGGGGCTGCTGACCTCTCAGGCCGCCCGGGCTCCCATCTTCTGTGACTCGGGACCTCTGGCCGGCAGTAGACTTGGCTGTGGCCCTGTGGTCTCCTCGGTCTCCCTGCTGCCGACCTGCCCAGAGGTGGGCGTGTTTAACTCCCCTGTTAGGATGTTTCTCTTGTCGGGGTGGGGCTGCACCTTCTAAACAGGCAGGAACCTGGCCTCTTCTGGTTTCTACCTGCGAGGGGCAAGGCCCACGGTGAGGTGGGGTAGAGGCATCTGCCCTTTCGTCCCCTTGTCCTGTCCTGGCTGGGTCCCTGGCCCCCAGTGCCCTTGGGAAGCGGTCAGCATTGGACGAGTTGTGAGGGTAGGCTGCACACTTGCTCCATCCTGGCCTTGGCCTGGCGGTGCCTGTGTGTGGCCTCTGCTGGCTGGGCACTGGGTGACTGGACAGGCATGGGGAGCAGGTGTGGGCGGGGCAGGCTGGGCAGCTGTCCCCCTCTCCTGCATCATCTGTCCCTCCCTGAGGAGCTGGCAGCTTTAGGGATGGTGCAGAGGCAACGGCAATGACCGCAGAGGACTGTGTGGACACCGCCTTGACCTCATGGCTGCCCTTTGTGGCCAGTGCTTACTCTTGTTACAGGTGGGAACAGAGGTTTGCAGAGGGGGTCAGTCCCCATGTGGTGAGGGCAGCACGGTGTGACGTCTTTCGGGAGGAGCTTGTAGCGGCCGGTTGTGACCAGGGCGGAGGGAGGGAGCGGGGTTTGGCTGAGGGTAGCAGGCACAGGGGTCTAAGAAGCCCCTCCAAGGACGTGACCCTCGGCCATGTGTGGCCAGGCCGTGGGTAAGGGTCCTTCAGGTATGGCGTGGGGGATGGGTCCCCCAGCTGGGAGGCGCGGTGGGGCTGGGGTGGCGAGCAGGCTGGCGAGGGGGCAGCCAGTGGGGGTCTTCTGGCGGATCAGGGATGCCGTGGACATACACCCCCTAGGCAACCCCCTTTCCTAGACACCGATCAGGAGGCAAGATGTAGGTGCTGCTAGGTGGACCAGGCTGTGATGGGCAGCCAGGGTCCAGCCTGACCAGGTGTGGACGGGGAAACTGAGGCTTCCAGGAGACTGGGCTGTCTAAGGCAGAGCCTGGAGTAGGACCCTGTCCCCACCCCCGTGTCCCCCTCCACCCTCTGCCACCCCCACACAATGCCCCCCTGGGAGGCACAACCCGGGCCCCTTTATAGACCCCTGCCCGCCTCTGGCTGCCCGTCCAGGCCAAGTGCCCTGAGCTGCGCCTCCCTGGACACTGGCCCTGCCGCCTGGCTGACCTGTGCCTGCACCACTGCTGGCCCGTGGCTTGGACCAGCCCCCCACCGCCGGCCTGCTCCCCGATGGACACCCTGCACGTCAGCTCAACCGGGCAGGGTCTCCGCTCCAGGTCATCCCTGACTAGCAAGGCTGGAAAAGCATGAGGGGCACAGCCTTGGGCACCGCCCCACAACCACCCCCTGCCAGCCTCCCCCACGGGCCGCTCTCTTGTGCCCCCTCCATGCCCAGGCCAGCCCCCTTCCCGGCCAGCCCCACAAAGGGTTCCGAATCCTGGGCAGCGAGCGGAGCAGGGTGGCCGGCCCAGATGAGGCGGGGTCTCAGTTGGCACAGCCCGCACGGAGGGGCTGCCGCAGCGGCTCCTTGTGACATTTATTTTACAAACATTCCCCTTTCCTTTTGCTTCAAAAGCTGCCGCTTTGCTTAAAAACTATCTGTTACCCGAGCGCTCAGATAAACCTTAGCAGGTAAAATTATATCTGAGATACGGCCCGAGGGTCTGTTTAAGAATCCTGGGCAAATTATCAGCTGCATTTATCTTAATTACTTTGGGGAAAAGTGGAGGCTGGTGTTGGATGGGACCGGGAAGCGGGGGTGCGTTCCACCTTATCGGGGTGCATATTTGAGATCCTTTAACAGGAGGCAGATAAGAGGAGCATGTGGGGAGAAAACGATGTCTTCACAATTGACAGGGAGGCTGCCGTGGGGATGCCGGGGGTTCGTGCTGAAAGGCGGGACCCATTGCCCATGGAAGCTGTGAATGCCTCCATCCCTCCTGTTCCCCTGAGACCCATATTCGGGGGGTGTGAAAAGGATCCCGACTTAGTTCTTGGCCGATTCCTCCTAGAACAAGTCCCACAGCCTGCTGACACCACATGGCCACACTCTGGACATGACACAGAACTAGGGCCTTAACTCTGACGGTGCTGGGAGCCCTGGAAGTCCAAGCAGGGCCTGGAAGGAGGATGGAGCAGGGGGTGCAGAACGGTTTGGGGCAGGGTGGATGCGGGAAGAGATGAGGGCTATCTGTCCACGCCTGGCTCTGCCCGAGAAGCCGCCCCCTGGCCTCAGCTGCCGGACCGCAGTGCCTCATTTGGCGCATCCCAAGGGCCCGTGTGGATCCGGACGTGCTTGCTGGCACAGCTGACTACCCGGCTTCAGGAGAGCCGCCGGAAATCAAAGTTTCCAGGACTGGCCACCACTCCCGAGAAGGGTCACCCCTGACGCCCGTGCTGACTGGTGCTCTTTGGACACCAGCAGTTCTCCAAGGACCTCGGTGCCCAAACTGCAGGATGGGAGGGACCATACTGGCGCACAGGCTGAGCAGGGAAGGGCCAGAGACTCGAGAGGAAGACAGGCGCATGGTCTGCAGAGGTCAGGACACCGGGACCGGGGCAGGAGCCCTCAGCACTGCCCAGGGCCACGGGGGATCTCGTGCCGTCATCCCTGAGCACCTGCTTCAGTGCCCACCTGTCAAGAGTGCTACACAGGCTGCCTGGACCCTCCTGCCCCTCTGCCCTCTGCTATCATCTGCCGCCACCCTCCCTGGTACCTACTCGCCCCTGCCACCCTCTGTGTTGCCGCATGCCAGGCTGCTTAGACCCCTGCATGGGCCAGGCCCTTGGGGGTGTCCCTCCTTCCCTCCTTCTGGTCCAGCTCCAAGGCCACCTGTGCCAGGAATCCTCTGCCCCGAGGCCCATCTGTCAATCTCTCAGGGAACATGATTTCCCCCTGCCGTCTGCCTCTGCCACACCACACGTCTCCGCAAGCAGGCTGCCTGATGGATGCCCAAGCCATGGTGCTCAGGCCCCACTGTCTGCCCCTCTGCAATGCCCCCAGGGGCCAGCCCGGTGGCAGAGAAGCCGGGTCTGCCCAGTCCACCAGCTGACCTCGCCAGGCACCTCCGGGAGCGCTGTGGTCACTGTTAGCGGGCGCACCCCCATCCACCTAAGCACAATGTCACGGAACAGGATGAAACATGCATTGCGGACCCTGGAGCCCAGCCCTCACCTGGGGCTCCGGGTCTGGGGGGCCACCAGGGGGTGTGCAGCATACAGCTGCATATGCGTGGGCCCACGGGCACCCACAGGCAGGTGAGTCCACAGACATGGGGACACACCCTCACACACAGATTTGCACACACGCATGCATATATGCACACATGCACACGCTCACACCACACGCATGCCCCCACACTCCTCCCAGGGTCGTGCAGGGCTGCCTGCCCTCTGCTTCTGGCCCTCATTTGTAGACGGGCCCTTGGGGATGTTCTGTGTGCAGCAGCCAGCAGGTGGGGAGTTGCTGGGGGGAGGAAGGGGTTGAGGTGCACAGACAGCACCCTTGGGCTCCCCATCTCTCCAAGTAGTGCTCGGGTCCAGGAACGTTTGTTGGTGAGGATGGTGTTTTAGGAGCAGGTCTTACACCCTAGAATTTAACAGTGTACCAAGCTCTGCCCAGGGAACTCTGGCCACGCCTTGCCTGGCCTTGCTGTGTCCGCCCCCCACTGAGAAGACTGCTGGGGTCCTGTCTGCAGGAGCATACTGGGGCTCAGCGGCCCTGGGAAACTCCCACCCGAGTTCCAGGCAAATGGAGCGAGTGCCGACCATCCCAGAGCCGAGAGGCAGCTCATCCAGGCCAGGCTGGTCAGGGCAGGGAGGGCAGCAGGGCTACAAGCACGAGAGACAGTGGCCGGGGCTCCATGAGGCCACCTTGAAAGCCATGCTGAACAGGGCAGGACCTGGGGGCAGCTTGGCCCCAGAACTCCAGCACAAGGACCCCTGGGAGCACCTTGTGCAATGGCAGCTCAGAGAGAGGGGGAGCTTGCCCACGACCACATAGCAGCAGAGACTGGGAGGGCGGCAGCCCAGGGACACTTGAATCAGCCAGTAACAGAATCTGGGGGGCCAGAGGAGGCCCAGCTCCCGGCCTCCTGGAGAAAGGAAGGGTGACATTGCTCCGAATGTGTAGTGGTTCTGAAAAAGCCCCCACAGACCCCGGGCTTGCCCTTGTCTGGGAGCTCCAGCTACACAGGGACCCTCCCATCTCCCAGAAAGGTAAGGGTGCAAGAGAAGGAGGCGCTCCGAGGGACCCAGAGGGTGGGGTGGCTCGGGCCCCAGGGTGGACCTGGCCCCCAGCATGGCTGCAGACTCGGGCCTCTCGGGCTCTGTCCAGAGTGGTCATCCTCTCTCAGAGACTTGAACCCCTGTCATCTGACACCACTGTCCCCCACCCGAGGTCCCCAGCCTCAGTGGGCCCTGGAGCCCGGGCTCGCGGCCATGCCGGGACACCCTGGAGGCTGAAGGGTGTTCAAGGCTCTGGGCAGTTTTGATTTTGTCGGAAAGGTTGTCTCCATCCTTGCCTCCAATCGACCCTCCAGTCATCCATATGCGACTCTTGGTTATAAACATTGCCAGTCCTCTGTCAACCCTGTGACACGGAGTCCGCGGGCACTGTCGTCACAGCGTCGGTGCCTGGAGGGGCTCTGTCCACACCCTCTCCTCTCCATGGGCCTCACGTGAGAGACGGGCTTTCAGAACCCTTGGTCCAGGGTAGGCCAAGGACCAGCGCCCAGAGGCCGAGTCTCGGTCTGAAGCCTGGGCTGGGGCCAGAGTGTGCCTGGGAAGCTTGGACACCCTGTGACCCTGACATGTGACAGAGAGCTGGGACCAGGCTGCAGAGGGGGGCTGGGACCCGGGAATGCATCTGGCCTGTTTTGCATGTTCAATGGGCCTCCCTGGGCTGGGCTTGCTCCTGGCTCTTCAAGGCCTCGGGACAGGGCCCCCCGGGCCGTCATCTCACCTGCCAGCCAGCCTGGGGTGGAGTATGCTGCTAAGTCACTTCAGTCGTGTCCGACTCTGTGCGACCCCATAGACGGCAGCCCACCAGGCTTCCCCGTCCCTGGGATTCTCCAGGCAAGAACACTGGAGTGGGTTGCCATTTCCTTCTCCAATGCATGAAAGTGAAAAGTGAAAGTGAAGTCGCTCAGTTGTGTCCGACTCTATCGACCCCATGGACTGCAGCCTACCAGGCTCCTCCATCCATGGGATTTTCCAGGCAAGAGTACTGGAGTGGGGTGCCATTGCCTTCTCCGGGGGTGGAGTATACATCAGACCTATTTTACAGGAGAGGAAGCTGAGGCTGAGGGAGGTAAATGAACTGGGACACAACCTTGGAATTCCCACCCTGTGCCTGAGACCCCCAAACAGAGCTTGGAAGCCTTCTGGTTTTTGGAAGCAACCATGTCGCCCCACGTGGGGCCTCCCCGTGAGAAGCAGGGGCCTGTGTAGAGGTCACTGTGTTTGGTGGGGATGCAGGGATGGCGGGCTTTAATGAGCTGTCTCCTGAGCGACAAGATTAATGAGCTTCCATGGCTGCGTTAATTACTGTCCTGTCAAGTTCAGAATCCTATCAGCCTCCTTTCTCAATTAAAAGTGATTATGATTTCATTCCTCAGAACCAGAGGGTTAGTGAAGCCCACTGGGCAGCAGCCAGGTGGGGGGCCCTGGACACTCGGGGATCTGCTGCATCGGAAGTTGTGGGGGGCTGTGTCAGGTGGGGAGCCCGGGCAATTGGTCCAATGGGATGCCTGATGCCCACTGGGCTCATGGCTCCACCCATGGTAAGCAGGTAGGCACTCAACCCAATTTACAGATGAGGAAACCGAGACTTGGTGTGTAGGGGCCCGGGCTCCTCCGTGCTAGGGGGGTGGGTGCTTCGCTCTGGCCACTCTCCTGTCGCCTTGTCATCTGCGGACAAGCTGGGTTGTGTCCTGAGAGGACCCGGGGGGCTGGAGTCCCACTGCGGGTCCCAGCTGCTCCAGGGTCTTCCTCGGTGGCGAGGGACGTCTGCCATCATCCTGGTGTCTAGACGGGACCAGCCATGGCCACACAGCAGGCGGTGGTCCAGGAAAGGACTGTCCCCTCGCGTTCCTGCGAGCCTGTCCTCTGACAGTGCGGCCTCAGCCGTCTCTGGGCAGTTGGGCTTCAAGCGCTCCAGACCTGGCTCACCAAGCCCCTCTGAGAAGCCTCCCCCGGGTGCCCTCGCTGTGGTGGGTGATCGGAGCTCAGGAGGGACTGATCGGGGTGGCTGTGGGCCTCTGGCTGCAGTGGCTTGGCTCCACAGAGCCCCTGGTCCCAGGGGCAGGAGGCTGCCCTCCCCAAGGGTGTCCACTGGGCTTGGCTGTTCCAGAGGGTGGAGGGCAGGAGGGAGATGTGGCCCTGCAGGCCCCCGGCCTCCGCCTGCAGCCTTGGGGCCCTCTGTCCTGCTCCCTCACAGGCCCTGACCCGCCTGAGGACCTCATCACTGCCACCGCCTGTCGGTCTCCCAGGAGCTGCCGCCTGGCCACTCACTCCCCACCCAGCATCACACCCACGCTCTGGGGGCTCCGGGCTCCTCCAGCGGGGGGCAGGGGAGGAACACACACTTCCTTCTCACTATCCCTGCTAGGCCGGCCACTGTCGGCCACATCTGTTCCAGGCTCCTGAGGTCCACTCCGCAGGTGCCCGTGTGTGGGGAGCACTCAACGTGTTGGGGTGAAGCGTGGGCACTGGGGAGCCACGGAACATCAGACCCCAAGGCTTCTGGGGGGGATGCATGCCGGCGGGGAGACCAAGCAGGGAGCCCCTTCCTTCCTCCTGGGGACCCTTGGGATTTACGGTCAAGGGGCTCGAGGTGTGACAAGTGCAGGGAACCAGAGGCCCCAGTGTCTGAGGCTGAGGGGCCTGGAAGCTCCTTCTCAGCCTCAGCCTGCTTCCCCGTCCATGCCTTGTGCTGCCCTGCCCGAGCTCAGGGTCCCCGCCTCGCCAAGGCCCCTCTGCACCCTCCCTGCCAGCCCTCCCCTGATGGCACCTGTCACCTCCCCTCCTAGAACATGGTGGGGTGGGGCAGGGGGCAGGACTGGGGTCCCTCTCAGCCCATTTGTCCCCAGAGCACAGCCAGGGCC
The DNA here is from genome assembly GCF_027580195.1 of Bos mutus. NCBI lineage: Eukaryota > Metazoa > Chordata > Mammalia > Artiodactyla > Bovidae > Bos > Bos mutus. Next base: position 48,955,238 of record NC_091634.1, read on the forward strand.
GGCTGCAGGGGGCACCACTGTCCACAGAAGGGAAGGCTGAGGCCACAGAGCCAGAGGCAGCGCTGGCTGGAGCCGCACCAGCACCAAGCCACCCGCCCCTGCCTGGGCACGACACGCCGTGGCAATCTCACCCGGGGCCAGGGAGGGAGGCCGAGTCTCGCACCCACCAGCTCTGCACAGAAGGGGCAGCTGAGATCCCGAGGTGGGCATGCAGCCAGGGGTCAAGGAGCCGGGGCCGCAGGCCGACAGGACAGGCACTCACTCACACGACTCGGTACTGAAACACAAGGGCTGCCGGCTGGCCCCCACGGGCAGCGACGGCCCTTCCCGGAAGGCGCGGGCCCAGCCTCTCATTTACGGCTGCTCCCTCACTCAGTACCCGCTGTCCTGTCCGCACCCCCCTAAGGGTGGAGAAAGGGAAGGGAGGCTTCAGACCTCTGGGTCTGTCCCCTGCTCCTGCCTCGCCCCTCCCCAGGTCGGGCAGCCCCTGGGCTCACCTGGCCGTGTGCGATTCAGCACAGTCCCATCCTCTTGGACACACCATGGATTTGGCTGTTTCTCCCCTTGGACCGAGCTTTTCCTTAGTATAAACGTTTCCGTGTCTTGGTGCCAAGCACCCTGCCCGCATCAGCACATGTTTCTTCACGGAGGGGAAGAAGCCAGACCACCGGCACCCACCCTCCTCCCTGCGGACGGGTCCACGGCTGCAGGAGCGCCTGGCACCCGCCCTGCCTGCCCCGCCCGCCGGGCAGCTGCTCAGCCAGGAAATCCAGCACAGAGGCAGCCCTCTGATTTTTCAGGAAAAGCCAGAAATCCAGGTTTTAAAGTGAAATCTCCCCATTTTAAAACTTTGGCAGCAAAGTCACCTAAGACAAAATAAGTACTGTGGGCTGAAGCGGCTGGGGCAACTGGGGCTGTGGTTGGTCTCCCGTGACCTTCCTGTGGGCGGAGGCCCCCCAGGCTGTGCCCTCGGTGGGGGGATGGGTTCGGTCACCGGCTCCCTCACTCATTCATCTGTGCCCAGGCTCCCCGCCAGGCGCCAGGACAGGACTGTGGACAGAAAGGACGGACACTGTGCCCCACCCCGCACCCCACTAGGGGGCTGGGTTTAGGGTGCTTAGGATGTGAACTCAGGTCTCCTGGCGCCACGTCTGGTGAAGGCCTGCGGTGCCCTGGAAAGCTCTAGGATTGCTGGAACCCCTGATGGAGGGGGAAACCCCTGCACTGGCAAAGTGGGGGTCAGAGAGGTTATGCCCTGTGCCGTAGGTCACACAGCAGGCTGCAGAGCAGGCCGGCTGGGGAGGCTCTGCAGACCGAGTGCAAGCTGAGCACTGTGGCCTGAGGGACGGTGGGGGTGTACCAGGCCCACGCCCGGGCATCTTCCTGGCCTGAGGCTGGCCTGGGTTCCAGGAGGGACAGAAGTGTTCAGGCTCCCCTCCCGGGTGGGAGGCGCCAGTGGCTGCCTGTCACCTGACCGCCCACAACAAGCACCCAGGCCTAGTCCTTTCCAGACCCACTGCTGGCGGCTGCCTGGTAAGGGTGGGGTTCCTCACCGGGGAGGGCAGGGCTGGCTGGTGGAGGGGCCTGCTCGGTCTCCAGGACACTGGAGGGGGCTGGTCTGAAGTCCTGGAAGACACGGTGGTCCCATCCAGCTGTGTGACAAGAAGGGGACCTTCCTTCTCACTCTGCAGATGGGCCCGGAGGGGCTGGGACACTTGCCTGTGAACACACAGCCGACAGGCCGCAGGCTGGGAGACCTGGGCTGGTCTCTGTTCGGCTGCATCCCTGGTGCCCCTCCCTCGCTGGACCAGGCAACCATCTCCTGTCTGCAACACTATGTCCCCAGCTTCCCTGGGGCCTCTTGCACTTCCCTCTCCCCAGAGCCGCCAGGGGGTCTTTCCAAACAGATGGGGCCATACTCCCCTCTGCAAATGCTCCACAGCTTCACTTGTGTTGGAATCAAGTCCCATCCTGGCCATGAGCCCCTGGACCGTCGGGGTCCTGCCTCCTGGGCCTTCTAGAATGCCTTGGGGCCTTTCCCTCCAGAGTTCCTGTTCTGGAAATGTGCCTCAGAGACCTCCCCACCGTGGCTGCCTGGGATCTGGACCCCTCCTTGCAGAGTCCGAATGGGTGTGATTCTCCTTCAGGTCTGTGTCCCCTTGCTTTGTCCAGGCAGTGTGAGTGGCGGGAGGTGGGTAGGCTGGACTGTGTCCCCTCAAAGACGTCACTAGGTCCTGACCACCCTCCTCTGCCCCGGGGAACCTGGGAATGCGGTCTTATTGGGAACAGAGTGTCTGTAGGGGTGGTCAAGATGGGTCATCCTAGGTGAGGGTGGCCCTGTCCTTAGAAGAGACAGAAAAGGAGAGACACAGACCTGGAGGAGAGGCCCCATGTAGGTGGGGGCAGACTGGCCACTGCGGTCACCTCCCTGTACCCGTCGCCACCTCCCCAGTCCGTTCTCCCCACAGCCTCCAGGGCAGGGGCCCTACCCAGAGCCCTCGCTCACCCAACCCGGGGCTTCACCTCGGCCTCCTCTGGCTGGAGCCCTGCTCCCCAGACAGCCACAGACGGCTGTTCTCTGCCCACACATGCTGGCTGTCCAGCGGCACCTCTGACCACTGGGTCCACCTTGAGCCCAGTCCCTGCACTTTCTGTTAATATCTCCTGGCCCTGCTTTATCCAGCTTTGTTTTAAATGTCATCATGAAGTGGACACACGTATAAAAGTGTGCATTTACATACATTCATAAAGCATGTATGTTTTTATAGCATGTATGCGCATGTACACGTGTGCGTAAGGCATGCACATGGGGCATGTGACAGGGAACATCGCCGCCCTGAGGGCCCCTGTGCCCCACTGCCCTGCAGCGGCTCCCCACGCGGACAGGCCGCCAGCCTCCGTCACAGACGCTGGTTTGGCCCTGGTGACATCAGGCTCCACAGTCACGTGTCCCACCTCTGTCCTCCACCCACTTCCTGCGGCGCCCCCTGGGGCCCCGACATTGCACCTGCAGAGCTGGGGAAACTAAGCCAGGTCAGGGACGCCTGAGCCCAGGGTCCCCCAGGGGACCTCCATGGACTGCACTCTGGGGGTCTCTGGAGTCACAACCCCTGCTGGCAGCCTGGAAGACACAGCCCCCATGCCCCTGCCTCCCTGCAGAGGGGCCCGAAGTGGATGGCTGGCCAGGGAGGGGCCTCGGCCCTAAGGGGTGCAGCCTGAATAACGTGGATATTCATCCCAGGCAAGTCCTGGCTCTGTTGGCCTCCGAGGGTGGCGCTGGCTGAGACCCGCAGAACGCCCCTCCCTCCCCAGCCCTCGGGCTGTTTTTCTTTCATCAGCTGGAGAAAAGGAGGGAAGAAAGGAAGACAGCGGAATATTTTGCAGGGACTGAAAAGGCATTGTGACCATGTGTTTCTTTGATGGCCGTGGGGAGCCCGGCCCCAGAGTCCTCTCCCTCTGGCCTTCGAGGTGGAGGTGGAGGGGGCTGCCTTTGAGCCAGTGAGGGTCTGCAGCAGTTGGAGGGGGGCAAGGCCCATCCAGGCAGGAAGCCTGTGTGAGCCAAGCACTGGGGACTGGAAGGGGGCCTGACACACACAAACACACACACACACGCACACACACAGGGGAGAGAGAGAGAAGATGCTGGAGGCAGTGCTGTGTATACAGCTGGTGCTCACGAGTATGTGCAGGAATGACTCTGGGTGCCGACCCTGACTGCTGGTTAGGGCTGTCCCCTCACACTGGTCGGATAGCAGCAGCCCCTCCCTCTCTTCCTCCATCTTTGATTCCCCTCCCGCCAATTTGTTTCTTTAAAACTTGTAATTCTGCCCCAGCAAGGACTAAAAGGGGCACAGGAAAAACGGTGCCTACACCACAGGTTGTCAGGACAGAAGCCAAAATCTGCTGGGAGGGCCAAATTAAGCTCTGAGCTTCCTAGGCGCCAAGCTACAAAGGGAGCAAGATGCAGGGAACTTGTCTCTCTCATTGTCTTGGGTGGGGGGTGGCGTGGGTGCAGAGCACGCGTGGTTACTGTCTTCCTGCAACCCTGCTGACCAGTCCCCACCTCCCAGCAATGTGCTGAGACGAAAGGAGATGCAGGTGTCTCGTGCCTGGTGCACAGTGTTTGCTCGGTGGCTGTGAACTTCTTCCCCTGTGTTACAGGTGAGGACGCTGAGGCTCAGAAGCTACTAATACCTTTTGAGATCATGGCACAGCCAGTGAGAGCAGGAGGCTGGTGCTGGCACTGGCGGCCAGGACCTGTCCTCCTCGCTCCCTTCTTAGGGAGGGGAAGCCCCAGTCCAGGCGCTGCCTGTGTCTGGCTGTGCCCAGCCGAGGCCTCCGAGCTGCTGTGAGCCTGGAGGGGCAAATCATCCAGGCCAGTTCCTCCCCAGAGCATGAGGGGCAGCTCTGGGGCTGTGGGCACAGGGCCCGGTCACATGTGGTCCTGCCCTCCCAGTCCACTGGGGGCTTTTCCTCTCACGAGGAGGGACCCCTGGAGACCCAGCTTGTTAGAAGCTCTTGAGTGGGGAGAGCGTAGGGTAGGGAAGGACAGGGCCATGCACACCTTGCTGCAGGAAGGTGATCTTCCTGGGGCTGGCCATGACCTGGGTGACCCTGGCCTGGGGGTGACCCTGACCTGGGATAACCCTGACCTGGAGGTGACCCTGACCTGAGCCAACCTTGACCTGGGGTGACCCTGAACTGGGGTGACCCTGACCTGGGGATGACTCTCACTTGGAGTGACCCTACCCTGGACTGCTGCTCTGGGGTGAGGGACCTGAGCCTCGGGGGCTAAATGATGCAATTGCCGTGGGCTCCGGTCCAGTGGACAGAAGAGGAAAGGGAGACAGTGTGTCTGTCCCATCGCCTGCCCAGCTGGCATGTCCCCATGGTCCCCTCTCTGTCTCCTGGGCAGCAGATGGAGCCCAGTGCATGCACTAAGAAGCCAGACACTGCCCTTGACTTCTGGGCTCCGTAGCCTTCCCTGTGTGGGACCACCCTGGACATTGACCATAGGGGAAGATGGTGTGAGTGGCAGCCTGAGGTACGTTGACCCCAGAGAGAGGGGTCCTGGCCCCACTCACGAGCTGGGGGCCCAGGTCAGTCAGCCCCCTCTTGGGAGAGTGGGACCAAGGCATTATGGTGTCATAATGTCAGAGCACATGCACCACCACTTCCTTGCTGTGTGACTTCAGGCAACTGATTTAACCTCTTTGAGCCTCATTCACCCACCTGTAAATGGGTCATCCCTAGCTCACATGGTCTGTGGGGCTACATCAGACACTGTATGCAAACCAGTGAGCTGGTCCTATTCCTCAGGGGCTGTGAGCTATTATTCCATTACCATTATGTTTATATTAATTAATCTCTCCCATTGCCCTGAGCTTGAATGGACAGGCCTGGGTATAAGATACAGAAAGTGTGGATGTTTTAAAGTGATGTTATGAAAGCATCTCTCTGGGCCTCCACTTCCCCACCAGAAAAATGGGTATGACACCACTGGCCCTCCCACCCCTGGGGCTCTGCTTTGGCAGGGGGGTGGTGCCTTGGCTCAGCCGGTTCTTGGAGGCCTGGTGACTCCCTCCACTGGCCCAAGTGTCCAGCAGATGGTGCCTGTTACAAGATTCCTGCCCAGGTAGGCTCTGGGGAGGCAAGAATTAGGGCAGTGTGTGCGTGTGCATCTGAGTGTGCACACGCGGGTGGGGGGCTCTGGTGTGTACGCACACATGCAGGAGGTGCACTGGCTCATGCACGTGGGAGCTCTGGGCCAGCTGTTTCTGCCTGGGGGCATGGTCCCCTGAGTCTCTGCCACTCGCCCTACCGAGGCTGACTGCCGGCACCTGCTGGGGTCACAGCGGCTGGGGAGCAAAGGCCGGGTGACGTCCCAACAGGCTGGCCTCGGGCATCAGTAGGACTGACTGATAGGTGCAACCACCTCCAAGCCTCTAGGCACAGCCTGCTGATTTTTTTTTTTTTTTCCCCTAAAATAACATGTTTATGCTAAGACTGGAAAGGTTATGCAAAGATTGGAAGAAACAGAAAAGCAACCTGGGACTCCAAAGGCCATCGACAGGATCGGTCACTGTGACACAGACCCCCAGGTACTCCTGGGGGGCTGTTGCAGAGATGAAGGCGGAGCAGCAGGGGGCGGGAGTGTGGGGGGATGGTTTGGACATCTCTGGTGGCAGGACACTGCCTCGCAGCCCATTGGAGGCAGGAGGCGTGTGCCAGTGTGTGAACAGATGCACTCGATGGGAGCAGTACCAACCCCGTTCCACCCCAATGGAGCAGCGAGGTGCCCACAGTGTGCGCGCAGTGAGATCTATCTCAGAAAAAGCAAACAGAAGCCAGCCTGTGCTCATGGAGAGAATTCTGGACGTCTGCGGTGGGGATTGGAAGGGACTGGGCCTCACCGGCTCACTTTTTAAACATCTGTGTCTGACACGGAGCGGCAATTGCTTTGATGATGAACAGGGTCCAACATGGACCTTCTGAAGAAGCTCACTGCTCCTCTGAGCGCAAGGTGCGGGGCCCCAGCCCCGGCTGTGGGGGATGCGGCTGTGGGGTGCTCTGCAGAGCACCCTCAGGGAGGGGCAGGACTGCTCCTGGAGCCTCAGCTGGTGACTCCGCAGGCACAGAGTTGAGCAGCCTTGCGGCCCCTCCACCACTTCACCCCGACCCCCACACCCCTGCCTTCCTGCCCCAGCCCCGCGTGCAGCTCTCGGCCTTGAGCAGGGGCAGTTTCCTGGCCGGTCCCTCCTCTGGGCAGGCTGGGCTGTCGCGGGGCCTGGCTGGACACTACAGCTGGCGGTGGCAGAGAGTTGGCTCCGGAGCCCCATGGAAAGTTGTCCCTGGCTCCTGCCACCTTCCAGCTTTTCACATCTCAGCTGGTTTTAATTAGCTTCCTTCAAAGTCCCCAACAGCAATTCAGCCACGTTAGCGCTCGCCAGCTGCCAAGATGTGTATGTGTGTGTGTGTGTGAGCATGTGCCTTTTGGGGGAGTGGGTGGGAGGAGAATGCAGGAACCATCTTGATCTGTTGAACTGCAGGGCTTTTCTGCTTTTGGGGCCAAGAGCTGCAGGCTGGAGGGCATGTTGGGTCTGGGCCCTGGAGCAGACCAGCAGGGCTTGACTGGGCAGGAGATAGATGGCCGGGACACGGTGGCCCCACTGGGCAGCTGGGAGGGGCTGGCCTTCACTGCCCAGATACTCTAAACTTTGTCTGCATTTCCTGGGTGCCTACTGGGGCCCCCTGAACCCTCTGCTCTGTTCCTGTTCATGCTACCTGGCTGGGGCCCTGGGCCCACACTCTCTCAGCCTCTCCCGCCCTTGGTACCCCCTCCAGGTCCCGAGGTGCAGATACAAATGCCCAAATGGAAGGGGTGAGAACACAGGCAAGGTGGGTGTTCTGGGGGTGGGCAATAGGGAACACTGGGGACTGTGGCCAGCAGGGGCTTCTGGCTCCATTCCCCGATCTGACTGTTTTCCTAGTGGCATCGTGGGCCCGGCATGGATGCATATCTTGGGTTTCCACCAGGAACCTGGACAGCCTTGTGGAGTTCTCTGATTTTAAAACAGCTGTGGGCAACCAAACACACCAGGTGGACCTGACCCAGGGTTGCCAGTCTGTGGTGCCCATCTTGCTTGTGGCCACACCCCGGGTTCGGGGCTTGACCCTTCTGGCTCTGCCCTATTTCTAGCCCTGGCCCACCCCTGGACCTGTGAATGTTTCTGCTGTGAGATCACCTGCTTCCTGCCTGCCCAGCACCCATCCTCCTGTTCCTGGCAATGGCACCTTGGGTTTCCTCTACCCACCCCCCTGCCCTGAACGTGTGACTTTGGTGGGGCCGACCCTCCACTGTCCTATTAGACTGGATTCTGATGCCACTACTTGAGCACCTAGATCCAGCTATGCCTGAAGCATGCATGCAGTCAGTTAGGTAAACCAACAGTTGTCTTTTTATTTAACCTATTTTGAGTTGAGTTCTGTTCCCCTGTAGCTGTTTATATCCTGACCAATATAAACTCATGGGGGTAGGGTGGGGTAGGGTGAGGGGCTCACAGATGACCCTGCTGGGCGACAGCTTTGTTCTGGGCATCAGCTGCTGGCTCTCGCGAGCGGCCCAAAGCACCCTGTGATCTGCTCGTTACCTCTCTCCTCACTCAGCCACCTGGCCTCGCCTCTCCCCATGGTGCGAACCTCCTTCCCACAGCTCCCTGCTGTCCCCCACCTGCCAACTCAGAAGAAACACCTCATCAAGTGCGCTTGTTCACACACTGGCACACACCTCCTGCCTCCAATGGGCTGCAAGGCAGCATCCTGACACCAGAGGTGTCCAAACCATCCCCCCACACTCCTGGACACCCAAAGCTCTGGGGGCCCAGGCCTCCCTCTGAGACTGTGCAGGGATATGGCGACGGGACAACCACCGACTCGTTCTCATTTAGGTTAAAAAGGCAGACAGCCCTTCACGCCAGAAACTCACTGATGTGCTGATTGAAATGCCCCCATGACGGAGCACCCCCTTGTCTCACCTCGGAAGGACCAACTGCTCTTCTTGACATCTTTGCAGATGAAATGGGGCTGTATCTGGGATTTGCTTCAGAAACTCAACAAGGATAACTCGGAGGGCAGGCAACCAGGTGTCAGTAACCACTGCAGTGGCCAATGGGCTGCTCAGGGTGCCTTTATCACTACCTTTGTTGACGTTTAAAAAGGTCCAACATAAACACGTGAAAACAGCTATCCTAAAAAACAACTACTGCCAGAAAAATTCCAACTTTTTTCTAAGGACCCCAGGATTGCCAGGGATCTTGGGCTACCTGACAGCACGTGGATGCCGTCTGCTTTGTCGGCTCCAGGAGGAAAGGTTTCTGGAAAGAGGGTCCCTCAGCGGGGGATGGCAGGGAGCAGTCCCTCCTGGCCTCGATGCAGACCAGAGAATGTGCAGTCCAAATTGGGTCCTTCTCAGAGTAAAAGGGTACTAAAAGAAAGAGAGTCCAAGTAGTAAATTTATAATAATAGTAAAGTAGAAAGGGTCAGCTACTGGGGCGCGCCTCACTCTGGGTGAAATATGTGGCTCGAGGGTCCCAACTCCGCCCGTTCCCAGGACTGCCCTCCACGGCCAGCTCTGCAGCGCCCTGACCACATCCGCCCTCCCCGCCCGGCATCTGGACCTTGTAAAAGCTGAGTGTCCTGATCTACACATATCTCTCACATATCTGAACTCTGGTATGTGTGGCTGGGTGCTGGCATTTATGGTCTTATCTTCTTAGGGTAAACTGGCCTTTTTATGGTGCCTTTCTGTTCCCCTTGGGCTGGTCAGATGAGAGAATCAGCAGAAGCTTAACTGGCTGCGTGACTCTGGGCGCCCAACCCCCACTCTGCCCAGATGTCTCCCCGCCAGGAGAAGAGACTGGGAGAGGGTGATGGATGAGCGGTGGGCCGGGTCAGACAAAGGGACTCAGGAGAGTGAGGCCCTGAGGCGCGTGTGGACACCCCTGCACCCCCTGCTCCTGCTAGGGACGTGAGGACTCAGAGAGAGGTGAACGCTGGAAGCCTGGGGCACAGGTGTGGACCGAGGTCGACTGTAGAGGAGTCAAGACTGACCAGGGGCCAGGCCCCACTGGGGTGTCTGTATCCATGGGACTCTTCAAACCCCACGTCTACACGGCACTCTCGTCCCACCACACCCTTTTCCAGGGAGCTGATCACTGTGCCACAGGGCAGTGTCCACTCCCAGCGCCCAGAGCCCTCCAACCACCCGTCCACCTGGTCACTCAGCCTTCTGAGCTGGATGGGAAGCTCTCGGAGGGCAGGGATTAGCCTGAAGGGTTCACACTTGTGTCTGCTGCTCGGCACAATGACTGGCAAAAGGAGTCATCCATCTAGCCACCTATCCATGCACCGTCCATCCACCTATCTACTTACCATCCATCCATCCACCATCCATCCATCCACCTATCCAATATCCATCCATCCATCCACCCACCATCTGTCATCATCTAACCACACATCCATCACCAGGACTACAATTCCGGTCTTAGGGCCCTGAGTGCTGTATTCCACCCCTGGCTCACAGTAGGACTAATGGTGCTCTGAAGCTTTGGAGTAAGCAACTGCCCCCTCTCCCACCATGTGAACCCCTCCTCCCCTGAGAGCAGACCTGCCATGACTGGCGCTGCATGGCATGGGTGCCTGCAGGAGAGACACCACCTCTGTCACTGACAGCTCTGTCCCAAGTCTGGGAAGGGGATACACCCTCCTTCTCCCCAGTGACTCCTGGTCAGCTCTGTGATCCCGTGGGGGAGGGACCATACAAAATCACTGAAGGTCTGGATCCCTTTTCTGCTTGAGCCTATGGAGGGCTCCAGGGTCTCGGGGGCCAAAGACCTGGCAAGGGGCTGGGGGTGGGGGACCTGGCCTGTCAGTGGGCCCAGAGGGAGAGACTGCCTTTCTGCCTCCAGGCCCCTTCCTGGCCCCATCTCATTCCTAGCCCTTCCCTGGGCCGGCTCAGCCCCCGGCTGCAGTAACCTGCCGTGCTGGGGTCCTAGAAGACCCTCTTGCAGCACCCCGAGAGCAGGGCGACTGCCAATTACCCAGATGCTAGGAGGTTCAGATGGAGCTGAGGCAGGCTCTCAGCTCACTGTCAGCCTCTGACTGGGGTCCCTGCTCTGCAGCCCCCAGTTGACCCGGGGCTGAGCCAGCTCCTGTGGCCGCTGCTCTGTTTTCACAGCTGAGAGGAGGGACTGATGGGAGAGGCGGGGTTCTGGGCCCCAAGGAGGCCACTGGGCTTGGAGGTTCCGGAAAGTAGGCACCGGCGAAGCGCTTCCGCGAACCACAGAGGCCGTGGGACCCATTCCTCCCGTGCTGGCCAGGGTGTGCCTAGGAGAGCAGAGGTCGCCCTCAGAATCTGCACCCCTCTGCCAGTAGGCAGTGCCTCGGTCCCCCCGCCATCTGGAAAGAAGAGCCAATTTTCTAGCTGCCAGACCCAGGTGGAAGCTAGGCTCCCGAGGTTGCTGAGGTTCAGGGGTTGCCGTGGGCAGGGACAGAATCTGGGCTCAAGTGTGCCGACACTGGAGGTCAAGGTTGCCCAGTGGTGCCCCAGTCCCTTCCTGCCATGAGGGCGGATGGCTCTGGGCTCCCCAGTGACGGCCACCACAGTAGGCGCTGCTGGAAGCAGCTCACTGCACCCTCTGCTCACCCCACCTGTCTCGTATATTCTGGGGGCTGATTCTTACACTAACCTGCGAGCTGCCAGGATGATGTCATCCCCAGCTCCTCACGGAGGACTCGAGGTCCAGGGAGGTGGTGAGAACTGTCTGGGGTCACACTATGCTTGTTACCCTGAGTCCAGAAGTGGTGGGGACTGGGGTGTGGCTCTCACCTCCTGGGTGCTTTGCCCTGGGGGTCCCAGGGCGCCTGCTGGCCTGTGGGCCCTGCCTAGCCCTCCCCCTTAGGTGGCCCTGGGCCCGGCCCTGGGGAAGGAACACCCAGGAGAGAGGGGCTGCCCGGCTGGGGTATTCTCAGCTGGCCTCTGCCCAAACCACCAACCACCAGCTATGTGAGCACTGCCAGTTGGGACCGACTGGCCACCTACCAACCCACCAACCCAATGCTGCCCCTCGAGGGGCCTGGGTGGGACCAGCAGAAACCCTGTTGCAGCAGAACCCACAGAAGCACAAACACATATAAATCACAGTCGTGTGAGTCCCCTAGGCTGGGGCTGCTTGTTACGCAGCAGCGGGTAGCTGTAGACCTCTGCATCTCTCAGCTTTAGCTTTCTTCTCTAAGTGGGTTGTGGGGTGGGTTAAACAGGAGGGTGCAAACTCAAGTTCTCGGCACAATAGGCGCAGCTCAGCGACGGCTGCTGTAACTTTATCACTATCGTTTTTGTCCCAGGACCCGTGAAAATGATCATTTTCCTGTGGGAAAGTGACTTGGGTCCCAGCTGACCGTCTGGTCACAATCCTTGTCCCAGACGCTCCGGGCTGCTGCCAAGGACGCAGATCCAAGTTCATCTGAGAACTCCTGTCCCCCTGCCTTGGGGCACCGGTCAGCCTGTCCTCCTCCCTGACGTCTTTGCACCCAGATGTGTCCTGAGCCGGGAAGCAGGGGCCCTGAGAGAGAAGTGGGGAGGGCCTTGCGCCCCACTCGCTGCCCCCTGCGTCACTGCAGGAGCCCCTGTGACTCCGCAGCGGGAGGCAGGGATCAAAGGCCCGTCCAAGGGAGAGAACACTAGCTTCCTCCGGCACTCTTTATTTGCTGAGATAAAGTGCTTTCTAAGGCCTTTGTTTTGTTTTCTTTGACGCAGCTTTGTCCAGCGTGCCGACGAGAGGGGCGCCATCTGCCATGCGCCACCCAGCTGGCTGGGACAGGGATGCCTCTGACCTGTGCCCGGGCTCTGGGCGCTCTAACACCCCAGGGCCTGCACCCCAAACGGGAAGGCTGGGGTACGAGGGCCGGGCTCCTCTTCTGACCATCACTCCCAGACACCCGGACGCCAGTGTGTCTGCAACTAGGGTCTGAGGTCGTCCGAGCCTGGGGGCTTCCAACGTTTGTAGCCACTGAAACCTTGGATCGTGTCTAAGTGAAATCTCCTAGACAGAATCCGTCTATCTCACACACACGTACAAGACACCTATATAAATATTCGGATTCGTGTTTACGTGTCAGAGCAAAGATTACTAACTTAGGAGGGTGCACAGCTGTGCCCTCCCCATCTCCTTCGTCCTCACCCTCCCTTCCCCAACACCTGGGACAGGGGCAAACCCCACGATGAAGGCTGGAGGATGGGGAAGGGAGAGACTCAGGCCGCTCCCACCACCGGTCAGCGGGAGGGCGCATGACCCAGACCTGCCCCGGGGCATGTTCAGACCACAGAGACTGGGGTGTGGTGGGCACACCTCCACCAAGGAGAGGCTGGGATGGCGGGCAGGACAGAGGCCTTCCAGCTGCCTCAGGAGGGTCTCCTTCGAGGTCCACGCAGCAAAGATAGAGCCCAGAGGCAGAGAGGCAGACTTCCGAGAATGCTACCATCCCAGGGCCTTCTCGGCCCCACAAGCCAGTCAAGAGTTGTTCTGCCGCTTGCACAAAGCTGATTGGTGCACACAACACGGTCCAGCTAAAAGTGGGATGACGAGGGGAAAGCACTCAGAGAGGGGGCATAAGATGGGGACCGAAAATGAGTGAATGGACAGCGGACATCCCTGTGCGTGACTCTGCCTGTACAGGGGCCTGGGTGTGAGACGACCAGCATGGACCGAGGTGGCGTAGTCCACTGGGGACAGCCCAGGGCTGTGGCCTTCGGAGACAGGCGTCCAGAGAGGAGGGACAGTCTCAGTGTGGTGATGCTCTTAGTGGTGGGGGCCGCACGGTGGGATGGACAGAGGCCTCCCGGAGCTGACACCTGGTTCCAACCCCAGCTCCCCTCGATGGCTGTGCAACCTCAGACAAGTCACTGTAGCCTTGGAGCCTCAAGTGGGAATTATAGTGTCTTAATCCACCCAGAGGGGTACAATGAGAGGGACACCAATTATCCGGGCAAAATTCTAACATGGTGCCTGGCAGGTGGTACCTAGACTGGCACACCATCCCAGGAGCACAGCGTGCAGTCTATAAACATCAAATATATACTGAAAGGCATGGTTCTGCACTTCGCATGATGCAATGCATACAACTTTATGTAACGCATGGTGCTCTACTGGAACAAAATATCATCCATTAATACAACCACCCCTGCACCGCTGCCTTCCACTTCTGGACACCTCACACTCCCTGCAGCGCTTCCTCACTGGCTGACTGTGGCTGGCAGAGAAACAGCCTCCTTGCCACACCTTCCTGAGGCCTTGCCGGCACGGTCTGCCCCAGGTAGGGTCTAGGCTGAGCCAGGCTTGGGGAACTGCCTGGGTGGAGGTGGTGCCCAGGGGAGCGGGGCAGGGGGTGCGGTGAGGGGCAGGCTGAGAGGCGTGCATGCCTGGGGCGGGCACAGCAGCCTGCGGGGACTGTGAGGATGGAAACCTCGTGGAAACCACAGGGCTGGGAGTCCCCGAGACCCGAGTCCCCTTGGACACGGCGTGTCTCCTTCCCTTACCCGCCAGAACCTGCCTGTCCCCTGACCTCTGGGGCCATGAACCTACCAGCCACAGCTGGGCTCCAGGACACGTGGGGCGTGACGTCCCAGGGGAGCTGAGACGGGAGCGTGATCCCCAATCCTGCCTCCCAGGCTGCTCTGGGCGCACATGGTGCTGTCCCTTCCCCTGCTAAACCCAGAAAAATGAGAAGCACCTCTGGGGTGGCTTTTACAGACGGCAGGTAAGACGTGGGTCAGTCACACCGTGGAGGCTCATGTCGCCTGTCCCTCTCCTTGCGCAGCCACCAGGACTTGGAGTGGTCCCCAGGGCTTGCACCGCATTCCAGCCACAGTGCCGTGTTCCCAGGCCCCATCACTGCTCTAGGGCCGGCAGTCCCTGCCGAAGGCGCGTGTCCAAGAAGCTAGGCTGCAGGGAGGCGTCCACTCCACTTCTGGGGAGCACAACGCTGGCTGCCGGATACCAGGCCTGGCCTGTGGCAGCCAGAGCCCTTTCAGACCCACTGTGGGCCATACAGGTACTTGCCCCTGTGCTGGGCGGCAAAACCGTGAGTGCGGACTGTGGGCAGGAGGGCTGAGCATCCAGGAGGTGACACACTGAAGCAGCCCAGGCTGGCTGACCTTCCCCCAGATCCCTCGTCCTTCCTGACGCACCGGAGTCCCCTGACGGGGTTCAGCTCAGAGCCGCCAGAGTACAGCTCAGCTTCAGTCTTTTTTCAACAGGCTGCATGGAACAGGGGCCTCAGGCCTGCGCGCACAGACCCAGCACCTACCCAGGGCAGGCAGGCCCCTCTGGGAGCCTCTGAGGCTTTAATTACTCCCCAGGCACCAGCCCGGCATAAACATAGCCTAGATGTCCAAGAAAAGCACGCTGTCGGCACGGGGAGCCTCTCTCAGAGCTAAATGCAGCCCGGGCACTGGCCTGCCGGCCCGTGCGCTCAGATAACAATCGGATGTGCTGGGCCCTGAGCTGACCCCAGAGCGGACACGCTCCCGCTCGCCGGGAGCGACCACCCTGGCCAGGCCTGCAGGGCCGCCGGCTGCCTTTCTTCCGCTGGGAAGGGCACTCCAGGGTGGGGAGCAGGAATGCACGTGGGCTGGTCTGAGTTTAGAATGTATTTATAGACGGCTGCCAGCCGAGTGGTACCCTCGAGGTCAACTTCCTGCCAGGCCCTGTGGCCAGATGTTTACTGAGATTGCAGAGACCGACCCACCCACGCATGCCCGGATTCATTCCACATCCATGCTTGGAGGTCGCTCCATGCTGGGGGCCCAGCCAGCCTCTGGGAGCACGGAGGAGAGCTGGGGTCAGGCCCCAGCACACCAGGGACTTCAGACGCAGAAGCATTACGCACAGGGTGGAATCAAGAAGGAGGAATGGAGGGGAGAGGACTTATGCTTCCCGGGAGGTAAACCTCAGAGGAAAGGCAGGGCAATGTTGGCGGTGGGTTTAGAAGGATGAATAGGAGCTTTCCAAACGTCCCAAAGAGAGAAAAACAGCATGTGCAATGATATGGCAGTGGGCAAGGAAGTGCTGCGTGTGTGGACAGCTGCTGTCCGGCATACCTAAAACACAACACCTAGGAACAAAGAGGTGAGGGCTTAGGAGGGTCTCCAGCTTCAACGTGGATAAAGCCTTCAAGTCGCCAGGGGAGCTTATGAACACGCAGGCCCCAGGCCCTCCTCTAGTGATTTTTGATTCAGCAGGCCTGGATGAGACAGGGTCTGATCAGGGTCACAAAGCCCAGAGAAGGAAATGCACTCTGGAGAGGCTTCCTGGAGGAAGCAGGTGAGAAGGTGAGGTGGGCTTGAAGAGGGGAGGGCCCTGTGCTGGGGGTGGTGTCAGGGGCACCACAACTGCAGGGCACCTGGAGACCAGAAGGGCAGGGCGGCCGCCAGCACATGCCAGGCCTCAAGATCCTAAACTGCCTCACTGATCTTGTGTCGACCCCATGCTGGAGTGATGCCTTTTTGGATATATTGGATTAAATATGATCAACTTTGCTCCTTTCACTTTTTGTTTTTAAATGTGGCTCTCTGAACAATTAAACTTACCCCCGTAATTACTTTGGTAACGTTACTCTGGTAATACTGTATTATACGTGTACATACAGTACTCACGACACAATGTCATGTACGCACATGACACTCACGTATGCACACACAGGCACACATGTGCATACACACTCACCTGCACACCCCTGCTCTGATGGTTGCACGGGGCCTCACGCGGCCACACAGGCAGGCCGCGGTCTCCGGCTCCCTTGAGCAGAACATGGCACGCGTGGCAGGGGCGCGGGCAGCAGAGCTCCGGCCTCTCGTGGACTCTACAGGCCAGGAGGTGGGCTGGGCGCACGGGCTGCCTAACCTGTCACTGGGTCGTGCTCTCCTCTTTCTAGGATCGGCCCTGGGACACCTATTCCTCCTGGCCCCTCTGACCCCGCCCAGAAGCCCCCTTCGCACCTTTGCCCCAGGCACGCTGAGCTCCTGTTGGGGCGAGACGGCCTGGGAGGCCCTGCACAAATGCTTGTTGGACGAAGCCACGGAGCACAGAGGGAGCCCAGCACCCAGCGGGGTCGCTGGGCTGCCAGGGAGGACACCGCCTGCTCCCGCTCCCCGGGTGTCCCAGAGTCCGCTAGTTGTCGGATTCGTCTTTCCGCCTGTGTGTTCTGGAACCGTGGAAACAACCGCAGGACGGGTTACGGGGTGCGCTTTGGGACGGACCTGAGCTAACGCTCTACAGGTTCACCTGACCTCGATGTAAGTGATGTCTGGGTTTCCTGGGATCAGTTCAGAGCTAGTGGTCCCTGACTGATGTGCTTGGTCTCTCTCCAAGAGCACCACCCTCCCCCGTCCTGAGAAAAAGCCCCTTGGGCAAGATGGCGCAAACGGTGAGCAAGTGCACATTTCTGGCAGGGCAGCGGGGACCCCTGGAGAGGCCCTGGTCTCCCCTTCATTCAGAGGAGACATCTCAGGGAGTGGTGGGGCCAGAGGACAGAGCCTCCCGCAGGACAGGACTGTTCCTTAAAGACACGGCCTCAGGGTCGTGGTGGCTACCCTTGACCTCAATCTCGCCTCCGCGCCCAGGCAGAGGTTGAATCTGGGCCCCTCTTCCCAGCACGTGACCCGAGTCAGTGCCTCTGCCTCCCGGTCCTGGTTTCCTCATCACAGGAAGAGGGTAGGGTCCCCACGGCCTGTGAGAACAGGAAACGGCATGGCTGTCATAAGGAACGCTTGGGCAGCTCCTCAGAGCGACAGGTTAGAGCGACCACCTGAGCCTACGGACGTCTACCCACGAGAGATGAGAACATACGTCTGCACAAATGAGAGACGAGAACACACAGACGCCTGGGCACACAGTGTGGTCACCCACAGTCTGGAATATTATTCAGCCAGGAAAAGGGACAAAGTGCCTATCCCACCTACAACGTGGATGCGCCGGGCAAGCACCCAGTGAGTCAGAAAGATGAACACGGTGTGGTTTTGATCGTGTGAAACATCCAGGATGGGCAAAGACAGAAAGCAGCTAAGTGGTTGCCAAGACTGGGGGAGGGGCTGGAGTCACTGCCAGTGGGTCTGGGTTTTGTTCTGGGGTGACAAGAATGTTCTAGAACAAGATAGTGGCGACGGTTGCACAACCTTGTGAATATACTAAAACCCACTGACGTGTACACTTTTAAAGGGTGAATTTTATGGTGCATGAATTATGGTTTTTTTAAAAAAGAAAACAAGGCTCCTGCAGGGCTGATGGACACAGGACACCCACCAGCGCACAGCCTCCACCTATAGGGCTGCCTCCTCCAGTGCCAGGGCCTGGTCCTGGCTCCCTCGCCCCGTTTGGCCATGGCTGTGGCCGTCCCACACTGACTGCTCCCCCAGCCCCCCTGGCTGGGAGCCCAGAGAGGCCTCATTCTGCAGCGTCCCTGCTGGACACATGCAAGGCCCAGAGAAGCAGGCCCTGCTTACACATGGCCACCTTGGCCCAGTCGTCCCGGAGGAATTCGGAAAATGCAATGGTCACATTCTGCAAGGCTGGGCCTTTGGGAAGACTCGAGGCCGCTCATGAATGTGGAGTCTGTTCGGCCGCTGGCTGGGATGCAAGCCTGAGAGCAGACCAGAGTCGGGACGGAGGCCGCAGCAGACGGCCTGCTGCTGGCTCCCGCTGGCCAGGAGGGCCTGGGGATGGCAGAGGAGGCTGCCTGGGCTCAGGGCCTGGTTCCGTCCACCTGCAGCACGTTCGCCTCCTGCTGTGACCGGCACAGCCCTGCCCTCCTCCACTGGTTGAGGACCCCAGGTCCAGGCAGAGTGGCCAAGACCAGGACAAATAGCTGCATTCCACACCCTGAAGACCACCTCCCCTGGCCCTCTCTGGGCTTCCAAGGGGCCACTGCCTTGTTCTGGCCCCGGGGAGGCAGAGTGGGATTTGATCGTAGGCTCTGAGTTCCCTCAAACTCATGTTTTCTCTGGAGGGTCTCCCACCCCCACCTGGGAGGGGGAAAGCTGTGGGTGTGGGCACCCAACTGCTGGGCTGCCAGCTCCTGGGTGGCGGGTGGTGGCCCCTCTTGCTTCAAGTGCTGGGTGATGGGGAGGCTGGGGCCTAGGCTGACAGTGTCAGGATGTGGTAGGTGACCCCCAGGGTTCCCCAGATGAGCCCTGCCTGCTCACCCCCCTCCTCAGGCTCTCCCCATGGTCATAAAGGGAGCTTATATTTGGAACTGTGCTCTGAGAAGCCGGCTTTATTTAGACAAGGATGTAATTCTCAGAGACCACTTCAATCCCGACAAGAGCTGGGATGAGTAATAGCAGGAAGCCTACGTTTTGACGCTGGGGTCACAGCCCTGAGTCCTGCCAGTTCAGTCACTGATCTCACTTCTGGTCTCCGGGACTTAGGACTGGCAACCGCAGGCCGTGGTGCAAGGGGCAGGGCCATGGGCTCCAAGGACCATCTGGACTCAGGAACTCACCGTGCTGACTGCAGCCAGGCCCCGGCCCCCAGCACATCGGTGGGGGGAGGGTCCCTGAACGGCACCACCCTGCCTCCTACACTCCCCCCAAGTTGGTGGGACACACCCAGGCCAGGGGGGGTGGGTCAGTGATGTAGACACCAAAGGAGGCTGAGGGGCCCAGACACTTGACAGCGTTTGAGGAGAGGGGAGGGAATCCCAAGTCAGGAGGCACAGAGGCCCTGGTCCTGTGGGGAGGGCAGCGTCCAGGCTGCGCATGTGACTGCACTGCGTGTGGCCTCCTCCGGAACAAGGACAGCTCCGCGTGCACTGCTCACACGTCTGACGCGGTGCCGCCGCTCGTGCTTCCAGGACCTCTGGGTGTGTGGAACAGGCACCCCCAGGGTGGACACAGCCTGGGCAAGCGGAGGCCTGGTGAGCAGAGTATAGTATATAGCTGGGTGCCCTTGTGCAGTGAACAACCTACCCAACCGTACAGGCCTACCTTTCCTTCCAATCAGGGAAATGATGGAACTGAATGAAGTACAAGATTGCAATCAGTCCCCAAGGACAGTGTCTGCCACCCTGGCCATGGTCACTAAGTGAAAGGTGAGGATAAACTAGCCAGGGAGGGACCCCAGGCACCTGCAGGAATGTCTCCCAGTGCTCACTATCCCCCCCACCCTCCTCCTTCCGCCATGCTCAGCTCAGCCCCCAGTTCTAGCAGAGAGTGAGGCTGGCAATAGAAGCTTGGAGTGCTGAGTGCACTGTACGGCTCGGAGGACAGAGGTCCGAGCCCCAGCATCATCTTCCTGTTCATGGGGGACAGTCGAGTGGGAGACAGGCAGGCCCACAGGTGATGGGGAGTGCCAGGAGCAATGGGGGCAGAGCAGAGGAGAGGGCACCCTGACAGGGAAGGTGGGCCGGTGGAGATGAGAGACTGGATGCCCAGTATTCTGGCCAGGAGTGGGGAGGGGGAGCCGGCGTCCTGTATGCTGATGGACCTGGAGCTCCTTCCAGGGGAGAGCTGGCTGGACTGTGGCCATCCACAAATGCTGGGCTCCAGCTCTGCTCTGTCTGCACGGGCAGAAGAGTGGGCTGCTCCTGTGCTTACCCTACTCTCTTCCCTATCACGCAACTAGGATGAACAAAGCCAAGGTGGGCGGGCCAGCGGGAATGGGCTGGGAAGTGGGCCCACCAGGAGGACCCGGGATGCACAACAGTTCCCTATGACCTCCCTCTGTCCTGGACTGGCAGCTGGCATTTCGCACCCCTAAGTCTTCTGCATCTTCCAGACCCCTCCCACAGACCCCGTGGAGTCTCCGAGAGTCCCAGGCCAGTGACCATAAGGCTGGGCGTGCCCACCTGTGCCCCCACACTCTGCACCTCGGCGGGTACCGTGAGGCCCTGCAAGGTCCCCCATTGTGCTGGTGACTTGCCCACACAGCCCCTGGACAGCTGTCTCTAGAGCCTGCAGTCTTGATCTGCATGGCCTGCCCCTCGCTCTCAGCCGGCCCTTTTGAACAAGGAAGAGGAAGGTAACCGAACTCTTAAAGTCAAAGCCAACAGGGATGGGGTGTGCTGGGCTGGGCAGTCTCAGGCTCCAGAGGAAGCTGCCGTGTGAGTGGTGTCCAGGGCCACATGCGTCGTTGGCACCATTGGTGGTGGCAGGGTTCCAGAAAAAAGGAGGTGAGGGCAGGTCTCTGCTTCCAGGCCACCCTGGTGCTCACGAATGTGAAGCTGGCAGAGACCTGCCACCCTTCTCTGAGAGAGAGGTGGGAGGGTACCTGGCCTGGAAATCAGTCTGAAAAGGCGCAGGCCCTGAGATTAGACTGAAAGGGGATGTAACCTCTCCGTTAACGTTCTCCAGAGGCAACTGCGTGTGAATTAGCCCAAATGCCTGGCTCCTGGAGGGCAGGACTGGGGTCGATAGGAGCCACAGGTGGGAGGTTTCTGCTCTACCTGCAGCAGGGCTGGCTCGGGGCTCTCCAGTGGGTTTCAAGGGTGGGACCTCGCTGCTGCGACAGGAGTGAGTTTCCCATTGCTGGGGGTATTTAAGCAGAGTCGGTAACCTGGAGGCGGGGTCTGGTGGAGACTGAAGGCTGGATGAGAGGATCGAAGTTCATGACCTCTAAGTTCCCTCTGACCCTGAAATCCTGGACGTGCTGCTTCCACACTGCCAGCCGGGGACCCAGGTGGGGACCACGCATCCTTTACCTGTTTCCCACGCTGAGATGCTGGATGGGCCACGGTGCCCCTCCAGATGGCCCAGCCTTCCTATTTGCCTCAAAAAGGACTCCCCCTCTTCCTCCTACAGGGAGGCTTCAGGCAGGCTCTGCCCTGTGGTTCTGGACCTGCCAGGCTGGGCACAAAGCACATGAGGGCACGCCCTCCCAGGCCACCTTCTCAGAGGCAGCCTGGCTGCCCTTTCTAAGACCGTAACTCCGCCCCACTCCCCCGCAGCCAGCTCCCTGTCTGACACTGCCTGTTACTCTGCTTGTTATCAGGAAGGCAGGGGTCTTTGCTGGGTCAGGGGGCTCCTGGGACAGTGTTGGGGCACAGCGAGGGCTCAGGACACTCGCAGATGTGGAGTCTATCTGATGAAATGGAGAGGGCTGTCAGCACGGCTGCTCACCAGCTGTGCTGTGCTGCCCCAGGTACCTAACCTCTCTGACCCTCGGTTTCTTCACCCAGAATACAGGACACCTCTGCTCGCAATAGAAGGACCAAGCACAGTAACACGTGGCACAGTCCCGACACAGTAAGGAGCATCTGCTCAAACGCCAGTCCAGAAAGGGTTAACGGCCTCAGCGGCTGCCACGGCGAGAATCCCCCACCACCTCCGCCACCCAGAGGCTTGTCCCTCTGACTCCTTGCCCCTCGAGTGGAGGGGGCAGGGGCAGGGTCTGGCGGCCGCGGGAAGTCTCGGCGCGCCTGGCTGGCCTTCCCTTCCGGCTGCCGCCGCGCGGCGCCGCATCCCCACGGGTCCCTCTGGCCGGGTTCCCCTGGTGCCCTGAGCCAGCCAGGGGCGCGGGCCGGGTGGGGAAGCCGCGTGGCCTCCCCTGCAGCAGCACAGCGGCGCGGAGCCCCTCAAGACCGGAAAGACCCCACCCCGCTCCTCCTGTTGCCTCCGCCGCCTGACAGAGGGCCACAGGGCCAGCACGCCCTAGGGCGACCCAGAGGAGGCAATGGCCCGGCTTGGGAACCAGCTGCTGCGGTCTGCAATGAATGATCGGTCCCCGGCCGCTCTCGATCCCACTCGGCCCTTCAGCTCCCTCCGGAATCCCTGGCCATAAGTCCCCGCTCCCCGCTCCCAGCAGTCCGGCCGGGCGGCTCCTAGCTCCCCCAACCCACCGCCCAGCGGCCCCGGCGGGCTCGCAGTTCCCGGCACTTGGGTTGCACTTTGCAAAGTGTCCGGCGGAGCCGGCCCAAGCTCTTGTCAAGGGCGCTGGACAGGGCTGAGGCTGGGCGGCACGGCCGCGGCCCCCACCGAGTCCCCGGCGCGCCCTGGCTTCTGAGTCGCTGCACGGCCGTCCCGGGCTATGAGCGAGGTCGGGGCAGCCGGGCCGCGGCGCAGCGAGGGCCGGGAGGGTCCGTCCGGTCCCGCCGGGACGCGCCACCAAGGGCGCGGGGATGTGGAGGGGCGGGGGTGGCCAGGTGACCCGGGGAGCAAGCCCCGAGTCCCTCCGGAGCCGCCCGAGCCGGTGGCGCTGACCGGCAGCCTCGGGAGGCGCGCGGCGCGGCGCGTCCACACTCACCTTCTGCTCCGAGGGCCCCGCGCCGCTCGCCGCGCTGGCGGATGCAAACGAGCTCCCGGAACGGCAGCGGCGGCTGCCGGCGCCCGGCCCGCGCACGGCGCTCTACGGCGCGGAGGCACAGTCCTCATCCCCGACCGCAGGCCCGCCCGGCCGCGCAGCGCTCTGCCCCTCCGGGGCGGGGTGGGGAGAGGAGGAAAGCAACCTCCACCCGCTTCCCAGGTCGGGCCGCGCGGGCCAAGTCCTTTCCAAACAAGCTCCGGCGGCCGGCCGGGTGCTCCGAGCGCCCTCCGCCCAGCCGTGGGCGGCCTGCGGGGTCTGCTCCCGGGCACCGGTGGCTACGGTTACAAAACTTCACTCCCCCAGCAGCCCCCGCCCCCCGCCCCCGCTACTGTAAGCACTGCTCTTCCTAAGTGTTTGTTTCAGGGGACCTACCCGAGATGGGGATGCCCATGGGAAAGGTATGTAAGCCCTGACCCCTGCCAGCCCACCCAAGACTGGCGGGGCTTGCTGCTGCTCAGAGGCAAGTACTGGATTCAGCAGGACTTTCCAGGTTGCCGGAGTGCGCCCTGTGGTTTCCAAGTGCTCGCCTGTCTCCATTCCCCGCCTGCCTCATCTCCTGTCCCCACCAGGTACCAGCAGGGTAAACACCTTCTTCCCCTGTGCTTCCGGCCAGGAGGATGAGGGCACCCCTGTCATTTGGCACCTACTTGGGGGACTCCCGTCTGAGGTACCCCCATGCCTCAAAGGTGGGAGTCCAGGGTCCCTAGAATCAGAGTGCCTTTCCTCTGCCCCCCACCCCCCAGCCTGGAACACAGATGGTGGGGAGATGGAACCATGCAGGCCCCTAGAGCGGGAGGGGCCCTTACAGGTCAGCTGCTCAGGGGTTCATGCGCAGATGAGGACATCGGGCCCAGAGAAGGCAAGGGACCTGCCCAAAGCCACACAGCCCAGAGCGCATGACACGGGCTATCCTGGGACAGGCAGGAGCGAGAGGCCAGTTCCTGGTGTGGACATGTGGGTCCTTCGAGGTCAGGGGGCAGTCCTCTTGGGAGGTGTCCTGCAACAGCTGCAGCCCCTCCCCACTTTAGATGAACCAAGGCATAGGCTTATGGCTTCTACGATGTGAAGTGTGTGGGGAGGGAATTCTTCACTTCCAGAAAGGGAGTCCTTTCCTAATTAGTCCTTTGAACCATCCCCTGAGAGTGCTGTAGGGAGCTGGACTACTGAAGTTCAAGTTTCACACCCTCTTAGGAACACCTTTCTTATGTAAAGCAAGGTATAGGTAACAAGGGCCTTTGGAAATTAGTGAATGGGCTGCCTCCCCCAACCCCCCGCCCACACCCCCGTAGCCTGTGGGTTTCCATCGGTGGCTGAGCACTGAGCTCTGCACGGACAATTCACAATCAGCTAAAACATGCTGCGAATCGAACTCAGTTTTCCTCTGGCTGCTCATTACAGTGTCAGAGGAGGTTCCAGAAATCCCTGCCAGCTGAACCCGGGGTCTAGGGGCTTGGAGGCCCGGCTGCTTGGCCCCGTTGACGCTTGGGGGCTCCAGGCCTCAGCTCACATTTCCGTGGCATCATTCTGGGCCTCAGGGTCCTGGGATTGCCCTCTCCATGGAACGCAGCATGGCAAGGGACTAAGAGTCCCCTCTAGTTAATCGGTATTTCAATCAGTTGGTTTCCTAAAGTTTCTAGTGCCGGGGGTCCCCTGGCTCAGACCAAGTTCCCAGAAGGTATTTCCTTCCTAATTCTTCCTAATGGGTCTATTCTTGTTTCTAAGAAAGGCCGCACTTTCAGAGCTCATATGTGTGTGTGTGTGTGTGTGTGTCCGTCCAGCTGCGACACACCCGTGCACCCTGTGGTGTGAGAAGTGAGCTCTCTTACGAGCAGGAGGAAGCGGCAGTGGCCCCCACTCCATGCTGCCCCACGACCACAGTCCTAAGAGTTGATGGAGAGAGGAAGGCTACCCTCCTCATCTCCCAGAGGGCTTAGAATATGCCCACGGACATATGAAAAGCCTCTCCTGGCCATCCAGTGCACTGGGAGCCCAGCCCTCCAGGTTGGTGCTCCCAGGGGGACTGCCCCTGAGCCCCTGCTCCAGTCCCCCAGGCACACTTGCCTGGGGGTGAGGTCCAGCAGTTCTCCACCAGGAGTCTGCTGTGGCGGGTGGAGACCAGGGGAGTTGCCAAACCTCCTACAGAGCGCAGGTCGGCCCCAGGACAGAGGGCTATTTGGGCCCAGATAGTTAGCTGTGCCGACGGTGGGAATCCCAGGGGCAGCAGCCTCCAGCCTCCAGGTGGTCAGCGATCTAGGCCTCTGGCTCTTGGAGCCTTCTCTTCCTCCCCACTGGATATGAAGCTGTCTTCTTGGGAGGAGCTGGCCGATAGGACGCCCCGTGGGTCTGCCCCGTGGGAGGCCCAGCTCCTGCCCGTTTGCTCGGAAGAGTAAAGAGCTGGACGGGCTGGCTGAGCCTCCTTCTCCTAGAGGACACGACCTGGCAGGGGTCTGACTTGACTTGCCTGAAGTCACAGACACAGAGCCCAGCTCTGCCGCTGCCCACCAGCCCCCACACTGCCCGTTGCTGGCTGCCCCCCAGGGGCACGGGCTCCCTGGGCCCCTGCGCGTGCTGGGAGAGCCAGTCAGCCCCTGAGTCATCCCCTAACTTCTGCCTGATGTCAAAACGAAACCGCGGACCCAAAGCCAGAGCAGGGGTGGGAGGAGTGAGAACCTCCAGCAAATTCCAGGGGCATAGTGTCACATGGCTGCTTCAGTTCGACACTGACAGTGCCTGGCACATGCACAACCATCCATCCAGGTAGCCTTGAGCATCAAAGGTGACGTCCACCCTGGCCCCAAGGGTGGGTCCTCTCCCGTGGGGTCCCTGGGGAAGAGACCTTCTTCCCCAGGAGACCAGACCTCTGGCCACGGACCAGGCCTGTGGTGTGACATCCCGGGCCGGGTGTTTCAGCCCTCCTGGAATTTTCTCAGCGAGTGTCACCTGCCATCTCAGCCTCCTTAACCGCCTTTGTCAGATGGGGAGACTGAGGCTGGAGGACACAGGGAGCCCGCATAAGGACACAGGAGTTTGTGGTAGAGCCAGTCTCTGTGCTTCTTGCCTCTGCCTGCTGCGGGCTCCTGGCCGAGTCCAGGCTGAGGGCTGGGCGGCGGGCGGCTGCCTGAGCTCTGGGGGTCCCTACTTCTCCCAGGGGTCCTGGTGGGTGGGTGGGGGTATGGATCTAGCTGCTCTTGGGCCCCATCCCATGAAGATTCTCCTTGTTCCTTGGCAAGGATGCAGCAAATACAGACGTGCGTGGAACCTTCCCAGAGAGGTATGCCCTGTGCGCAGACCCTGTGGGCTCCAGGGAAGCCATGTGAGGGACAGAACATTGATGGACTTTGCCAAATAGTCTGTGAATTCAGGGAGGCTGGCATAGGCAGGCCTGGCCTCCGTCCCTTGCTTGCACTCTGCCAGCTGTGTGTCCTTGGGTGAATCAGCAGCCTCTCTGAGTTTCTGCCTCCTCATCTGGGAGGTGGCAACATCAATGCCCACCACTCAGGGAGGATTTGAGAGGCTGGGAGGGCAGACCCAGCTCCTTTGGACAGTGGCTGGGGATCTCTGGGGGTCTCCAAGCTATTGGACATAGTAGCGGTGTCCTGGTGACCTACTCTAGTGTTCTTGCCTGGAGAATCCCAGGGACGGGGGAGCCTGGTGGGCTGCCGTCTGTGGGGTCGCACAGAGTTGGACACGACTTAGCAGCAGCAGCGGTGTCCAAGGGAGGAGGAGCATGTGGTCCCAGGACTCCAGGGCCCTTGATGACCGGCTCTGGCTGATGTGTCCCTGTCCTTCAGGCACCCGGGCCAGGACCCACCTACAAGTTTCCTTCCTGACATCAGGGAAGAAAAAAAGTCCAGGTTCTATAGGACATCAGAAAAGTACAAAATGGAAATGAATAAATCTTTATCTATAAAGTGTGGCGTGAGTTTTACTGCCTAAGTGCAGCTCAGGTCCCCAGCAGGCGTGCATTAAAGCTGCTTCGATGAGCTGTCTGGGGCCTTTGTGGGGTCTGCTGTGATGAAGGTGGGGCCCCCAGCGAGGTGGGTCAGGAGGGGAGGAGGCCGGGGGAGGAGGGGAGGCAGAGGGAGGAGGCCTGGGGAAGAGGGGAGGCCGGGGCGGAGGCCTGAGCGGGGCCGTGCGGGTGGGGCCGGCTCAGAAGCAGCCTCTTTCCAAGGAGACATTCCAGACTGACGGTGGCGTGACTCAGACACCCGCCCGGAGCACGATTGTTTCTGCCTGTCTTCCTGTCTTCCGTGGCCCCGTTTGTGTGCAAAACGAGGGAGAGGAGACGGTGCTTTCCCGAGGAGAGTCTTACACACAGACACAGTCACCCCCTCCCTCCACATGCCTTGCCCACCCCCCACCCCGTGCTCTCACACGTGGGGGCTGCATGCCCCTGGGCCCGGCAGGAGTTCACCTCAGGCCGAGGGACCCGTGACTCGGCAGAGGCTCTGCCGTGTAGGACTTTCCGAGGCAGACTCTTCCCAGGACTGACAGCCCTCCTATCCCCTCCTCCCAGCACCAGCCCCTCCGCCTCCAGGAAGCCTTCCACGCCCTACACACTGGCTCAGGACTCCCATCATGCCCAGGCTCCTCCCAGCAAGGCCAGCAGGCAGCCAGGGGCCCTAGTCCAAACCCCAACCCCGCCATCTGCCAACCAGGTGGACCGAGACTCAGTTTCCCCATCTGCCATGGCAAATCAGACTCGTTCATAAAGGTGCTGGGGCCTGTGGGTGGCTCTTCATGGCCTGACATTCTCAGCCTGAGCGCCCTGGATTCAGCCTCTCGTGGGCCTTCAAGATGGGAATCCTTCTAATGAAAAGAAAACAGACGTGGCGGAGACGGGGCCGGCCGCGGTAACCCAAGCCAGCGTTCCGGGGCATGAATGGGCCCTTTCATGGGGCGGCCGCAGAGCGAGGGCTTGGGGTGGAGATCTCCAGCTCGGCCCAAGCAACGGCAGTGCCCGGGGCAGGCCCGGGGCAAGGAGGAGAGGGACAGGGCCCACAGCCCCGGCCTCGGGCCTCAGGGCCTCCAGGCCCAATCTCCTCCCCCGCTCCCCCCACGGCCCCCCGACACCAAGCCTGGCTGCAGGAAAGGAACCAGCCGTTCCTGGTCCAAATGCCACTGTCCTTGTTTTTCTCCTATAATTACGTCTCCGAGGGCTAACTACAAATTTACATGTTGCTCAGCTCAGTCGTTTATCCGGAGCCCGTGAGGAAGGCTCCCGCTGTAAAAGGCGCATTCATGTGTGTTTTCGTGTTGCTCGGGGTGACCGGCCACGGCGCGCGGACACAACTGGCCCTTTTAGCTGGGGCGGCCAGGGGGGCAGCAGCGCCCTCACCACCTGGCCTGTGTAAACGCCTCCACACCACTGGCCGTGAATGACTTCAGTGTACGGAGGTTTTCTTTTTCCATACCTGGCCACCAGAACTTCCAACATTCTTCTAGAAAAAAATGTGGCAAGCTTCCCTGGGATCGTGTTCTATCCAAATGGCTTATCCATCCCCGTCCGGCCCGGCACAAGCCAGCTCTTCTTCCATTTAGTGACGTGAGAGAAAAGCCATGCTTCCGTTTCTGCCACCTGCTGTGACGGCCCCAGCCCTGGGTCCCCCTGACTGCCTGGGAGCAAAGGCCAATGACGGGACGTCCCCCCACCGGGGGCCCTGAAGAGAGGTGCCGCGCTGACCGTGGGCTCTGCAGTGCGGTGGTCCAGGCAGCTCCAGCCTGCAGGGGTCTCGGGCTGGGCCCAGCCCAGGTAGCCGGGACCCTCTGTGGACACCAGCGGATGTTCGGGCAGGCTGTGCCTGGACACAGGCCCCCCTCAACCCCCGTCCCTCGGGGCACCATGAGGGTGCTGCCTCTCCTCCCAGGGCCGGGCCTGTCACAGACACCTCCTCGGGAGAACCATGATGCCAGGATAGCCGGGGACACAACGGATAGGTGGGTGGGTGGCCTGACCTCAGTGTGGTGTGTGTGCACATGGGCACATGTGACTGTGTGTGTGTGTGTGTACATGCATGTGTTAGGGGATGTGTGTGAGAGTGGGTATGTGTTTACCTGCATGTGAGGAGCATGTGTATGTGATAGCATATGTGTGTACGTGAATGTGTATGTGTGTCCATTAATACATGTGAATACATGTGTCAGTGTGTGTCTGTGTGTGTGTGTGCGCATGCTCATGTGTTTGTGTGTACACGTTTGTGTGAGTGTATGTATAAGAGTGTGTGTACATGTGAGGGTGTCTGTGGGCATACACATGTGAGTGTGTGTGTGTGTGTATGTGTGTGAGTGTGCTCACACCTATTCATCAGGATCACTGACCCAGAAAACAGGTCTGTGTGCCACACTCACACCCCAGGTGTCTGCAGTGGGACCAGCGATGCTTGGCTCTGTGGAGAAGTGTGTCCAGCCGAGGAGGAGCCTGTGAGTGTGTCCTCGGTGGCTCCTTGGCGGCTGACCCGCGAGGACCCCCTGTGGTCAGTCACCCGTCTCCCTGGGACTGCGCCCACGCTGGTGAGGGGCCAGAGGTGCTGAGCAGCAGTAGTGTGGGTCCAGTCGCAACCCAGCCCCGCTTCCTCCTTCCACACAGTCCTCAGTTTCCCCGCCCCAGCCCGGTGGCCGCGAGCACTGGTGGACGGCACCTTGTGTGTCCTTGGCAGTGACACTCCTGCCTGACAGCCCCCGCCCCGCCTCACTGACTCCCATAGCTCGCGATCAGCACAGCCCAACAGCGGTCACCCTGCTCCCTGCAGTGTCCTTTCCGAGACTTGCCCTGAGTCACCAACAACCGGGTGCCCCTCCCCTAGTCCTTCTCAACCTCCCAGGCAGCCCTTCCCCAGGGGGTGTGGGTGCTGGACACACCTGCTCACACCTGGGCTGAGGCTGTCACCCGGCCAAGGCCCCGGAGGACCTTACACAGGCGGTAGAGCACCTGGCTGCCCATGCGGCCCCAGCGCTTCTGTGCAGGCGAGGTGGGGGGAATGCAGCAGCTCCCACGCTCCTGGGGCTCTCATTGCCTGTGTGGACTCAGATAAACATGATGTTCACGTGTCATTCGGGCTCTGGGACACACGGGGCATGGTGTCCAACTGGACGCACAAGCACAGCCAGTGTTCCCAGGGCTCAGGTGTAGCTGCTCCAACTCAGTGGTGCCCCAGGCCCAGCAGGGACCCTGCATGGTGACTGTTCCTGAGAGTCTAACCCCGGGGTTGCAAAGGTGGGTTACTGTCAGTGATGGAACAGCCCACTACAAAAATGTTCAGGACACCTCGGCCAGGTTTGGGTGGTAGTTCTTTCGAACACATAGACTCTGTTGTGACATATCGCTGCTCACAGCCTGCTTGTGGCTCCCCGGTGTCCGCAGGACAGCATGCACTCTCAGTTGTAGACTCCAGGCCTTTCCTGGCCAGGCCCATGTGCATCCGGGTCTCAGTGCCTCCCCTCCTCTTCCTCCTCTCTGCCTCTCCCATGCCAGCTCGGACCACACTGAGCTGCTGTGCATCACCATAAACACCCCTCCACTTCCCACACCTCACTCTGCATTCCTTCACTTCCTGCCACCTTTGCCAGCCCAGGATGGCTCCTATTCATCCTCCAAACCCACTCAAGAAGTTCCCTCCTCTGCGAAGCCTTCTTGTAGACCCGCAGACTGCGGCACACATACAGCACACCGGTGTGCTGCACCTGCTTGTGCATCAGTCTCCCCTCCAGGCCTTCCTCACGTCCATACACCTGGTACCTCAGCTCCACATGTCCATGATGGTCTAGATCTGTCCTTTCATTCCTCACCATAGCCATCCCTCAGCTTGGGATGCTCTCTTCTCTGTCAGTTGAAGACCCTTCACTCTTTTAAACCTGTTTAAGATGTACTCCTGCCCCTCCCAGGAGCCCTCCATGACTACATAACATGGACAACTGTACAGAACATCTGAGGATAAGCAGCGCCAGGAAGACTCTTGGGGATGGTCTGGTCCAGCCTCTTCATCTTACAGATGGAGAAACAGAAGCCCAGAGAGGGAGAGAGAGCTGGTGAGGGACCAGTCTCCTCAGAGCTCGGTGCTCTGCACTGAGGCCAGGGGCCCAGAGGAGCCCTCTGCATCGCCCCCTGCTCTATGTAGGGACTGCGAGGCTGACAGAGCAGTGTCCTGCTCTGCTCACTCTCCTGGAGTTTTTACTTCATTTCACTGCGCCTAAAGCTCCTGTGATGATGGGCAGGTATACGGAAGTTTTGTTGTTGATCAGTTGCTTCAGTTGTGTCCAACTCTTTGCGACCCCATGGACTCAGCACGCCAGGCTTCCGACAGAGCGGTGTCGCAAAGAGTCAGACACGACTGAGCGACTGAACAACAGCAAAACCTCCAACAAAAGACCTGCCCATTGTCACAGTGAGACGCCCCCGCCATCCCAGTCACACCAGGAAAGTGTGACTGAGGGCAGGGGAGGGGGTGGCTCTGCCACTCACCAGCTATGTGACTTCAGGCATGAGGTACTTTCTCCCAGGTTTCTCCTTTGAAAATGGGGATAATATACATTGGTTGTCATGCTGATTCAAGGAAATGATGTATATTTGTTGTTGTTCAGTTACTCAGTTGTGTTTGATTGTTTGTGACCCTATGGACAGCAGCACACAGCCTCCCTGTCCTTCACCATCTCCCAGAGCTTGCTCAAACTCAGGTCCATAGAGTCAGTGATGCCACCCAACCATCTTGTCCTCTGTCGCCCCCTTCTCCTCCTGCCTTCAGTCTTTCCCAGCATCAGGGTCTTTTCTAACGAGTCAGCTCTTCCCATCAGGTGGCCAAAGTACTGAAGCTTCAGCTTCAGTATCAGTCCTTCCAATGAATATTCAGGATTGATTTTCTTTAGGATTGACTGGTTTGACCTCCTTGCAGTCCAAGGGACTCTCAAGAGTCTTCTCCAACACCACAGTTCAAAAGCATTAATTCTTCGACACTCAGCTTTCTTTATAGTCCAACTCTCACATCCATACATAACTAATGGAAAAACCATAGATTTGACTAGATGGACCTTTGTTGGCAAAGTAATGCCACTGGGTGTGTGTGTGTGTGCAAGCTTAAGTCACTCAGTTGTGTCCTACTCTTTGCGACCCCATGGACTCACCTGCCAGACTCCTCTGTTCAGGGGATTCTCCAGTCAAGAACATTGGAGTGGGTAGCCATTCCCTTCTCCAAGGGATCTTCCAGACCCAGAGATCGAACCTGGGTCTTCTTTACCATCTGAGCCATTGGGAAAGCCGATATATGTTTAGTAAAGTGCTTAAGAGAGCCTGACACACAACAAGTAGACTGCCATCATCATTGTGATGTTATGATGGTGATGGTGCTAATGATGAAGGTGATGGTGGTGATGATGGTGGTAATGGTGAGAGGATGGTGGTAACGGTGATGGTAATGGTGATGATGAAGGTAATGGTGGTGATGAAGGTGATGATGATGGTGGTGGTGGGAGGAGGTTGATGGTGAAGATATGGTAAAGATAATGGTGATGGTGATGACGATGTTTTTACCACCTCCAAAAACAGAATACTCCTGTTTTCTGCCTCCTGTGCCTTGATATAGAACATCATGCTGATCTCTGGATGGGCGGCAGGTACGCGAGTGCGTGTGGGAGGAGAGCTCTTAATGACAGGAACAGACTTGCATCCTGAGCTATGTCGGCTACACCTCCTTCCCTCCTGGGCTCTGGTTTCTCCATCTGCAAAACAGTGAGGCTGAACTGGGTGATTCCTAAAGGGTCCTTCTGGGTTGAAGATTTTCTGAAACATTTTTTGTTTTGCAGCAAGTGGTTTTGCAAGGATCTTTCTTCCTTCTTCAGATATTTGTATTTTCTGCCATCGTTTCCACAAAGCCTGTCTTGATGGTGCCTTCATCCTGACATCCAGCAAGGGACTGGCATTTGACACGTGCAGAGGCACATTCAGACAGGGTTCCTTGTGTGTGTGTATGCGTGCACCAGGCAGATCCCTGACATGCCAGAATGGACACCAAAGACTCCAAGACCACAAATTCAGCACAGCTAATGCACTGACCTCATTGAGTACAAACCATCAAGGACCAGTGTGGCTCTGGCGGGGGGTGGGTGGGGGGAGCTGGTTTATCCATAGTTACACCTCCCAGGAAGGGTAGGGACAGGAGTGCACGCCCCTGAACACGGGACGTCCAAGACAAGACTTTCTGTCACAGACCTAGAGGGTGGACTGGAGCTCTGCCTCCAGGATGTGTGTCTGGAGACCTCAAGCAAGTCACCACCCAGCTTGGAGCTCAGGTCTCCTGTGCCCTGTGGGGACGACCCATCCTGCTCACCTCCCTAGAGATTATCACGAGGATCAACTGCTGGAGGTATGCCAAGCCCCTGTGCACTGTGAGGTCCTGTGTGTGTGTGGGGCTGACTGTACAGGCAGGTGGTTGCAGGTGGCTCCTGTGGTCACGTGAGCACCTGTGGTCCTGTGGCCCCTCCCAGGGCTGTGCTGGGGATGTAGGAGGTGGTGATGTCAGCACCTGGCTCACGTCAAGATCCCCACAGACTAACTTCCTCCTCCTTCCAGTCCCCCTTCCTCTCTCCTCTCTTCTTCTTTATCATCATTATGAACTGTCATTCTGCATAGAGCAAAGAACATGCTTTACTTAAAATAACAGAGCAGTGATGTCTTCGGATGAACTCCGCCAGCTCTTAGCTCACTCCCGAGCAAATGCTTCTAAAACAGCTACCAGGTGGGGGACTCTGAGGCCCCCTGCCAGCATTGTTCTCTTTGTGTTAGGGGTGAGAGGCTGAGGTGCAGTGTGGCTGTCCCTGGGGAAACTTGTCTGTCCCAGTCTGTCTTCCTGTGGCCAGGGCCCCCGTGAGCTGCCTGCTGAAGGGGTGTGTGGGTGAGGGCTGAGCGGACGGTTTGGGGTCTGAACGCACAGAGCAATTCTCCGTCCCAGGGCTGCCCAGCACAGGACAGGGGGACATTGCACTGGGTTGGCTCCACCCAGGCAATAGCGTGTTTTTTTTTTTTTTGCAGGGGACTAAACGTTTGAACATATGCAGACACCATGATCCAGTCCTGGCTCTGAGGTGTCTTCCTGTGCCCCCTTGCAAGCCGCCCCGTCTCCAGGGACTGGGGACTGAGCAGTACGGGAGGGCTTCGGGCGGTGGTGACCCTGCCCCGAGGAGCTGACTGCTCTGGCTTGGGTGACCCAGGCACATTCTGAACTCCTTGGACCTAGTTTCCATCTCAGGGTGACCATCAGATCTCCGGAGGAGAGGTGGACATACGGGCTACAGCGGGGGAAGGCAGGGCTCCACAGACAACTGGGGACACCCGCCCTCTGCCCGGGACACAGTCAAGGGGGCAGGGGTCACCCCTGTCCTTGGGGACGACCTCCCCAGTGACCCTACTCTTCTCTCCTGGAGGAGGTAGAGACCCAGGAGGTGGGGACCCAGGAGGTGGGGTCACCTGGGAGCTGGGGTCTCAGGTCCCCTCCGAGTCTTTCTCAGACTTGACAGAGCCCAGCTCAGAGTGGCTCATAAGAGATCTCTGTGGGGAGACATCCCCTTAATTCATGAAGAGAAAAGCAAAGTGTAGCAGGGGAGTCGTGTCCCCTACGAGGTGTGCCCAGATCCTCACTGCCATCACCTGGGGATGGCCTTGTTTGGGAAACAGGGTCCCTGCAGGTGTCACCAACTTAAGATGAGACCTGCTGACTCCCATGGCTGAGGACCTCATGGAAAGATGGGACTTGATCACAGACTTAGGGCAAAGGCTGTGTGGTTTCGGAGCCCCCAGAGGCTGGAGGAGGCAGGGGGACCCTTCCCCTGAGGCTCTGAAGGAGTGCAGCCCCGCCCAAACCTGGATCCGGGCTTCTGGCCCCAGAATGGTGAGAGGACTCATGCTGCTGCTCTAACCCACCCAGTCTGGGGTAATATGTCCTGGCCAACCTGGAAAGCTAAGGCACCTGGGCACTGAGAAGCTGGTGGCTGCCCAGACTCGAGCAGGAACACACCAGTTCCAGGAAGAATGCGGGCATCAGAGTGACGTGATGCCGGGTCATTTAAAACACACAGGCTCTGAGAGGCTGCCAGGGCCTGTGACAAGGATAGCTCATCAGACTGTTTCCTGGAGCCATCTTTCTGCAAGTTCAACCCGAGAACAATCAGACCAGGCGAGCGGTGTCCCCCACCCACCTCATGAGGTTGAAGGTGGCTGCTATCTCCCTAAACACTCGCAATAGAGCCTATACCCAGAAAGCACTGGAATCCCACGTCCATTGCCTGGGAAACTGCTCCTCTTGTGCCAGTGTGAAGCTGACTACAGGAGACGCCGGTGCTGATTTCACGAAAAAGCAATGAGACCTGTGCCCTCAGGGACAGGGGCCTGCAGAGTCAGCAGTGGGCTCCTGGGGCTGGAGAATCAAGGGTAATTTTGAAATTGCCCTGTTTGAGTTTTGCTGTAGTTTCCAAACTTTGTATACAGAACAAGTATTATTTTTGAAACAGGAAAACAATGCAATTAAAAGCAGTGGCTTCAGCTCAAGAGCTCAAAGCCACCGCTGTGTGGCTGCCTGCCGCTCAGGTCGGGTGGGTCCCAGGACGGGACCTGGCAGGCAGACGGCTGTGGTTCTGATGGCACAACTGTGCTAATGACCTCGAGGCTGGGGGTGAGGGTCAGGTGGCAACTTCTGTGACTGCATGCCCCTGTCTCCTCGGCGCCCAAGAGCCTACCTGTCTGAGAGATGGGGTGGCGGGAACGTCCCCCACAGAACTCACAGAATGCCCATGTGCTCAGGGGCCATCCCACTACCAGAGCAGGGGCGGGACTCAGAGGGGGCAAGTGACTCACCCCAGGTCACACAGAGGTGGGTCATGGCCCGACATTAAACCCCACTGTGTCTGACGTCAGTTCCCGTGCTCTTGCCACATGGAGAAGTGGGAGAGGTGGGAGGCCTCACAGGTCCAGGTTTGGCTGGGTGGTCCCTGGGACTCCCTGCACAGACCTCAGGCGGAATGGGAGCACTACAAGGACTGGCTCCATCCTGCCCACACGTGGAGGGTGCGGAGGGGCCCAGAGGGAAGCAAGCAGGCCTGGTCCCAAGGGGTGGATTTGCATGTCACTTGAATGCCAGACTGGACATGGTCCCCTGATGGTGGGTGCAGGGCAGGGCCCGGGAGGTGGACTTCTGTGTGAGGTGGCCAGGAAGGGACTCCTGAGGTCAGCTGAGGTATGCCCAGGGCCTGGGTGGGACTCTGTCACTGCGTCAGTGTTTGCTCTAGCTGGACTGGGTCCTCTCGAGGAAATGCCACTGAGGCCAGGGTGCAGGTGACTCGTTGAGGGTGCCCTGCAGAAAGGGGCCCTTGCTCCAGGAGAGACCACTGGGCTGGGCCTATGGCCTGCCCCCAGGGAGGGTTATCCTCAGGTCGGGGAGGGGAATCCCTGGCCACAGAGCTCCCTGAAGCCGGCTGCTCCCCACCATCCCCAGAGGAGAACAGAGGGGACAGGCTCTCAGGCTGGACAAGGGACACAGCCACCGCAGGGCTCCCTGCATGCTCCCCGGCTACTCCCTGCCGACAGCCGACAGCCGAGCTTTGTCTCCAGGGAAGCAGAGTCCGATGGCGTCAGAAAGCCTTCCTGGGGATAACAAAGCCCTGGGCCTCTGATCTGGGCATGGAGCTCAGCTTCCTGCCTGCTGCTGGGGCGGGGGCTGTGACCACTCCCGGGAGGACCCTCCGCAGATGCGCAAGCCTGCGGGGCCCTCCTTCTTCCCCTCGCCTTGGTCTGTTGAGGCTGTGACTGGCTCCAGAGACTGACCCAGAAGCTCAGCCATCTGTCCAGAAGGTCCAGGCCGTTGATGCCAAACCCCTTCCTGGGGCAGAGGCAGGGGAGCGGGACAGGCCTGCTTGTGTCTGATATAAGCGCCGGATTGTTCTCTCTGCCCTCGTTGGCTATTATGCGGAGGCTGGTCCTAAAATAATATTGCATTTCCTCTCTCTGCGTTGGAAGGGGGGACACGCGTCCGGGATGGAGCTCGATGGCTGCTTTCATGTGCGGGCACCGGGGACTTCCGCACCGCCTCCCCAGAGTCCCCAGCATGGGGGCCGCTCCTGTTTTTTCATAAATACGTCCCTTGGAAAGCTGGTTTCTTTACAGATTGTTCAGCATTTCAGATGGGGCCCTGGACCCCAGGGACTGGAGCCAGTGACTGTCTGGCAATACTGGGTCTGGCTCCCGGGGGTGCCCTGGGGGGACGGCGATGCCTGGCAGGGACTGGCTGGTCAGCTCATACTTGGGAGGACTCGGCACAAAGAGTGCTCACTTAACAGCCTCTCTTTGCAGTCACGGTCGCTCTGCTCTGCTTCCCAAGAGCCTGCTTTAGTTTATCTCATGCCTGTGAGACACTTGCCTCCTGAAGGCCTCAGAGACCTTGTGTTCATGTTGTGGTTAGTGTTCCCACGCCCTGGGCACGAGGGGAGAGGCGGGGGCCCTCTTCACGGGCTTCCTGGTGGAGGAGAAGCGTGGGCTCCAGCTCTCTCAGACCCTTTCGTCTCTCAGCCCCATGTGTCCTGGGCCCCTGGGCTTTAGCTCTCCTGTTGGGTCATTTCAGAGGCAGGCACGTGTCCAGAGGCAGGAGCAGGACCCAGGAAGGAGACCCAGCTGTTTGCCCCTGTTTGTAGAATCCCAGTGAGGGGCAGCTGACCTGCAGGACGGAGGGGGGCTTCATGTCCAGTGTCCTGCCCACAAGATGTCCCAAGGGAACACAGACGCCTGGTTGACCTCCGAAAAGCAGAATTAACACCTCCCCAGCCTCAGTCAGCAGCTGTGTTCTGAGAAAGGCGGTGTGTGTTAAGGTCATGAACACTGTGACGGAGGGAAAACAGGAGCTGCTGAGGAGGTCCTTTGGGGCGCTCCAGAGGTGGGGGTCATTCGACACATCCCGTGCAGGGTGGCCTGTGCACAGTCAGATGTGGAAGAGCCTGTCCCCAGGGTCAGTGGTGCCCTCCAGGGTTTGGGACAACCACAGTGCTCCCAGGGGATGGTTCCACTGCCTCCGAGAATTCCCAACTTCAGCCTTCTGAGCAGGCCCCCTTGCCAGGCCATGGCTGGCACCTGATACCCCTGTTACAAAGCTTCCTTCAGCTGGTCTGGAAGGAAACAGAAGCCAGAACTGTGGCGGTGTCTCTGGGGACCCCAGAAACCTCGGCGAGTGTGCCTGGAGAAGGTCCTCCTGCCCCCGAGGTTGCCCTCCTGCCAGAACATGAAAATCTACTTCCTGAAACTCCCAGACGAAATGCAGACACGTGAGGGTTAGTTTTGGTGACATGAGGTCACAGGTAAGACACATTTTCATTTTGGAAGAATGACAGCAGCTCCTGCAGTTTGGGGGACCCCCAAGAGGTGCCTCCACCCCCGGAACCTCCCCTGAGAGTTGAACATTGTCATCGGGGCCATTCTGCATGTCTTTCTGAATTGTCACAGTGCCTCTGGGGTCTAAGGACTGAGGCAGGGACTCCCGTGTGGTCTACGGGGACGGAGAGCCCCTCGCGAAGGAGCGTTTGCTTTCACTCTAAGCACAAAATTCCAGTGATGGTTCCAGTTCAAGTGCGGAAAGACCAGGCAAGTCTGGGGCAGTTTCAGCAGCACAATCAATAATGATGGTAAAGACCCTGATTCTGGGAAAGACTGAAGGCAGGAGGAGAAGGGGAAACAGAGGATGAGATGGTTGGATGGCATCACTGACTCAATGGACATGAGTTTGAGCAAACTCTGGGAGATCGTGAAGGACAGGGGAGCCTGGCATGCTGCAGTCCATGAGGTCGCAAAGAGTTGGACACGACTTAGTGACTGAACAACAACGACAAATGGATTATAACCAAGAGAGTAAAATGATGTCCGTGAGCACTGCTCCAGTCCCTGCGTGGGGGAGGGCAGACTCTCACTGCGTGGCCTGGGGTTCAGCGCAGGGGTGTCCTCTGCCTCGAGCTCGCCAAAAAGAGCGGTTCCAGCAAGAACCTTCCACAGATGCTGAAGTTAGCTCACCTGAGCTCCAGGAGAGAGAACATTCACAAGGTCGCACAAGATGCTTCCTAATTACAAAGAGAAAAGGAGGTGCTTACAGCCCAGCAAGGCAGCACCAGCCAAGTGACGGGAGTCGACCCAGAGGCATGGGTGGCCCCAGGTTCACACGCCAGAGAGACATGCCATCACTTCTGTGGATTCCTGCCAAAATGCACAACCAGTGTCTCGTTGTGAAAAATATCAAAAAACACAATTATAGGATATTCTGAAAAGAGCTGGCCAGTGTTCCCTCTCAGAACCGTCAAGGTCATAGGAGACTGAGGTCCCTGATAAGAAGAGACTAAGGTGCTATAACCAGCTAATGCCGTGTGGGACCTGGCTGGACCCCAAACAGAGGAAGGACCTGAGGGATCAGCCAGCGAGTTCTGCTGAGGCTGGAGGGCCATGGACTGTCCAGTGTCAACATGAACCGTCCCCACTATGCTCTGCATGGGCACAAACTGGGGGAGGAGAGGGAGGTGTATCCGAACTCTGTGCTGTTTTTGCAATTAAAATGGTTTAATAAATGATTTCAAAATAAATGAGTGAATGAGAAAGGGTCAAACACCTCACAACCTCTGGTTGGAGTCTCCCAAAGGGCTCCTCCCCACTCGACTAAGGCAGAGCATGGGTGACTCCACCATCCTGGGAGGGAGGGACTGGGCCTCAAGGGAGTGCAGACACAGGGGGACTGGGCCTCAAGGCAGTGTAGACACAGGGGGACTGGGCCTCAAGGCAGTGTAGACACAGGGGGCCTGGGCCTCAAGGCAGTGCAGACACAGGGGGACTGGGCCTCAAGGGAGTGCAGACACAGGGGGCCTGGGCCTCAAGGCAGTGCAGACACAGGGGGACTGGGCCTCAAGGGAGTGCAGACACAGGGGGACTCGGCCTCAAGGCAGTGCAGACACAGGGGGACTGGGCCTCAAGGCAGTGCAGACACAGGGGGACTGGGCCTCAAGGGAGTGTAGACACAGGGGGACTAGGCCTCAAGGCAGTGCAGACACAGGGGGACTGGGGGCTCAAGGGAGTGTAGACACAGGGGAACTGGGGCCTCAAGGCAGTGCAGACACAGGGGGACTGGGGCCTCTGGGAGTGTAGGCACGGGGGCCTGGGGCCTTAAGGGAGAGTAGACTGGGGGGGCCTGGGGCTTCAAGGGAGTGTAGACTCAGGGGGATGGGGGCCAGGAGGTGGAAACCCGACCTCATCATCTCTCTGTGATTCCATTGCTGGAGCAGCTCTGATAAACTTGTAGATTGGATGAGTCCCCACCCCAGCCTTAGCCCCAACCCTCCCCTCCTTGGGTCCCTGGGGAAAGCCCCTGTGGAGAACAGAATAATGACCCCCAAAGTTGTCCGTGTCCTAACCCCAGATCCTGTGAATGCTACCCTGCAGGGCAGAGCCCCTGTGCAGAGGTGGACAAGTCAGTGTTTCCGAGATGGGAGACGACCCTGGATTATCCTAGTGGGGCACTGTCACCAGGACAGTCTTGGTGAGAGGGAGGCAGAGTGCTCAGAGTCCCTGAGTGGTCTGAAGATGTCACCGGTTGGTTTTGAAGATGGAACAAGGGGACACGAGCCAAGAAATTCAGGTATACCAGAAGCTGGAACAGACAAGGGAACGGATTCACTCCTGGGAGGCGTGTGGTTGTGCCAACCTCTTGACTTTAGCTCAGTGAGACTTCTGACCTCCAGGACAGTGAGGTGACCGATGTGTGTGGCTTGAAACCTCTAAGTGTACAGCTGTTTGTTACGGTGACCACAGGGAAAGCGTGCATGGGGTAAGTGATGATAAGGGATTAGGTTGTCCTGAGAATAAACCATGTGCCCAGCTGTTGTGGTTCACACACAGCAGCACCTGAATCCCCACAAGAGTTCTTGGAAAGTCAGAATCACTGCCGCCCTCCCTCTGCCCCCCATAAACATGGCAGCTCCGGTGCAGTGGCAGGAAGTCAGTGCCTGCAGTGACCAGATGGAGACAGGATATGGAGGAAATGAACTTGGGCCTGGGAACCTGACTGCTCTTCTTCAGGCTGATGGCTTGTGACGTGGTGCCCCTCTGTTGGGATGAGTTAAGAGGGGCCCTTGGTCCCATCAGGGCTTCCCTAGTGGCTCAGCTGGTAAAGAATCCATCTGCAATGCAGGAGACTTCGGTTTGATTCCTGGGTTGGGAAGATCCCATGGAGAAGGAAAAGACAACCCACTCCAGTATTCTTGGGCTTCCCTTGTGGCTCAGATGGTAAAGAATCTGTCTACAATGCGGGAGACCTGGGTACAATCCCTGGGTTGAGAAGATCCCCTGGACAAGGGAATGGCTACCCACTCCAGTATTCTGGCCTGGAGAATTCCATGGAGTCACAAGGAGTTGGACATGACTGAGCGACTTTCACTTTCAGTCCTATCACCTGCCCTCCTCACAGCTCGTATTTGCAACGATGGAGGAGGACATTTATGACCAAGCTTGGCCCCAAGGCCACTCCAGTCCCCACAACTCCCATGGAGTTGACGCCTTGTGGTGAGGACATTCTAGTGGCGAGTGACAGAAAACCTGACCCAAATGGACCAAAGCTGGAAAGTGTGTGTTTGGGAAAGGGACTGGCCACGTGAAGGGAAGGGCCAGTGGTGGCCCGGCCCCTGCTGGCTGCTTTCTCCCACAGTGCAGCCTCAGGGCCTCCTGGTCCAGCAGCAAGTGGTCCCTTCTGACAGCCCAGAGTACACGTCACAGCCTCTGGATGGTCACAGAGGCTGGGGGATGGATGCTCTGATCCCTGCACCTGTGGGTGGAGACAACGCCGGCCGGATCCCCAGCAGGTAGGGAGAACGACATAAACCAAAGAAGGGAGACGATGTTGAGGGTCAAAACCTCGACAAACACCCAGTACCTCAGTGTAGCCTCCGCTCTGCAGATTCAAACGGGACTTTGAATCTGCCTGACATCATGCGGTGAACACTCAGCAGGGCTGGGATCTGGCTCAGAGATCCCAACATTGCTGCTTCAGCATCTCCACGAACAACCAGAAAATGAAATTTAGAAAACGACGTTGTTTGAAACATCCCCAAACAGAAACTATCTAGGAATAAACTCATGAAAGATGCGTAAACCCTTCATGCAGAAAACTGCATCACATCACTGAGGGAAGTTCAGTAAGAACCAAATAAATGTAGGGGTTTGTACCAGATGCATGAGTCGGGAGACTCAACGGTTTAAAAATGTCAATCATCCCAAACTGACCTATGGACTCAATACAGTTCCAATCAAAATTCCAGTGGCTTTTTTGAAATCAACAAGTCAGTCCTAAAATTTATGTGGAAATGTAAAGGGACAAATATAATGGAATCCAGAGTTTCTAAAACATGTCACTCACAACAACTGGGGAGCAATCCAAGATTGTCAGACATACAAAGAAATAAGAAAACGTGACTCTTTATCAAGACAACCAACAGAGGCCAACTCCGCTGTGACCCAAATGTTAGAT
The DNA here is from genome assembly GCF_027580195.1 of Bos mutus. NCBI lineage: Eukaryota > Metazoa > Chordata > Mammalia > Artiodactyla > Bovidae > Bos > Bos mutus. Next base: position 48,997,605 of record NC_091634.1, read on the forward strand.
TCAGTAGACAAGGATTTTAAAGTGTCTATTTCATTAGACTCAAGGATATAAAGGAAATTGTGTTTGTAATAAGTGAAAAGATAGAAAACTTCAAGAGAAGAACAGAAACTAAAAAGGAAGCAAATGGAAGTTCTAGAGCTAAAAAATACAATGTGCGAAATAAAAATATCCTTAGATGGGCTATACAGCAGAATGCAGATGACAGAGAAAAATATCAATGAACTTGAACACAGATCAATGGAAATTATCTAATCTGAAAGCATAAAGACAGAAATTAAATATCACAGAAACTCAGGGACCTTCAGAATAATATCAAAAGTTCCAACATACATGTAATTGGAGTTGCAGAGGGAGGAGGATAGAAATGGGGAAAAAGTTATTTGGACAACAGCTGAAAATTTTCCCAATTTGGTGGAAGACATAGCTTTATAGATTTAAGAAACTCACTAGATCCCAAGCAAAAGAAGTACAGTGAAAATTACATTTAGGTATGTCACAACCAAACTTCTAAGAACCACGGGTAAAAAAAGTCTTGAAAGCAACCAAAGATAAGAAATAGATTTAAGGGACTAGATCTGATAGTGCCTGATGAACTATGAACGGAGGTTCATGACATTAAGCAGGAGACAGGGATCAAGACCATCCCCAAGGAAAAAAAATGCAAAAAAGCAAAATGGCTCTCTGAGGAGGCCTTACAAATAGCTGTGAAAAGAAGAGAAGCGAAAAGCAAAGGAGAAAAGGAAAGCTATACCCATTTGAATGCAGAGTTCCAAAGAATAGCAAGGAGAGATAAGAAAGCCTTCCTCAGTGATCAGTGCAAAGAAACAGAGGAAAACAACAGAATGGGAAAGACTAGAGATCTCTTCAAGAAAATTAGAGATACCAAGGGAATATTTCATGCAAAGATGGGCTCAATAAAGGACAGAAATGGTATGGACCTAACAGAAGCAGAAGATATTAAGAAGAGGTGGCAAGAATACACAGAAGAACTGTACAAAAAAGATCTTCACGACCCAGATAATCACGATGGTGTGATCACTGGCCTAGAGCCAGACATCCTGGAATGTGAAGTCAAGTGGGCCTTAGGAAGCATCACTATGAACAAAGCTGGTGGAGGTGATGGAATTCCAGTTGAGCTAGTTCAAATCCTAAAAGATGATGCTGTGAAAGTGCTACACTCAATATGCCAGCAAATTTGGAAAACTCAGCAGTGGCCACAGGACTGGAAAAGGTCAGTTTTCATTCCAATCCTGAAGAGAGGCAATGCCAAAGAATGCTCAAACTACTGCACAATTGCACTCATCTCACACACTAGTAAAGTAATGCTCAAAATTCTCCAAGCCAGGCTTCAGCAATACGTGAACCGTGAACTTCCAGATGGTCAAGCTGGTTTTAGAAAAGGCGGAGGAACCAGAGATCAAATTGCCAACATCTGTTGGATCATAGAAAAAGCAAGAGAATTCCAGAAAAACATCTATTTCTGCTTTATTGACTATGCCAAAGCCTTTGTGTGGATCATAATAAAATGTGGAAAATTCTGAAAGAGATGGGAATACCAGGCCACCTGACCTGCCTCTTGAAAAATCTGTATGCAAGTCAGGAAGCAACAGTTAGAACTGGACATGGAACAACAGACTGATTCCAAATAGGAAAAGGAGTACGTCAAGGCTGTATATTGTCACCCTGCTTATTTAACTTATATGCAGAGTACATCATGAAAAATGCTGGGCTGGATGAAGCACAAGCTGGAATCAAGATTGCTGGGAGAAATATCAATAACCTCAGATATGCAGATGACACCACCCTTATGGCAGAAAGCAAAGAAGAACTAAAGAACCTCTTGATGAAAGTGAAAGAGGAGAGTGAAAAAGTTGGCTTAAAGCTCAACATTCAGAAAACTAAGATCATGGCATCCAGTCCCATCACTTCATGGCAAACAGACAGGGAAACAGTAGCAGACTTTATTTTTTTCAGCTCCAAAATCACTGCAGATGGTGATTGTAGCCATGAAATTAAAAGACGCTTACTCCTTGGAAAAAAAGTTATGACGAACCTAGATAGCATATTCAAAAGCGGAGACATTACTTTGCCAACAAAGGTCCATCCAGTTAAGGCTATGGTGTTTCCGGAAGTCATGTATGGATGTGAGAGTTGGACTATAAAGAAAGCTGAGTGCAGAAGAATTGATGCTTTTGAACTGTGGTGTTGGAGAAGACTCTTGAGAGTCCCTTGGACTGCAAGGAGATCCAACCAATCTATCCTAAAGGAAATCAGTCCTGAGTGTTCATTGGAAGGACAGATGTTGAAGCTGAAACTCCAATAGTTTGGCCACCTGATGCGAAGAGCTGACTCATTTGAAAAGACCCTGATGTTGTAAAAGATTGAAGGCGGGAGAAGGGGATGACAGAAGATGAGATGGTTGGATGGCATCACCGATTCAATGGACATGAGTTTGAGCAAACTCCAGAAGTTGGTGATGGACAGGGAGGCCTGGCGTGCTGCAGTCCATGGGGTTGCAAAGAGTCGGACACGACTGAGCGACTGAACTGAACTGAACTGAACTGAAAAGTCCAGGGGAATAATGACCCAAATTACCATATAATTCTCACAAAATCAAAAGGAACCAGAAGCCAGTAGAACATGTTTGAAGTGCTAAAATTAAACTTAAAAACTGACAACCTGAGATTTTATCTCCAGCAAAAATATCCTTCAAGAATGAAGGTGAAATGGAAATATCATCACCAGGAGAATTGGTTAGCAGTCAGCCTGCGTTATGAGAAAAACTAGGCAAAGTTCTTAAGGCTGAAGGGAAAGGATACCAGAGAGAAACTCAGATCTTCTGGAAGGAAAGAAGAGCACCTGAAATGGAGAATAGGTGGGTGAACTGCTGTGAGGCTGGCAGCAAAGCTCTTTCCAGAATTCTACATCCTGTGCAGAAGCCAGAGGTCTTGAGCTGATCTTTCAGTTTACACAATTCTGAGGGAAATCTTATCAGGACTTTTGTGAGAAACTGACAAGCTGATTCTAAAGGACCAACACTGAAAAACAAGAACACAGTTGAAGAACTAATACTACATGAATTCAAGACTTCATTCTAAAGCTATGAGAATTAGCCAGTAGGGTTCTGACATAACAGTCAATAAACAGATCAGCAGAATAGAACCAGTAGTTCAGAGATAGACTCACACTGAGTCATTTGATTTTCAGCAGAAGTGCCAAAGCAATTCAACAGTCTTCTAAACAAATGGTTCAGGCACAGCCAGGTGTCTGCACACCCAGATTCTTCAAGGTGGGCCACAATAGACGTGAGTGTAGGGGCTAAAAGTATAATGCTTTTAAATAAAATTTCGATGAAAATCTTCACAACTTGGGGATTGGCAAAAGTTTCTCAGGACATAAAAAGCAATGCCATATACTAAAAATATTTATAAATTAGATTTCAAAAAATTGAAAAACTAGTGCTCATCAAAAACCATCATGAAGAAAATGAATAGACAAACTACAGACTTGGAGGAAACATTTGCAAAGCACACATCTGACAAAAGAATTTGTATCCAGCATACAGAAAGAACTAGAACAAAATTTTTATTTATTTTTCTGCCTGTGCAGAGTCTTAGTTTTCCGATGTTCTCACTTTTCAGATTTTCCCACCAGAGCTCAGTTTTCCTTGTTCTAGATCTTTATATACATGGAATTTAGTGACTTCTCCCTCTGGGAGTCCTGGCAAGGGGTTTGAGGCACTGTCTGGGGTTCTGTGTCGACAGATTTGGGCTTCTGAATGGCATCTTTAAGATCTGTGCATTTCATTGCACATAAGTTTTCATGAAAAGAAAATCCAGAACCATAAACAAATACTGGTACTTAGTGAGTGGTACACATGTTCAAGTATTTTGGGCAATGTGTACTAATGACTGCAACTTATTTTGAAATGCATCAAAAAAAATAAGATGCATTGATAGGTCAATAGATACACAGAGATATGCTAAAGCAAGTATATTCAGTGCTAATCATAGGATCTGGGTGGTGGGTGTGTGGGTGGTCACTGTAGCATTCTTTCAAGCTTTATATTTAGACATTTCCATAATCAAATGTTGGAGGAAAAAAAGAAGAAAAGGCAAAACAGAGTTTGAGAATATATTTACAGCACTTTTTTCCCGACAAAGAGCTGGTATCCAGAAAGTATTTTTGAATATTTCTAAAATCAATAAGAAAAAGGCAATAGCATCTTAGATAAGTGGACAAAGATTAGGGCAAACACTTTACGAAAGAGGGTATCTCAATGGCCAATATTTTTTGGAAAAGTTCTCAAGGTCCTTAGTCAACAGTGAAATGAAACACAAGGTATTCGCTTGCACACACAAACCACAATGACTAAAATGGGAACAAAAACAAAAACACACACACAAAAGAAAACAAACTGTAAGAACAGATAATACCAAATGTTGGCTGGCAGACAGAGCCACCGGAATGCTCAGGTGTGGCTGGCTGAGGGCAGCTTGCCACAAATACTTGGAACGTGAGTTTGGTGGTCGAGCGTATGCCCATCCAATGACCCGGTGGTTCTCCTTCTGGGGACAGTCCAACAGAAACGGGCACACCCATGAGCACACAGGCATATTTAAGAATGTTCATTGCAGTGCAGGTTGTAATCTCCCTGTGCTGAAAACAAGCCCAAACTCCACCAATAGCAGAACAGACACCAAAACGTGGTACCTTCACACCATGGGACGTGACACATCCCAACACATGGGAGAATCTCAGACACATGATGTTGACTTAAAAAAAAGACCACACACAAGAGTACATTCTGAATGACGTCACATACGTAGAATTCACCATCATGGGCCTGCCCTCTGGTGAAAGGAGGGCAGGTGGTGGGCACTAGTGGGTGCCTTTGGGGTCCTGGCTAGCGGGATTTGGGGTGCTGGAATGTTTGGATCTCGGTGGTCATTTGGGGGGGTGGGTTCACTTTGCATATGTTCAGTTATATGGCTCTCTGTGTATATAGATGATTCTACAACATCCTACAGGAAACGTGCGCCCAGCCTGCAGAGTGCTCACTCTGTGGAGCTTTGCTGGAGGCGGGTCCCTGGAGACCAGGTGGGAAAGCCAGCCCTGCCTGGTGCATGGGCCTTCCAGCTGGTGGGGGTCAGAGGTCTGAGGCTCTGGGCACTAGGGAGACCAGGCCTGGTCTGTTTATTTAGCTGGGCTTCCTCCCAACGCCCCCTTCCATTCTTCCTGGGCTGACGTCACCCACTGCAGCGGGGCAGGGCTCAGGGCACTCGGAGGAGGTGACCCCTTGGGCAGCCCAGCCCATGATGGTCCCACCCTGCCAGGAGGCTGGATGGTGGGGCCTCCATCTGCCTGGCCCCCAAGCCCACGTGTGATGCCTTCCCGCCAACCCTCCAGTTTCCTCCTGGGCTAGAAATGAACACGTGGGGCAGAGTCTGTGCCTGGAGCAGCCCAAGGCAGTGAGGGGTCGGGAGCAGCTTCTTGTTTCCTCCCATCTGCTCCGACCCACAACCCACACTGGGTCCTCGCTGCTGCACCCGCCTGCCTCCTTTGTCTACATCTCCCAGTCCGAGTCACTCACTTAATAACTAACACAGTTTGGGAAACGTTTCAAGCACGCTGCACGTTTTTTTTGGTCGCACGAGCAGCAGAAGGATGGACTGACTCATGATCTCCCGTGAACGTGGATGGGAAGAAAAGTAATTCTCACGGCCTCAAAACAGACTTTGATTTAAGCCGAGTAATGGCTAACTCAAAACAAACCCGCTGCTTTTTCACCCGCTCAGCTGCCATACGGGGTCAGCCCTGGGTCCCTGCTCAGGAAGGGGCTCCTGTGGGGGCCTGGAGAACTCCTCACAGTCCCTGAGAACACTGAGGTGGCAGGGCCACCTGGGGGGCAGTAGGCGGGCATTAGGGTGCAGGCCCAGGCCTCTGAGTCTTATGCTGTCTGTCACTCCGGGCTCATTTCTGGTCCCCAAGAGGCACAGGGATAGGGTTAGGGTCAGGTGCCCTTCACACTGACCTGGGGATGTACCACAACCTCCCAACCGCACTCCCCAGAAGAAGGCACCCAGGAGCTCCATCCAGCCAGAAGCAGCCCAGCCCAGCTGCTCCGGGCTCTGTGGGGACCTGGCAAGGTGCCCACCATGCGCCTGGGGTGCATCACTGACAACAACCCCAACTCCAGTCACACTTCACAGTGGAGTAAACCGAACTCCCCGAAGGTTCTTTGGTGCTTGCCCCTGGCTGCCCTGCTGACAAGATGGCAGGGACTCAGCATAAATCCGCTGAGCCCTGGCTGGGGCTCCTAGCCCATCTCCACTGAGTGGAATGCAGCTCCTGCAAATGGGGGTCTGCCTGGCTGTCAGCAGGACCAATCTGCTGCCCGCGTGGGGCCACCAGGAGGGTGGCAGCTCCCTTCCACCATTCTGCCTTCTTCACTCACTCCCACTCCCTGACTCTGCCCTCCAGAAAGTTCTGATCCAGATCCCTCAGCAGCTTATAGAAAATGATGGTGACACCAAAAATAATTGTGTGTGTACACACACACATTCACATAGGTAGACACACAGGCAGGTACACACAGGTACACATTCAGGTACATGCACAGGTACATATGCAGACACATAGGTACAGGTGCAGGTACACACCCAGGTATACACACACAGATACACACATACACACACACAGGTACACACACAGGTATAGATGCATACACATAGGTACTTGTTGAGGTACACACACAGGTATACATGCAGGTACACAGACAGGTACATGCATAGATATACATACACAAGTACACATGAAGGTACACACACACATAAATACACATGCGGGTATACACGCAGGTACACACACAGGTACAAACTAAGATCATGGCATCTGGTCCCATCATAGATATGGGGGAACAATGCAAATGGTGACAGAATTTATTTTCTTGGGCTACAAAATTACTGCAGATGGTGACTGCAGCCATGAAATTAAAAGATACTTGCTCCTTGGAAGAAAAGCTATGACAAACCTAGACAGTATATTAAAAAGGAGAGATAGTACTTTGCAACAAAGGTCTGTCTAGTCAAAGCTATGATTTTTCCAGTAGTCATATATGGATGTGAGAGTTGGACTATAAAGAAGGCTAAGTACAAAGAACTGATGCTTTTGAACTGTGGTGCTAGAGAAGACATTTGTGAGTCCCTTGGACTGCAAGGAAATCAAACCAGTCAATCCCAAAGGAAATCAATCCTGAATATTCATTAGAAGGACTGATGCTGAAGCTCTAATACTTGGCCACCTGTCAACTTTGGCGAAGAGTTGACTCATCAGAAAAGACCCTGATGCTGGGGAAGATTGAAGGCAGGAGGAGAAGGGGATAACAGACGACAAGATGGTTGGATGGCATCACTGACTCGATGGACATGAGTTTGAGCAAGCTCCAGGAGATGGTGAAGGACAAGGAAGCCTGGCTTCCTGTCGTCCACAGGGTTGCAAACAGTCGGACATGACTGAGCGACTGAACAACAACACACACATGTACACATGCAGGAACACATGCACACACACAGGTACATGTTTAGGTACACACACAGGTATACATACAGGAACACATGCAGGTACGTGCACACACACGGTCAGGAGCAGCTCTTCCCTTGGGTAGAGACCCGATTCATGGGATCCTGATGTCTCTACAAGGGGTTTGTGCTTTCCCCCTCCTCCAGGTCCCCTGAAACTCAGAGAGTGTAAGCACAGAAGGTCCCTGGTTAGGGAACCAGCCATGAGCTAGGTGTGCGGGACCCACACCTGGGGAATCTGATTTCATGAAAACAGAGATATAAAAATGGAGCAGTTAGGGGCTTGGAAGCTCTTCATGCTGAGGTTTGATGGAGATGACGAAGGCCAGTGGTCCCAGCTGCAGCACACTGACCACCCAGACAGCCCACCAGAGACCCCGCAAGGCCAGCGCTGTGCCTGAGCCCCGACTCTGCCACCTCTGCAGGACCCATGTGGCACCGGATGACCAGCCTGCCCCAAGTCTGCAGCTGACACCTTGAGGTCTCTCTGTGGGGAACACCCACATGACCCTGTGTCCAGTCCCACACCTGGTCTATGTCCCCTTCTGCAAGTCCCCGTGCCACATCTAAGCCCAGCAGCTGCAGGGTTCGGCCCCCATGTTCCACCCGCTCCACACCCTTGAGGCCAGGCTGGTTTGTGCTCTCTTTGGCTTCCTGTGGTCTCTGGACTCGCCATCCACTCACTCACAGTGGGCCGGCCTGGGGACACCTCTTGTTGGGATCTGGCCTCGGGCCCCTGCTGGTGCCATGGGTTTTGGCAGACCCTCCTGGTGGGCTGGGTGGAGGTGGTGAGTGGTGTGCGTGGGGCCGGGGGGCAGACACTGCTGAGGGCGCAGGAGCCTGAGCCCCTTGACTTTTCTCACGCTCCTCAGCTCGGTTCCCAGCCGTGCACAAACCATCAGGGAAATGAAGAGCACTGGCCTCTGTGGGAATGGCTGGACCCAGGGAAGTCCCTGTAAGGAGCCCATGTTTCAGTTTCAGGTTGTGGGGGTGGGGAAACCAAGGCCCAGGAAGGTGAAGGGTTACTCAGGGTCATGGAGAAAGCAGACGGCCAACTCTTGAGGGCCACGGGCCATAGTGTCCAGTGGTTCACATCATGAATCCCATGAAGGAAGGGTGGGTCCTGTTTTAGGGCCAAGACACTAGGCTCAGTGGGCTTGAGTGGTCACCGGACGGGCCCAGGTGGATCCCCGTGTCCAGTGTCCCATGCCCTGGCTTCCCTGGTGCATCTGAGACGTGTGGGAACAGGGCTGTGCGTTCACATTCCCCACATATCAGCAGGGAGACGCGAGCCCAGAGCAGATAAGTGGGGCTGGAACCAACGACCAGAGTCTCTCCAGCCCAGGTGCCCTCCACTCGGACCCCCAGCCTTGACTCATCTCCAGCCCTCTCCTGGCAGCACCCCCTCATCTCTGCAGCCCATCGATCCGGGAATATTAGAACTGAGAGGCCCCTTTGAAGCCAACAGGGGTGGTTCTGGGACGTAGAAAAGGAAGCACTGTTTACTTGACTGCCAGCAGGCTTGGGAACCTGGTCTCCTTGGGAGGCCGTTTAGGCCGAAAATAGAAATTAAATTCGAGGAGGGTTCGGATAAATTTGCCCACGATAGTAACAGCTGCTGTTTCATTTGTGTCGGCAAGCCAGGCCCAGCGCAAAGCCCTTTCACAGACACCCTCTTAATCCTCAGAACATCGCTCTCCAGGAGGCCTCATTTGCCTGACTCGACGAGGGAAGCCAAGGTGTTGATGGCTTATGTGGCTTGCCTGACGTTACATGGCTGGTGAGTGGGCAAAACAGGGACTTGATCCTAATTCCATCTCGTTCCAGACATGGGCTCATGGGTGACCTCTGTGTAGACTACCAGCGCCCCCATCTGTGTTCATACCAGCCTCACCACTGCATACCCTGCATCCTGAGCTCAGGGACCTCAAAGATGCAGGAGGCTGCTCCTCGTTTCTCCCTGCTCTCTAGGGAGAGCTGTGGCCATAGGTCCGGCCCAGAGTAACAGGTTTCCACCACCCCCTCCCAAAGGGCTGACTTTCTTCTCGTGGGGTTGAGGGTGGGGGCACCACAGGGAGCTGTCTTGGCTTTTGATTTATTCATTCAATCCATTCATTCAACAACTGAATCCACTTGTATTTACCGAGTGCCTACCATGAGCTGGGCCCTGTTCTGGAAGTGCTCAGAAGGAAGGAAGTAATGAGGGTCAGAGCAGACATGAAGGAAGTACAGACTAGAAAGGCAACGAAAAGATCCATGCAACAAGAGTTGGCTTTTTGAAGAGGTGAACAAAATTGACAAACATTTAACTGGACTGAGAAAAAAGGAGAAGACACAAATAAATAAAATCAGAAATGAAAGAGGAGACATTGCAATGGATACCATAGAAATACAAAGGCTCCTAAGATACCACTATGAATAATCACACACACAAATTGGATAACCTAGAAGAACCAGATAAATTCACAGAAACAGACAAACTACCAAGGCTGAATCACGAAGAAAGAAAATCTGAACAGCCAACAACGAGCAAGGAGATAAGAGTAATCAAAAACCTCCCGAAACAGACAAGCCAGATGGCTTCACTAGTGAACTCTACCAAACATTTAAAGAAGAATTTAACACCAGTTATTCTCAACTCATCCAAAACACTAAAGAGGAGAGAACATGTCCATATTAATTTTACAAGGCTAGCATCACCCTCATACCAAAGCCAGACAAGGATACAAGAAGAGAAGACTACAGACCAATATCTCTGATGAACACAGATGCAAGATTCTCAGCCAAACACAGCTGACCTTTGAACAGCACGGGCTTTGGACTGTGTGAAGCTGCTTGCATGTGGATCTTTCAACAAATAAACAGGTGGCTCTCTGTGTTCATGGGTTTTGCATCCTTGAATTCCACCAACTGCAGATCAAAATTTCCATCTTTGGTTAGTTGAATTCACTAATGCAAAACCCATGTATATGAAGAGCCATCCGTACTAGCAAACCACATTCAATAGCACATTTAAAGGATTATACACCATGCTCAAGTGGAACTCAATCCTGGGATGCAAGGATGGCTCAATACACCCAAATAAATAAATGTGATATACCACATTCACAGAATGAGGGATAAAAATCATATGATTGGGCTTCCCTGGTGCTGCTGCTGCTGCTGCTAAGTCGCTTCACTCATGTCCGACTCTGTGAGACCCCATAGACTGCAGCCCACCAGGCTCCCCCGTCCCTGGGATTCTCCAGGCAAGAATACTAGAGTGGGTTGCCATTTCCTTCTCCAATGCAGGAAAGTGAAAAGTGAAAGAAGTTGCTCAGTCGTGTCCGACTCTTATCGACCCCATGGACTGTAGCCCACCAGGCTCCTCCGTCCATGGGATTTTCCAGGCAAGAGTACTGGAGTGGGGTGCCATTGCCTTCTCCATCCCTGGTGGCTCAGTGGTAAAGAATTTGCCTACTAATGCAGAAGACATAGGTTCAATCCCTGGTCTGGGAAGATCCCACATGCCTGTGGAGCAGTTAAGCCCAGGTGCCACAGTTATTGAGCCCGTGCTCTAGAGCCTAGGAACCGCAAACTACTGAGCCCACGTGCCACAACTACTGAAACCCATGGGCCCTAGAGCCTGTGCTCTGCAGCAAGAGGAGCCACTGCTATAAGAAACCCGTGGACTGCAACTAGAGAGCAGCCCCTGCTCATCACAACTAGAGAAAAGCCCACACAGCAATGAAAACCCAGCACAGTCACTAAGTAGATAAATAAAATTATTAAAAATCATATGATCATCTCAGTAAGTGCAGAAAAACATTTGACAAAATTCAATACCCTCTCATGATAAAAATACTCAATTAGGTATAGAAGGATTGTGCCTCTATATAATAAAGCCCATGTATGATAAGCCCATGTCTGGCAGGCTACACTCCATGGGGATGCAAAGAGTTGGACATGACTGAGCACTGAGCACATCATAAAATGAACATGATAAGCCCTCAGCTAAAATCACACTCAGTGATGAAAAGCTGAAAGCTTTCCCTCCAACATCAAGAACAAGACAAGGGTGTCCATTCTTACCACTTCTATTCAACACAGCATTGGAAGCCTTAGAATAATTCAGAAAGAAAAAGAAATAAAAATCACTAAAAATTGAAAGGCAGAGGTTAACTTGTCTCTGTATACATATGACATGATCTTACACATAGAAAATCCTAAAGACTCAACCAAAACACGGTTGAATGAACGACAAATTCTGTAAAGTTGCAGGATACAAAGTCAACATACAAATATAAGTTGTATATCCATACACTAATGGCAAACTATCTGAAAAAGAAGTTATGAAAGCTATATCATTTACAATAGCATCAAAAAAGAATGGGATGCCTAGGAATAAATTAAACCATGGCTATGAAAGTTCTCGAAAAAGCAAGAGAGTTCCAGAAAAACATCTATTTCTGCTTTATTGACTATGCCAAAGCCTTTGACTGTGTGGATCACAATAAACTGTGGAAAATTCTGAAAGAGATGGGAATACCAGACCACCTGACCTGCCTCTTGAGAAACCTATATGCAGGTCAGGAAGCAACAGTTAGAACTGGACATGGAACAACAGACTGGTTCCAAATAGGAAAAGGAGTACGTCAAGGCTGTATATTGTCACCCTGCTTATTTAACTTCTATGCAGAGTACATCATGAGAAACGCTGGGCTGGAGGAAGCACAAGCTGGAATCAAGATTGCTGGGAGAAATATCAATAACCTCAGATATGCAGATGACACCACCCTTATGGCAGAAAGTGAAGAGGAACTAAAAAGCCTCTTGATGAAAGTGAAAGAGGAGAGTGAAAAACTTGGCTTAAAGCTCAACATTCAGAAAACAAAGATCATGGCATCTGGTCCCATCACTTCATGGGAAATAGATGGGGAAACAGTGGAAACAATGTCAGACTTCATTTTTTTGTGCTCCAAAATCACTGCAGATGGTGACTGCAGCCATGAAATTAAAAGACGCTTACTCCTTGGAAAAAAAGTTATGACCAACCTAGATAGCATATTCAAAAGCAGAGACATTACTTTGCCAACACAGGTCCATCTAGTCAAGACTATGGTTTTTCCTATGGTCATGTATGGATGTGAGAGTTGGACTGTGAAGAAAGCTGAGCGCCGAAGAATTGATGCTTTTGAACTGTGGTGTTGTAGAAGACTCTTGAGAGTCCCTTGGACTGCAAGGAGATCCAACCAGTCCATTCTGAAGGAGATCAGTCCTGGGTGTTCTTTGGAAGGAATGATGCTAACGCTGAAACTCCAGTACTTTGGCCACCTCATGTGAAGAGTTGACTCATTGGAAAAGACTCTGATGTTGGGAGGGATTGTGGCAGGAGGAGAAGGGGACGACAGAGGATGAGATGGCTGGATGGCATCACTGACTCGATGCACGTGAGTTTGAGTGAACTCTGGGAGTTAGTGATGGACAGGGAGGCCTGGCATGCTGCGATTCATGGGGTCGCAAAGAGTTGGACACAACTGAGTGACTAAACTGAACTGATGAAAGGTCTATACACTGAAAACTCTAAAACACTGATGAAAGAAATTGAAGACATTGCAATTAATTGGAAAGATATCCTGTGTACAAGGATTGGAAGAATCAATATGGTTCAAATGTCTATATTACCCAAAGCAACTTATCAATTCAGTGTAATCCCTAAAAAAATTCCCATGGCACAGTTTACAGAGGTAGAAAAACAATCCTAAAATTCTTATGTGAGCACAGAAGAACCAAAATCCAAAGAGGCCTTGAGAAAGAAGAACAAATTTGGAGGTATACACTTCCTGATTCAAACTAGATCACAAAGCTTTAGTAATCAAACAATATAGTGCTGGCTGCTGCTGCTGCTGCTCAGTCGCTTCAGTCATGTCCAACTCTGTGCGACCCCATAGATGGAAGCCCACCAGGCCCCTCTGTCCCTGGGATTCTCCAGGCAAGAACACTGGAGTGGGTTGCCATTTCCTTCTCCAATGCATGAAAGTGAAAAGTGAAAGTGAAGTTGCTCAGTTGTGTCCTACTCTTAGCGGCCCCATGGACTGCAGCCTACCAGGCTCCTCTGTCCATGGGATTTCCCAGACAAGAGTACTGGAGTGGGGTGCCATTGCCTTCTCCAATAGTGCTGGCAAACAGACACATATATCTGTTCAGAGCAAAATAGCCCAGAAACAAACGCAGGTATATATAGTCAACCAGCCTGGTCCAGGAAGATCCCCTGGAGAACGGAATGGCAACCCACTCTAGTATTCTTGCCTGGAGAATTCCATGGACAGTGGAGCCTGGCGGGCTACAGTCCATGGGGTCGCAGAGAGTTGGACATGACTTAGTGACTGAACAAAAAAAACCAAACAAACAACAATCTTCAACAAAGTTGCCAAGAATGCACAGTGAAGAAAGGACAGCTTCTTTGATAAAAGGTGCTGGGAAAACTGGACAGCCACATGCAAAAGAATGAAATTGGATCCTTATCTCACTAAAATCAGCTCAAAATGGATGAAAGACTTGGATGTAAGACATGATACCGTAGAAGTCCTAGAAGAAAACATGGAGGAGAAGCTCCTTGCTATTGGTCTTGGCAATGACTTTTTGGATGTGACATCAAAAGCACAGGCAACAAAAGCAAAAGTAAACAAGCAGGGCTGCCTGTAATGAAAAAGCGCATGCACAGCAAAGGGGACGATTAATAAAGTGAAGAGACAGCCACAGAAGGGGAAACGTACTTACAAATCCCTCATCTGATAAGGGGTCAATATCCAAACTATAAAAGGAACTTACATAACTCAACAGCAAAAAGACAAATAGCCTGATTTTAAAATGGGCTTAGGAGCTGAAAAAACATTTTACAAAGACGTACAGATGGCCAACAGGCACGTGAAAAGAAAATGCTCACTAATCGTCAGGAAAGTATACATCAGAACCGTGGCGAGACGTCACCTCATACCTGTTAGGAAGGCTACCATCCAAAATACAAGAAGTAAGTGTTGGTGAGGGTGGAGGGAAAAGGGAACCCTTGTGCACTGTTGGTGGGAATGTGCATCGGTGCAAGAGAAAACAGTATGGAAAATGGTATGGCTCAAAAAATTAAAAAGAGAACCACCATATGAACCAGTAATTCCACTTCTACATATACATACATTTATATTCAATGGAAATGGAAGCAGGATTTTGAAGAAATATCTTCACCTCCCGCCCAAGTTCACTGCAGAACTACTCACAAGGAGCAAGACATGGAGAACACCTAAGTGTCCATTGATGGACAAACGGGTCTTCTTTATCCGTGTTATATTTGTGTGTGTTATGTATCCTATATATATGTATTTATATATAAAATATATACATATATGAGTGGAATATTACTCAGCCATAAAAAGGACATTTTGCCATTTGTTGTTCATCATACCTGGATGAACACAGAGGACACTATGCTAAGTGAAATGAGCCAGACACTGAAGGACGATTACTGTACAGTCTCACTTAAATGTGGAATCTAAAATGTCAAATTTGCAGAAACAGTCAAAAGGGGTTTCCAGGGGCTGGTCAAAGGGTACAAACTTTCCAGCTACGAGGTGCGTTCTGGTCTAAGGCACAGCATGTGGTCACAGTTATCAACTCTGTACTCTGCACTTGAAAGTTGCTGAGAGAGCAGATCTGAAATGCTCTCACTGCACAAACAAGGTAAGTATGTGAGGTGACAGACATTAATTGGCTTGATCGGGGCATCACTGCACAACACATATGTATATCAAAACACCACTATACGCCTTAACTATAATATATATATGGTGATTATTCATCAGTCAAACCCTAATTAAGATGAAAAACACGCTGAGAAATACAGCCACAGCCCAATGGACACTCTCCCTGATCTTGCATCCTTATACTCTGGGGGTGGTGGGGGTGAGTCATGAGTAAGCAGACACCGTACAGCTTGGGGTGCATCATCAAAGGGATGACTGGAACAAGTTACCACAAACCACACTGCTTGCAGCAGAGAGATGGATTTTCTTATAATTCCCAAAGTCCCAAGTCCAGAGTCCAGGTGTGGGCAGGGCCTTGGGCCCCTCCATCTGGAGGCTCTAGGAAAGGGTCCCTCCCACCTCCTCCTGGGCTCACAGCTGCCTCCCTCCACGCCATCTCCTCTGGGCGTCTCTGTGTCTCCTCTTCTTGGAAGGTCATTGGATTTGCGGTGTCCGATCAGAGGAGAATTTGGCCGATGGCTGTCAGAGAAGCTCTTGGGTATATGTGAACTTGGGGAGCAGGGACCATGGAAAGCTTGCCTGCTGTGAGAATGGGGCTCCAGTGGTCACTGTCTGCCTGACCGTTAGGGGGCCTGACATTTCCTGCCCTCCCCCCAAGCTCCTGGACTCCCAACCCATTTGGAGACTCAGCCCTGCTCTGCCCAAGGTTTCCAGGTCCAAAGCCTGGTTTCTCCCTCAGTAGCCCCGAAGAATGAGCGTCTGAACTGGGCCTGAGCTCGCCCCCAGGCGCCTGGGCCTTCCTGGACCACATTTCATTTATCCCTTATCCCTCGGGTGACCCCGGTCTGAAACCCACTTGTGGATGTCAAAATGGTAAATAGCACTTTAGAGTGAGAATCACTTCACCCTCACAGACAGTAAGAGAATGACCTGGACCCAAGTCCCTGGGTGCTGGGCTGGGACCCCCGGGCTTGGCAGCTCCCCAGGGCGGTCTCCAGCACAAAGAGCGCCTTCTGGGCCCTGTGAACCGTGAGCCCGGGACCTTTCTGGGGGCAAAGGGGCAGGGAAGCCAGGACACCACAGTCACCATCTGCTTCGGGCCATCCTGAGGCCTCGTCCTTTGAGTTCTCCTGACAACAAACCCAAAGCCTCGGGGGAAGCCAGGTGAGCTGAGGGCAGGAGAGAGGTCTGCAGAACCACTGCCTCTGCCCCCATTTTGTGGATGGGATGACTGAGGCCCAGGTGGCAGGTGATGAGCTAATGGGTGTCCAGGGCTGGCAGCAGGCAGGGCGGTGGTTGTGTCAGGCTCCCATTTTCTCTGTGCCGTGTGGCTGGGGGCCCCTCAGGACGGCCAGTGCGTGGAGTCTGGGAGGGGCTCTGTGGACAGGCATGTGCCCCCCTCTCCACTGCGTGCCAGAGCAATGGTCTCGCAAGCCCTGCCCCCCGCCCATGAGGGACAGGCCGCTGCCCCCCGACTGATGACAAGGAAACCAGGCCCAGCAAGGTCCCACCCCATGTCTGAGGTCGCACAGCCATGTGAAGGGTGGGGTGTGTGAGGGTCCTATGAGCTGTGACAAATCACCACGTCTGTGGTTAAAACAGCATGTGCTTATTCTCTGATGGTTCTGGAGTCAGAGCCCAAATCAGGGTCACTGTTGGACGACTGCTAGGCAGGCCGGCTCAGACTGGTTCCACTTGGAAGCGTGTGGAGGGTGGGGGGGCAGCGCCCCCTTCTCCAGGGTCTGGAGGAGCCTCGGTCCTCAGCTGGTGGCCTCACCTCAGCCCGACCTCTGCTCCCGTCATCAGCTCTCTCCCCTGCCCTCCCTCTCCACAGGACCTTGCAATGACATCAGGGCCCCAGGTCACCATCTCCCAGGCCCCCGGCCATGTGGTCAGGCTCCAGGGGTAGGTCCTGGATGTCCTTGGGGTGGTCATTCCACTGACTGGGGTGCCTGGGCTTGGACCCAGCTGCCTGCCTCCCAGGTGACTGTCTCATGGGGAAACTGAGGCTCCGGGAGGCCAGGCCAGCTGTCTAGTCGCAACTGGAGCGGAGGTGGGCTGCCCTGCTTCCCCGGAGCGCTCTTGGCTGAGGTAGGGTATGGGACTGGGGGCTGAGCAAGGCCGCCTGGTCCTTCCAGAGGCTCACGTGCCAAGGAAAGGGGAGGGGTGTGGTGGGGAGAAGGGAGTTGGCAGGAGGCTGCCTCGGCCTCAGCATCGCGGGATCAGGTTTAGAGGGGCCGCTGCTGGCTGTCTCCTCTGAAATGTGGAAAGTGTTTTCCCTCCAGTAACTGAAAGCAGCTCTGTGTTTACAGCATCGGCCCTGGGGCGGGGGCGGGGGGGCGCGGGTGGGCAGCGGGAGGACAGTCTGAACATGGGGTTGCCACAGTGAGGCTGGCTGCTTGCTTCCGTGCGTCCCCTGGAGCGTGGGGGTGGAGTGGGTGTGCGTGTGCCTATGGGTAGCGTGTGCGTGCCCCACTGTGTTGCACAGCACCTGTGCAGCTCTTTTGCGGTGAACCCGGTCCTGTCTCTGGCCTCAGTTTCTTTATCTGTCCAATGGGGATGTGGCCTCTGCCAGCTGTCTGTCTGCCATTGGCCTGCTGGCACAAATTAGGAGAGGGGTTGCCAGCTTCTTTTTCCAGCTTGCGAGGTGCTCGCTCTGCCTCTGGCTGGAGCCGGGCTGGCCTGCACCACCGCAGCCCCTGCAGATCTTTCCGAGTGAAGGGATGGAAACTGGGGTCAGACAGGCCCATGGCTGGAGGCGGGGGTGGCCATGCACATGCTGGACATGCGCACCCGGGCCTGCGAGGGATGACCAGGGGCCTGTGCTGCCCCCAGGGACCATGCACCGCCACAGCCCCTGGGGGGTGCTGAGATGGAGCGGAGCTGCCGGGTGAGCTGGGGTCCCAGGGCAGGTAGGGTGGCTTACACAGGCTGCCCCACATCCACCCAGATCCTGGACCCCAGACAGCACCATCAGGAGGCCTCCTGGGTCCTGTCCACCTGGGGCTTCAGATGCTGAGGGGCTGGAAGACCCCTTCTGCAGAGCCTCCAGAGGAGGGCAGACTCTGGCCTCCAGACTGGGCAGAGGAGAGTCTTGTTGCTGTCAGTCCCCCACCCCCCACCTGCTGTGGTGCTCTGCAACAGGCCCCAGGACTTGCTTGGCAGTGGTGGGGGGACCCGAGGGCTACCAGGTAAACACCGCTCGGCCCTGCTGGGGGAGCAGAAGTGGGCAGCAGACCACCCACATTCCTTTAGGCCAGGATGCTGCAGGCTGCCCCAGGGCAGGTCCCTAGGGGTCCGGAGGGTCAGGGTCTCGCCAGGACACGCATGGGGGTCAGAGGGGCTCCACCTGCTTCCCCTTTGCTCCCTTCTTCCCTGCAGGGCTCCCTCTCTCCTGCCTCCCTATCCTCCCCCCACCCCCAAAACCCACTCCCGGCAGGACTAGTCCCCTGCTGGGGACCTGAACTGATCCTCTGGTCCTGGGAGGCCCCGGGGTGGTGGGGGAAGTTGGAGAGAGCCCCAGTGGCGGGGAGGGACCTGAGAAGAACAGGAGGGGATGGAGCAGCCTGGGTGGAGCCCCGGAGGTGAGAGTCGGGTGGGGCGAGACGGCCATTATCTCTTCCTAAAAGTAGGCACTCTGGCTGGCCGGAGGGCTTGTCCTGTGACTTTGAGGTGATCCTGTGAGGGGCCCTGGTCAGGGTCAGGCTGATGAGAGTTTCCCAGAGGGCCCTGCCAGGGCCAAAAGCCAACCCCCTCCCCACCCCCACCCCACATAGCTCCCGCCCCACTGGAGGCCAGCTCCTCCCGTCGGTGTCCAGAGGTGGCTGGACCAGGGTGGAGAGAGGCATCTGGAGAAATACGCCTGGAACAGAGCCAAGAATTCCCATCTCTGGAGATATCAGCCGGCACCAACGAACAGAGTAGAAACGGAATACAAATTCTCATTCAATGCTCTCGGCTGCTAAGTTCAGCCCTTTAGCCAGAAGTCCAAGCGGAGCGCTCACACCGCAGCCCACTCCAGAGCTCGGCCGCATCCAAGAATCGCGGGAAGAGGGGCAGAGTCTGTGCCTCGTCCCTCCAGGGGCCTGTGCTGCCAGGTCGACACAGAGGTGCCAGATCGGGGAGCAGAGCACTACCATCTGTGACGAAGAAGGAACAGGCCGGGCGCACAAAGGCACAGTCAGGACGAGCCGCAAGACTGCCCCCAGGCTGGCAGGGGCCACCTTGTGTGAAACTGACACCGGCCAGGGAGGGCGTGCTGGCCCAGCATCCCTGCGAGAAAGCTCTCTCACAGAATCTGCCTTCTTTCCAGGCCTCGGGGCTTCACTAGCGATCAGAGAGCCCACACCAATGTTCCAGTGCAGCCTCTCAGACAAGCACTGTCAGCCACACCACAGCCCAGAGGTCCCTGTGAAGGTGGAGAAGGCTCTGGGGGGTCCCCACGTGGTCGGCAGAGGGTGGGTCCAGCCTGCTCAGGACCAATCCTGAATTCTGAAACACTGGCCTGGAGGGGTCCTGGGGGCTCTGTCCCAAGTGACCCCTTTACTTTACAAGGGGGAGCCTGAGGCTGGGCAGGGGGTTGGGTCCCCAGGTCGTGTGCTGAGTGACCCAGCTCTCCGCACGCCTGCTCATTATGAGGAAACGGCAGCCATGACATTTAGCCACAGGAGCCAGGCCGGGAAATGAGCTTTTGCAGGAAAGATTCACTCTTTCCTCCCCAGGTTCGTGGTACCGTTAGACTTCTCTGTCCTGAGACTGCTGGCCTTGCCCAGTAAATGTGGGTGGAAAAAATGATGCCTGAGTTCTGAGCTCAGGACTTACCCTCAGGAGCTGCTGACTTCAGGCCAAGAGGAGAAAGAAAGCCCTGGGTGTCCCGCTGGACCCAGGAGAACATGGGACAGACCTCAGCGACCCCACGGCCCGGAGCAGGGGCAACGGAGCTCAGACCAGATCACGCACGTCCAGTCGCGCTCCCTGCCCCGAGGGGCTGTGGTGATTGTTACAGCCGCAACTGACAGATGCATCCTGAAAGCTGGTAAACACCGAGGGACGACAGAAGAGGGTGGAGAATACCTGCGGGGTGCTGTCTGGGTACCAGGCTCTTACAAGGATGACCTTTTTTCAGCTTCTTCATAATGCTACAGCTGGGATAGCGATTTGTCCCATTTTGAGACAGGCTCAGATTGGTAGAGTGACCAGCTGGAGGCCACACTGCCAAAAGACTGGCACTGGGTCTGAACTCACACCTGTGTCTCCAAAACGCAGGTGTTCTGCCTTTACATCTGCACTGTCCGACACAGTAACCACCAGCTGCCTGTGCGGACTGAAACTTGATGACTTCAGTTAGATAAGGACAAATTCAGGTCCCACGCACACTTGCCACCTTCCAGGTGCTCCAAGGCCACATGCAGCTGGTGGCTGTCATCGCGGACAGTGCGGACACAGCACGTCCACGGCGTCCAGGGGTCTTTGCTGGGCAGGGCCCCGGAGACAGACTCGGGCCTGGGAGATGGCTTGCTGCCACCTCTGCCTCCACCACCAGTTTGCTCTATGAGTGGATGAGGGGCCTCCAATGGCTGCTGGGCGGACGGCGCGGCCACACCGCCCACAGAGCAGGGCTGGCTGCGCATGGATGAGACCTCACGGGCACCCTCCCTCAACTGAGGAAACTGCACTGGGCTGGGGGCAGCCACCCCAGACTGTCTGATCATCTCAGGTCCTTTGTCACCAGGGGGCGGGCAGCTCAGCTTATCCACCGGTGACTGAGCCTCTTGCCACCAGGCCCTGAATCAGTGGTGCCCAGGTAGTCTTCTTGCTGGGGGCTGGGAGTGAGGGTGGGGGTCGTGCTGCCCCGGGGGTTAGACCCAGCCCAAGGCGGTGGGGCCCCAGGTGGGGAGGCCGCAACTCTGCGGGCCACTCAGCACCAAGCAAAGACAGGGTCCCCAGTTGCTGTCAGCATGGGGCTGCCCCAGAGGGGGACAGCTGCCAGCGTCGGCAGGGTTCACTGCTCCCGACAGAGGCTGGCAGGGCAGGCCTGCCCATGGGCATGCTGACCCTGGGAGCAGGGAGGAGGTGAGGTGAGGTGTGTGCCCTGCACAGGCACCAGCAGGCAGTAAGCACCCCATAAACAGGGGTGAAGACAGTGACGGAAAACAGCCCCAGCCTGCTGCGTACAGCCCGTGAGTGAGGAGCAGCTTTTATACTTCTAAAGGTTCATAAAATAGAAGTGACAGAGACCATATGTGGCCTGCTGAGCCTGAGAGATTTACTGTCAGCCCTTCCCAGGGAGAGTCTGAGGCCTTGGGTTGGAGGGTGGGTCTGGGCTCCAGCCCCACGGAGGGGCTCTGGGTGGTCAGGGGCCTGCACAGGTGCTCCCTGACTGGACAGCAGTCCCCACCTGCCCAGACCCCTGGCCTCCCTGAGGGCCCACCTCCCCCACCCAGGCCCCTGGCCTCCCTGAGGGCCCACGTCCCCCACTTAGGCCCCTGGCCTCCTTGAGGGCCCACCTCCCTCACCCAGCCCCTGGCCTCCCTGGAAGGTCCACCCTCCCCTCCATCCACCCCCTGACCTCCCTGGAGGGCCCACCTACACGAGCACAGAGGCCATGCCTATTTCAGTTCTGACTTGCCTCCTCCTCTGGCCCTGTGGGTCTCACATGGTCATAGCTGTAGGACAGATGATGGCCAGCACCTCTGAAGGGGAGAAAATTGTCCTGGGACATGGGACCCCAGTGTACCCTGAGATAACCTTTCTCTACCAAGTGGCTGCCTTGTCACCAGAGACACCAGCATCATTGGCACCAGCGCTGCCAGGCCTCACTTCCTGCCAGGACAGACGTTGCCAGTAAACCAGAGAGTGCCATCCCCATAGCAGCAGCCACACCACCCGGGAAGCCTCCTTCCTGGAGCTGGGGGTGCCCCAGGTGGTCACGGGGCCTGCAAGAGCTACTCAGAGCTGGGGATGGCAGCCAGGCCTTTGCCCGCGGTGGTGGGACGTCCTGGCGCACATGGATAGCTCACAGCCACAACCACTGGTTACATCATTTTTCTGAGATGTGTCACCCAAAATGCAGGCAACCAAAGAACAGCTGATAAGTCAGATCCACCAAAGTTGTAAATATTTGTGCTTCAAAGGATGCCATCAACAAAGTAAAAAGACCACCCACAGAATGGAAGAAAATTTTTATGAGCTGTATACCTGATAAGAGTCGAGTATCTGTAGAAGATCCATATAACTCTTAAAGCCCAACAGCAAAAGGGCCCAATCTGAACAGACGTTTCTCCAGAGAAGATGCCTGAATGGCCAAGAAGCACAGGAAAAACTGCTCGCGTCAGCTGGGCAGAACCACACTGAGAGGCCACCTCATGCCCACGGGGGTGGCTGGGTCAGAAGCGTGGACGATGACAAGTGTTAGCGAGAACGCGGAGGAATCGGAGCTTCCCACTCGGCTGATGGGAATGCAAAGTGGTGCATTTCCGCCTATGAAAACAGTTGGGCAGATCCTTGAAATGGAAAATGAATAGGGTGATCCCAGGACTTGGCAATTCTAAGTCTAGGGATACACCCGAGAGAAATGAGAATGTAAGTCCACACAGAAACTCGTGCTCGAATGTCTGTAGCAACCCAAACGCTCATAAGGGCTCAACGGGTAGATAAAATATGCTCTGTCCACACAATGGGATGCTACTTGACAATAAAAAGGGATGAAGGACTGACACCGGCCGCACCGTGTACAAACCTTGGCAACGTTATGCTAAGTGAAAGAAGCCAGATACAAAGGGACAGCGGTGGAGGACTCCACCAATGGCAAAAATCCAGAGAGGCAAGCCCATAGAGATAGAAAGCAGTCCCACCAGATGGGACTCCCCTGGTGGTCCAGTGGCTAAGATTCCGCACTCCCAGGGCACGGGGCCTGGGTTCCATCCCTAGTCAGGGAACTAGATCCCGCGTGCTGCAATTGCGAGTTTGCATGTCACAACTAAAGATCCCATGAGCCACAACTAAGGTCTGGTGCGGCCAAATAAATAAATATTAAAAAATTTTTTTAAAAAGTAGCTTCTTGGTTTCCAGGGGCTGGGGGGAGTGGAACGGGAGCAACTCTGGGTTCTGAGTTTGTTTGGGGATGATGACAATGTTGTGGAATTAGATGGTGGCAGTGGTTGTATAACTTTGTGAATACATTAAAAGCCATGGGACTGTACACTTTAACAGAAAGAATTTTACGGTGTGTGAATATACCTCAGCTCTACAAGTTTCATTTACCCATCCGTCCGTCCTCCCATTCTTCCATCTGTTTGTTGCTGCCTGCTCTGGGAAGCTGTCGGGTTGGTTCTGCATGAGGCGGAGAGGAATAGGTTGAATCTGACCCCCATGGAGCTTCTGGGGACTTAGGGTTGGGTTCCCGGGCACATCGCCCAGCAGCCCATCGCTAACTCTGATGAACCGACGAGTCCTGTACAGTGAGCTGTCCTGTACCAGGTGAGAGCAGAAGCACTTGCTCCGGGCCCACCCGTGGCCGACTCAGACCCCCAGGTGACTCACCCCTGGCCAGAGACAGACTCAGCCTGCTCTTCCTCCTGCTCACCCCTCTCCTCTGTGTTCACATGCCTGCCCGATGGGATGCGGTGGAAGGGACATATGTGGAACGTGTGAGATATCCACTCCACAAGAACAAAGAGAACCAGGGAAGGGCTAGGGGCTCCGTGACCCCCTGGAGGGAGCAGCAGGGTCGCCCCTTCTCCTTGAGGAGTGGGACGTCACCCACTGTCCACCTGGCGGAGGAACCTGGAGCTGGTTGAAGTCGGGATCTGAGGCCGTGCAGGTGGCACAGGAGCGAGCCAGGACCTGGCCCCCTTCCCCAACTTGTGGCTGAAGCCCCTCACCACACTGCACCCTCCTGTGAAGGCTCTAGGTCTGACACCCACTAGCTATCGGCTGCCCCATCCTGGATCCAAGACCCAGACTCCCCATCTCTGTGCTGGGAACAGACACCCGCCAGCCGGCAGAAGGAGATACACCACGCCCAAGCAAACGGGACCCAGAAACCCACCGCACCCTCCGGAGGGGCCTCAGGAGGGGCATCCTGACACAGGGGACAACAACAGGGCACAGGGGCCCTGATTAAAGGGAAAGAGGAAAAGTTTAAATAGACAGAAAGGCAGAGGCTGCAGACTTGGCGACGAGTCAGTCAGTGTCAGAGAAATAGCAGAAAGGACGCTGCTCCTCAAAACCCGGTGATGCGTCTCAGGTTGGAGATGTCGGGCTGCGATCGAGGGTTTTAAGAGGTTCATCTCCATGTTTTGAGAGGCTTTAAGAGGCTATGGGCTTGATGTCTCCCTGCTCCTGGGACTTATTTCAGGCGACTGAACCGAGAATCCTGGGAATGGGACCCGGCCATTTCCCCTGCTGAGTGCGCTGATGCTTCTGGGGGTGGCCTGAGGCGGCTGCAGGAAAGTAACACAAACGTAGCAGCTTGAAACAACAGAAATCTCTCATCTCGTGGTTCTGGAGACAAGAAGTCCAAAATCCAGGGGTCGCAGGGCCGGGTTCCCTCCACAGGTTCTGGGGGAGGGTCCTTCTTGCCTCTTCCAGTTCCTGAGGGCTCCAGGCATCCTTTGGCTTTTGGCCATGACCTTCCAAGCTCAGTCTCTGTCCTCACGTGGCCTCTCCTCTGTGTCTGTGTCTTGGACCTTCTTATACTTTCCTCCTTTCAGGGCACTTGTTGGATTTGGGCTATAATCCAGGACTATCCCCTCTCATCTCTTTACCCTAATTACATCTGTGAAGACCCTTACTTCACATAAGGTCACAATCTGGGGTTCCAGGTGGACCACAGAGCAGGGGCCCCACCTCAACCCACACCCCTCCCAGCTTCTTGAACCCTTGAGTCTCTGGGAGCCCTGAGCACCTTAGATTCTTGAGCTGCACTGCTGGTGCTCCCTGAGAAGGTGTCACTGCCTTTGGCTCTTTTATTTACCCTGATGTCCCTAGGGAGGCTGTTAAACCTGGTACCAAGAGGTCTGAGGTGGGATGTGAAGAACTGAGCCATTTCTTCATCCCTTCTCCAGGGAATCAGGCTTTACACGAGTCATGCTATCCAATCCACCCGCTCCATCTGGCTGCCTCCTTACAGCCCGAGTCCTGCCTCCCCCCGGGCTGCGAGGTTCTGGCCTTTTATGTTTCTTCCATGGCGTCTCCAAAGATACTGGTGGTGGTCCAGTGCCAGACTGAAGGGGCATCTGGGGCCGGCAGTCTTCTCATCGGCAGAAAGGGGCAGGCTGTGTGTGTGTAGATTCGCCCTCTGCAAATGGTGAAGTGACGGTTCTGGGTAGTGGGTACAGAGCGGCTCCCACCATGTTCCCCAGCATCCTTCCCTCTGACCAGCCCTTCTCAGCTCACACATTACGGGGTCAGCCTTGCTTCATTCACTCAAGCGGTGCCTTCCCGCTGCCCATGTGCTGCACAGAAAGGATTTCTTCTGCTAAATGGCCCTCAGTCCACTACTTGGATTCAGGACCAGGTCAACACCAGCACTGCTCGTGAGGACCCCGGGCTCTGAGGTGGTGCCCCAGGATGGAGATGTTCACGCCACCATGAGGGCCGGTGGAGCTAGGCGCAGGATGTGTTGATGCAGTGTTGAGGGTTCTCACGGGTGTTTCCAGGCGGCGGGTGCTCCCGCCAGCTCCCCACACTGACAGCAGCATCCCCTGAGCAAGTCACAGCATTCTTGGCCATAGCACTGAAACCTGACCCCTTAATACCTAATGGGACAGTGCACTTGGAATGCGCTTCCTGTGAGTCATTTTCCACCCTCCATCTGTCAAAAAATGCAAGTTTGTTTATTTCTGAGAGATGCTCTCAGTGGTTTTACTGATGACAACTAAACACAAAGGAAGGGTGGCAAGAATCCCTGTCCCACTGTGCCTGTTCTCAATGCTGTGAGGAGAACCGTCTGCTGAAGGAGACTTTGGAGATCCAAAGGCCCACCAGAGAGAGAGGGTCTGAGATCGAGGAGCCAGGGCCAGACCCAGCCTGCATCCTAAGGCTTCAGGACACAAGGGTGCATCCACAGAGAGGAATATGAGTGCTGCTGCTGCTAATGGTAATGATGGTGATGGTGATGGTGAGGATGGTGGTGATGAGGATGGTGGTGATGGTGAGGATGGTGGTGATGGTGATGGTGATGGTGTTGATGGTGGTGATGGTGCTGCTGCTGCTGGTGGTGGTGATGGTGAGGATGGTGGTGATGGTGGTGATGATGGCCATGATGGTGATGATGGTTGGTGGTGATGGTGTTGATGGTAGTGGTGATGGTGATGATGATTGTGATGGTGAGGATGGTGGTGATGGTGACAATGGTGGTGATGAGGATGGTGGTGATGGTGAGGATGGTGGTGATGGTGAGGTTGGTGGTGATGATGGTGATGGTCATGATGGTGATGATGATGGTAATGATGGTGGTGATGATGGTGGTGATGGTGATGATGATTGTGATGGTGAGGATGGTGGTGATGATGATGGTGGTGGTGAGGATGGTGTTGATGGTGCTGATGGTGGTGATGATGATGGTGGTGGTGAGGATGGTGTTGATGGTGCTGATGGTGGTGATGATGATGGTGATGGTGCTGATGGTGCTGCTGCTGATGGTGGTGGTGATGGTGAGGATGGTGGTGATGGTGATGATGATGGTGATGGTGCTGCTGCTGATGGTGGTGGTGATGGTGAGGATGGTGGTGATGGTGATGATGGTCATGATGGTGATGATGGTTGGTGGTGATGGTGTTGATGGTAGTGGTGATGGTGACAATGGTGGTGATGAGGATGGTGGTGATGAGGATGGTGGTGATGGTGAGGATGGTGGTGATGGTGAGGATGGTGGTGATGGTGAGGTTGGTGGTGATGATGGTGATGGTCATGATGGTGATGATGATGGTGAGGATGGTGGTAAGGATGATGGTAATGATGGTGGTGATGGTGTTGATGGTGGTGATGATGATTGTGATGGTGAAGATGGTGGTGATGGTGCTGATGGTGCTGATGATAATGGTGGTGATGGTGCTGATGGTGGTGATGATGATGGTGGTGATGGTGATGATGATGGTCATGATGGTGATGATGGTGGTGGTAGTGGTGATGGTGATGATTGTGATGGTGAGGATGGTGATGATGAGGATGGTGGTGATGGTGATGATGATGGTCATGATGGTGATGATGATGGTGGTGATGGTGTTGATGGTAGTGGTGATGGTGATGATGATTGTGATGGTGATGATTGTGATGGTGATGATGATTGTGATGGTGTTGATGATGGTAGTGGTGATGATGGTGCCAAGCCTTCTGGAAAGATGATCATGGAGGTTTTGGTGCTGATGGTGATGGTGATGAGAGTGGTGATGATGGTGATGATGCAGCTGCCCAGTGCTTCGTGAGCACCCACTGCATGCCAGGTGTTTTCTCACACATGCTCTCTTGCTCAGTTTGTGTGCTCTCTTTTTGTGGATGAGGCTCAAATGAGTGAAAAGATGAGCCCAAGTTCATAGGGCAGCAAACAGGTGGTGTGAGGCTGTCTCTCAGCAGCAGCTTTTGTGCAGGGGGCTTCAGGAGTGGAGGTCGGGGAGGGCCAGAGGAGGAACTGGCTCCTTCCCTGGGGGGGGACAGGTCCCGCTTCCCCCACCTCCACAGGCAGTGAGCCAGCGGGGGCTCTTTCTCAGCCCTGTGCCCCACCAAATGGAGGCACAGGGGAACTGAAGAAAGGCACAGTGAAACTAGAAGATGTCACCTTGGTTTTTGATTCTTTGCTCTGACATGGGATCGTGGGTAGCAAGAAGTGCTACCGCAGGGTGGCGGAGCAGCCCTCTTGGCTCTGTGGTGGTCGCTGACTCCGCCCATCTTTCCAGAAGGCTTAGCAGTAGGCTTGACTATTTAGGGGCTGATTCTACAGAAGCACTGGCAAGAGCGTCCACACTTACAGGAAAAGAAGATGCAGGCACTAGCAATAGCAAGAAGTGGCAATGACCTGAATCGCCATCAACAGGCTGGCCCAAAGCATCCTGCCCTGGAAAAGTGTCCCTGGTGTCATAATCCAAGGACATGTTTCAGATCCTGTTAGTGAAGACATTACATACCCATGAAGGTATGCAAAGTTCCAGAAGGTTATACATCAATGTTAGCAGCACTTCCTGCAGAGGGCAGGAGCTGAGTCTTACCTGCGTCTAATGTGCCCCCGGCCCCTAGCATCATGTTGGGTGGGGCACATGGGTGAGGACTGTGGGGTGACTGGGTGCTGGGAGAAAGGAGCTGGGTTTAGCAGGGCCTAGTACTCTTGCCTGGAAAATCCCATGGATGGAGGAGCCTGGTAGGCTGCAGTCCATGGGGTCGCTGAGGGTCAGACACGACTGAGCAACTTCACTTTCACTTTTCACTTTTATGCATTGGAGAAGGAAATGGCAACCCACTCCAGTGTTATTTCCTGGAGAATCCCAGGGACGAGGGAGCCTGGTGGGCTGCCGTCTATGGGGTTGCACAGAGTCAGACACGACTGAAGCAACTTAGCAGCAGCAGCAACAGTGAACAGCTGGGCAGCCATGAGCCAGCCCAGGACTTACGGCCTGAGGTTGTGGTCATACTGCTTGTCCCAGCCTCAGTCTACCTCTCTGAGAAACAGGGTGTGATGAGCGCCCTTTCCTAGGAGAGCTGCGAGGGCTGCCTGAGAGGGCATGAGAGGTGAGTACCAGGGCCTATAAATGGCACCCCCATTCCCCGGTTTCTCCTTGGCTTTGCCAAGTCCTCTTGATTAGGGGTGAGAGGAGAAATTGTGGTTGAAAAGGATGAAGAATGGCCATGAATAAAGGTGGGCCTTGTCCTGCAGCCCCTCCCCAAAGCCCACGGTGATATTCCTAAGCGGGAATACCAGTCCCCATCCCCCAAGTCACTCAGCAGAGAGAGGGTTCAGGAAGGGGCTTAGGAAAGAACCAGAGGTAGGGCGCCAGGAGGGTGGGGTTCTGCACCCTGCACACAGGACCATGGGACCTTCACAATGGTCTTAAAGAACGTGATGGGGGAGGCTGGCCTGGGCATGGTGGGGAGTGGGAGGTCTTGCTGGTGGGGCCAGCTTCGGGCAGTTTGTGCTGGTGACTGGAAATCAGGGTGTGGGGGGCATCTGCTCCGTGTGCCTGTAATGAGGGTATTTCTGGGAAGTGGGATTCTCAGTGTTTAATGCAGGGATGCTGGGCGTGCTGGCTGTGGTTCAGATTTGGTTACTTTGGGGCATCTCACCCCCATCACTTGCCCCCCAGGCTCTGTCGGCTGAAGGGACGGGATCAGAGCATGAGGGCTCATCCCAGCCTTGCAGTTGGCCTGGCCACCTAGGGTCCTGGGCGAGGAGGGCACTGGGGGTGGTGGAGCCGCTGGTCTGCCCTCCAGGAGGTGACTGTGGGGTCAGTTTCAGGGATGGGGTGGTGACCCTGATAGACCCTCTCTGGTCTCTGAGAGACAGACACAGAACCCCAAACCAGGCAGGTTAGTGTGAGCCAGGAACCGCTGGGCAGGTGGGCAAGAGGAAGGTGTCAATCCCAGGGTGGGGGCAGACCACTGTGGTGACCCTGAACTACTGCCCGGCCCCACCCCCGTGCTCTGCCCTGTGGAACCCCAGGGCGGACCTGTGGGCTGGGTCGTGGTAGTTTTGCTGGAGGCATGTGGAGGCCTCACTGGACACCCTGTCGCCACCGGGGTCTCAGAAGGTCAGAGAGCTCTGCTCTCGAGTGCCCTCCACTGGCTGCCAGCCTGGGATCAGGGCAACCCTCCCAGGCCGGGCCCCCCCACCCCCCTGCCCCCTGCAGCCGGGGGACATTCCAGTCATCTCATCGGTACTGAGAGCCCCACCGACGCCTCGGGCCTGGCCTCACGCTGACCTTGCACGTGTGTTTCCAGGCCCGTCTCCTGGGTCATGGAGTTTCCTTGTCAGTTTATAACTAAAGCATGGTCCCTTTAAAAAGAAAATGGCCCCTTTAATCCTCAATAAGCCCCTCCCGGGATGCGGTCATGAGCCAGGAGTCTTCTCTGCCTGGTCATCATTTTGTGGAGATTGATCTGGGTTTTCCTACGGCTCATGAACACCCAGGGTTGGGGGAGGCTGTCCTGAGCTGCTGATGCAGCCTGTCCAGAGGGGTGGCACCCTGGGCGAGGCGAGGGCAGCCAGGTAGGTGCAGGAAGGTATGCCCACCCCCACCTGGCCACCTGCTCTGGGTAAGCCACTGCTGGGGTGGAGCCTGTAGGGAGAGAGGCCTGGGATCCAGCTGGGGCGTGGGCACAGCGCTGGGCCTGGCGCCGCGGCTGAGCACTCACTGTTGAGAGGGGAAAGAGAGCAGAGACGGAAAAACACAGAGCCCACGGGCAGCCCACGAGGAACGTGGCAAACTGCCCTATAGTCTCCGGGCCAGTGCCCTTCGCAGCCTTGGGGAACCTTCCTGGCAGTGCTCAGTGGGGGTCTTGTTCCCTTGCCCCTGGTTGGGGATGCCAGGCCCTGGTTTCAAGAGCAACGTCCAAATGGCCCTCTGTGTGGCCTCTGACCTTTCGGAGCCTGGCTGGCCCCTGAGAGCAGGGAGGGGGCAGAGGGAGACCAGCCTCGCCCCTTGCCTCCTGGACCACGGAGCTGACCCCCAGACACACCCCACACCCCGAGGGTGGGTTGGCCTCTGAGGGCAGCCGTCATCCACCCAGGAAAGAGAAAGCCTGACCTGGATTGGAAATGCCTAAATTCTTCAAATTCCCTCCTTCCAGCAAGATTCTTAGTTCTCCTGCCAAAACAGAGTTGAAGGGAAGGCACGACCTCCAATGTCACTGTGGCCGGTAGCTCAGCGCCGGCTGCCCCAGCTCCCCTTGGTGTGCTGTGCATGTGTGTGTGTGCGCGCACACGTGTGTTCGTGTGTGCACATGTGCAGCACCTGTCAGATCCCACCTGGACAGAAACCAGAGTTGGGGCAGAGCCCTCTGCTTGGGCTTCTACACTTTCTTCTGTAATTTAAAGACCATCAGAGTATCACTTAGTGTGAGCAAGTCAGACGGACAGAGAAAGATGTTTCTTTCCTACCAAATGGGATCACTGCCAACGGTTTAGGGCTTATTATTATTATTATTACTACTTCAGTTTGTATAATTCTCAAAACCGCAAATGCATGCTAGTTACAGATGCAACAGATCCATGTCTAGGAAGAGAATTCTGGAAGGAAAGTGCTGGCCTGGGTCTTCCCGGCCAAGGGGGGTGGCTGTGCCTGTCCACCCCTCCATCCCACCCCGGGCCCTCTGCCTGCTGGCGCCCTGGAAAAGGCTTGCTGGGAAAATGGCCCCAGAGCTTCGAGTTCTGAGCAGTCACGTGGTTTTTAACTTTGAAATGCTGGGGTCTGTTTTTGGTTCAGATATAATTCACACACCATCAAGTTTTTCTTCTCAAAGCGCACGATGTGGTGGCTTTCAGGGCATGCATGATGTTGTGCAGCCATCACCACTACCGAATTCCAGAACCTTTTCATCATCCAAAAGGAACGCTGTTCCCATTAGGAGTCACGCCCCGCGCCCCCCCTCCCCTGCCCCAGCCCCTGGCAACCACCGGCCTGCTTTCTGTCTCTGATTTGCCTGTTCTGGGCACTTCAGATCAATGGAGTCATGCGGTACATGGTCTGTGTCTGCTTGTGTCACTGAGCCTCATGTTTCTGAGTCCCCCCACACTAGGGTGGGCCCCGCCTCTTTCTGGCTGAGTAGTGCTCCATCGGGCCGAGGGGCTGTGTTCAGTTGCCGTCTGTGAATGGGCATCAGGGCTCTTCCGTGTTTTGGCCAGTGACGTTTCTGAGAGTGCAACCTGGGTGAGCTTCCTCACTTCTCAGCCCCAGCCATGCTCCCGTTTTGGACCCCACGACATTTTAAGCCCAAATGTCATCTAAGAATTTTGTTCTTGACCCTCCCCTGCCCTGGGACAGTCCAGAAACCAATATTCTCAACGAAAGCCAATTCCAGCCAGTGTCCAACCTTTCTGGCTGGTCTAGGACCAAGGGGTTCCCAGGGTTCAAGGGGGTCCCCATCCCTGGAACGCATGACCTGCACTTATTGAGACCCTCTGAGGAGCATGAGGACAGCCCCCCCATCCCTTCCGTCAGAGTACCCCACTCGCTCCTCTGGGCTGGCCCAGCCCCCACACCACGCTTGCCTCCCCTGGCAGCTCCCCTCCTGGTCTGCCAGCTGAGGCTCCTCAAGGACGCTTCCCCTTGGGTCATGAGTGACAGGTGGGAGGAATCAAATCGCATCACGTTTGTTCTCCCTTCTTATCTGCCAGCTGTTTCCACGTCTGCACGGATGCTGACCTAGGCCTCCCCCTCTGGGAGTGTTCTGTGAGTTCTCACATGCTGAGGGTGCAGAGGCAGGGAAGGTCAAGTCTCTGCAGCCCCTTCACCAGCCCCCAGCTCACGGATCTTCAACGG
This sequence comes from Bos mutus, assembly GCF_027580195.1. Lineage (NCBI taxonomy): Eukaryota > Metazoa > Chordata > Mammalia > Artiodactyla > Bovidae > Bos > Bos mutus. Next base: position 49,030,386 of record NC_091634.1, read on the forward strand.
CTCCCTGTTCCTGACAGAACAGTTAACAGGCGACTCCTGGACCCCAGCACCAAGGTTGGATCAGGGCTCAAGGGTGGGACCCAGGCACGTGCATTTAAATAAAAACTACAGGAATCTGGAGTGGGGTGTTCTCTGAGCTACAGGCACAAGTCGGAAGGCTGTGGTGCAGCGGTAAAGGCCTGGAGGTCACCCCGCCCTCCTGCTCGCTCCCTGGGCCTCTGCCCCCTCTCTGCCCCTTGGCCAAACTGCATTTTGTCTGCCCGTCAGCCGTGTCCACACTGTTCTCTCTTTCTGGAACCTGACTCCCCGGCAAGCATCTACGTTTCGCTGAAATGCACGAGTGCTGTCTCCCGGGACTGGTCGCCACTGGCACTCACAGGCTCCTCCCCTCCGCACCAGCACCCACCCCACCTCCCACAGTGTGCATCTGACTTGTTTCATGCCCCTCATCCTGTGCACGTCCCTGATGGGTGTGGTGTGACCCCTGACCGTGCTCTTGCTGAACTACCTCCCTACTTTCCTAGCAACCCAACATGGCACGGGCCTAGTTCTGACCTAGGGTGTGGAAGCATGGTATGTGACACCGGGGGAGCTTCCATCCCAACTTTAGGGGAGTGGAGAGGAGCTGTGATGGCAGGAGCTGACACACTTATCTTAGGCCAGGAGGCCCACATCAGGTGTCAAAGAAATAACACACCAGGGAGAAGGACCAGGGTCCCGGACCCTGCAGATGCCGTTATCAGTTCTAGAATTCTGCTCATAGTCCTCAGCAGAACAAGTCACCTGTGGCTGGTGAGGCTGTAGCCATGCTTATTTCAGCAGCAGAACCTTTACATTAGCTGACGTGGCTGGGCCCTGGGCTGGGGGCTCCAGGGACATTTTCTTAGGGGATGTGAAGAAGGCACTATTATTAATCCCATTTCACAAGTAAGGAAATGGAGGTTTGGAGCAGTTATGTGCCTTAGTCAAAGTCAAAGAGTCGATGGCAGGTGAGAATGTTGCTCCCTCCCTCCTCTTAGCTTTGGGACCCAAAATCACAGGCGGCACTAAAGGTGAAGAATCTGCCTGCCAATGCAGGAGACGTAAGAGATGTGGGTTTGATCCCCTGGAGGAGGGCATGGCAACCCACTCCAGTATTCTTGCCTGGGAAATCCCATAGACAGAGGAGCCTGGAGGGCTACAGTTCACAGGTTCGCAAAGAGCTGGACACTGAGAGACTTAGCACGCACACACGTGCAGGCCCCACCACATCTGGGACGTCACTGACGGTGTGTGCTTGCATGGGCTGTTGCCAGCGCCCCACGGTCCCCATAGGAGCCTCCCCTTCTGCTTCATGTGGGCAGGTGGGCTTGGGGCCACACTGAATTGTCATGGGCATCTGATGCTGAGCGTGGTGGATACTGCCTGTTTTCCAACACGGCTGTCCCACCACCAGCTGGGGAGCTCTGGCTGTTTCTGGGAGGAGAACTGTGAAGCCGGGTCTGACCACGCAGTGGGGTTTCGGAGTGTGTGCAAGGAAGCAGGAGGGGGTGCAGAGAACAGAGAGGAGGCAGGAAGGGCCCAGCCTGCTGAGTCACTGAGGACGCCCCTCCTTCTGCCAGGATGGCCACAGAGCCAAATGTCAGGACAGCCCCCTCCCACGCAGCCGTCCTGTTTGGATGACAGCACGGCGTGAGGCCCCAGCTGACTCTGGGAATGTCCGTGTGGACACTCGGCCCCCACAAAGGCCCAACCCTGCTTCACGCCCCGCAGATTCCTCTCAAGCAACAGAGTCCCAGGGCCGTCCTCACCTTTACACCACAGTCGGCAAGTCGGCCGAGGGGCACGGAGGTGCCTGCCCCAGGGGAGGCGGACCACCCATGGAGGGAGGAGGGGCCCGGAGCGTTTGATAACAGGCTGCTGGTCTCCAGCTCTGCCCCCTGTGCTCCCCGCCGCCTCTTGTTCTCTTCTTGTAGACAGATCTGCCCACTCAGCTTGGGCTCGCTACCTGCAAGGGGCCATCCCCGTGCTGGGGCTGCCTCTGTCCCTGGGATGGGGTGGCCACAGCCAGGACCTGGGGCCCCCACCCCAGTGAGAAGGATGGATTCCACTCTCGGGGTGCAGAGTGTCGTTTCCCCGGACCCCACAGGGTCAGAGGAAGGAAGGATGTCCTGGAGAGCAGCCTAATGCCAAACGCCGCTCCTCTTGCGGGGTCTGGACACGAGCTGATGGCATTAAGCCAGAAATGCAGAGTCAGAGAGACAGACAGACAGAGAGACAGTAGGGCACCGGCGGCTGCCCTGGGCGTCATGAGGGTGACGAGGGGCTGAGTCAGGAAGTGCTGGGGCATCAGGGCCTCCTTGGCCCAGCTGGAGTCCCTGTGGCAGTGAGGCAGACACAGATCCCCCCAGGACCCCCACTGTCCAGTGCCACTGCAGTCCCCCCCACCGCCACCCCCCAGCCAGGCTCCTGACCGCTTGGGACCCCGCAGGCAGCCAGGAGAGCAGGCCGCGGAGAAGACCAGGGCTCCAGAGGCCCGGCCATCTCTGTGCACACAACGTCAGGGGGCTGCCTGACCCCCTACTCCCAACGACGCTGAAGGCGGGTGGGGGGGGTCACCACGCTGCAGGCGCTCCAACCACTTCTGCCTGGTCCCCCTCTCTGGGCATTTCCGATGTCCCATTACCCTAGGGCCATTTGGGGCCCAGAGGTGAAGTGACCTGACCTGGCCTTGGTCGGGGGCTGGGACAGCCGGGCTTTGGCAGGAGATGCAGGGGTGAGGACAAAGGACTCGGGGGTCCCTCTTTCCTCTGTGAGGGTCCTCCAGCCTTCCCGCTGCATCCCCAGCAAACCAGAGCTCAGGGCCTTCAGCAGGTCCTCGGCCCTTCTGAAAGGGGACACGGGGGCTGGAGGCTCATGGCTGTTGGAGGACTGCAGAACAGCAGCTCTGGGAAACTCCTGACCCCTCGCTCTCCCCCCATAGAAGCCCACTGGCTCTATCTGACCAGTTCTGGCCAGCTTCTGAGTGGCGAGTGATCAGGAATGCAGGGACGCCGGTGTGGCACCCTGTGTGAATATCTGGGACCCCGCCTCTCACATCTTCACAGTACCCCCACCACCCTGGCAGGTACAGTCACGGCTGCTGGGGGGCTTGAGACCACGGCCTGGGGCGGCCTCCCCACCGGCCCCAGGGCCAGTGCCAGGGTGCCAGCAGGCCCTGGCATGCTGAGGGGATCAGGGTTTCTGCTCGCAGACGGAGGAAGCAGAGGCTGGCAGCCACAGCCGCTGTCCTCTGGCGCTAACTGGCCCTGGGGAGAGCCACGTGGGAGCAGGTGTCCTGGGAGAGGCGTGCCTGCACCCACGTCGGATCTCTGGGTGGACAGCTGCCCCACCGCACTGCAGACACTGGTCACGCGTCCGAATGCCTGTGAGCCACGATGCGCTGCGGGCCTGACGCCGAGGACGTAGGGGAAGGGAAGGGACATGATGGCAGGACCAGCGGCCACTGAGACCTGGGCTTGCGCAGTTTGTTCTGTTCTCATGACCACTCCTTCTGTGAACCTTCTGCTGCCAGGGAGCTGGGGGTGAGCTGCGGACCTCGAGTCCAGGGGGCAGAGAGCTCATTCCCCTTCGGAGTCCTGCTGGAGTGCGGGGCTGTCTGTCCATAGCTTAGTGGGAAGGGCCATCCTGGCTCAGCCACCGGTCTGGGGGAGGCCCCTGGAGGTGCTGATGGTGACAGCAGCTGCACAGGTACCAGCAGCCCTCGAAGCGCCTCCAGCTTCAGCGCCCAGGCCCCAGGTCCCTCCAGACCCAGGCGGTGGGGTACCACCCCTGTAGTGCCCCCTGGTGGCCGACGGCAGGGCCACACCTTCTCCTGGTCCCCTGGAGAAAGTGTATCCCCGGGGCCTTTGGGCCTAAAGTGAGAATCGAGGTAGTTTCCTAGAAAGCAGTCATCTCTCTCTGCACCCCACAGCCACCACCTCCACGAGGCACTGACCCGCGGCCTGGCAGGAACGTCCTGTGTCTGAGCCCCAGAGCTCCGGACTCTGAGAGGCGAGGTCGGGCGCCCGGAGCCTCATAGGCCTGTCTCCCAATCTCGGCCTGGCAGGACTGAGGTCACAGATGTGACCTGTCAGCAGGAGTGGGGTGGACATGGCCGGGAGCTGCAGCTCCTCCTGCGCTCACAGAAGGTTGGGGTCTGATCTGCCCAAGGCTGCCGCCAGCCAGCCAGGGGGCAGTTCTGGCTCCCTTACAGAGGAGGGAGCCAGAGAGGACTCGGTGGTGATGGTGGCCCCTCTGCTTGCCCTCTTACAGAGGAGGGGACCCCAGGGTAGTGGTGCTGCCATGGCTGGATTTGAGCTCCCACCAGCTGCGGGACATGGCAGAAGCTGCCGAGCCCTCCAGACCTCACGGGCGGTGTCTCCTTGGAGAGCTCCAGGAGGGCAGTGGACAGCTGACATGGCCCCACGTTCCTCCTCCTCTTTTTCACCTTTCCATCTGGACCAGAAAGAGACAGTGACAAACGATGCTGAGGCCCGGAGACACCAGCAGCTCGCGCCCCTCCCCACCGGGTCCAGCCCCACGCTGCGAGGAGGCACAAGCCCGCCCGCCACATGGGCCCTCCATGTCCCCGGCCCAGCTGCCCCATTGATGCCCAGGGCCCAGGTCAGAGCTGGTCCCCCAAGTCCTGCCCAGAGGGCAGACCTGTGAGCAGAAGAAGGACCTGAGCTCCATGGAGGGTGGTCCCGAGCCAAGTGAACCAGAGGGGAATAAAGCGTGGGCACCTCCCACCACTGAGGTCACAAGGCCAATCCTGGCCCCGCCCAGCTGGCTGTGTGAGCCAGGACAGCTTGCTTGCCCTCTCTGAGCCTCACTGTCTTCATCTCCAGGGTGGGCATACCTTTTGCAAGATGATGGGGGGGGGTGGTGCTGAGTGGGAGCAGGCAGGCAGGTGTCTGGCCATGGGTCTGTGCACATGGCCCGCAGGGCCGCCTCAGAGCGCTCCCACTCACCCCTGCCTCCCTCTGTGGGTTCCCCTACAGCTCCACACCATTTGCGGGGTGGGGGGACTCCCACGTCCCCAAGAGGGTGGCCATGGCTGGATCGCCCACCGGTCCTGGGTGCTCCTGGCCCTGTTGCCCGTGTTTCAGGGCTGAATGAGATGACCGAGCCTTTGTGCCCACTCAGTCTCCCCTGGGAGGCCCACTGCACGGTGCCACTGCAGGATGCCAGGGGAGCTCCAAACACAGACCCAAAGGGAGCAGGTGAGGAAGGACGTGGTCACTGCATTTCAAGTTCCCTGGTTAAGCAATAACCATTTATGGCAGCTCTATTGTGACAGCGCCCTGCTGACCCACGGAGAGGCCTGGTGGGGGTTAGGGGCTGGGGCACAGGACCAACCAGCGTGGATGGGGAGCGGGAGTGGGGGACAGCAGGGCCTCGGCAACAGAGGAGGGGACGGCCTCGGCCGCTCAGTGGCTTGACACTGCACAGTTGGCAAGGAACTTGGGGGGCTTGGCACTTGGCAGCTTACAAGGAACTTAGGGGATATGGTGCTTGACAGTCTTTAAGGACTCGGGGGCTTCACACTTTACAGTTGACAAGGACTTAGAGGGCTGGCACTTCACAGTTTACAAGGACAGAGAGCCCGGGGCGGGCTTCGTTGAGTCAGATTGGCACCCTGTGGCTGGGTGCCTGCTGGCACAGCTGGGAGTCTGGCAAGGCAGCTCCCCACGTGCAGGTGGGGACGGACGAGGCTCCCACTCGGCTGCGGCTGGGGGGCCCTGCTACGCGCTCCCTGCTCACCCCATTCTCGTGTGCTCAGGGCACACCTGGGCCGAATTGCTCCCCTTTCCCCAGGGGCCCCCCAGCTCCGAGGGCTGCACACACACAAGGTTGCTTGGCTCTGGGGCAGGTGTGAGCCTGGCCTCCCGTCCTGGGCCAGGATGCACCCACAGCTGCAGGTCACACACACTGTCCTGCGGGGAGGCAGCCGCTGTGCTCCTGAGCTTCATGCCACAGAGCTGGGGTGATGGGAGACTGGACAGAGAGGGTGTGACGGGGTCTTCACGAGCTCCAGGGCCCCTCTGGGTGACGGCTCCGCTGCCTGGCATGGCTCTCCTGCCATCTGGGGCTGCAGCTGTGAAGGATCACTGTTGACACTGAGAAAATTGTAATTGGCATTCCCCATTAATGAGGGCAGCTGCACGCAGCTCCTGCCAAGAAGCTGTCAAGATGAATGTGCCCAGAATAATCACATGTGGAAGGGGGGAACAGGGGCTGGTAAATGCTATGGAAACCAGCGGACAATCAGTCAGTGGCTCCCCTGACCAGTCTTAACCTGCCCCCTTGTGTGACGTGTGGGCATGAGTGCGAGCTCAGTTGTGTCCGACTCTTTGAGACCCCATGTACTGTAGCCCGCCAGGCTCCTCTGTCCATGGATTTCTCCAGGCAAGAATACAGGAAGTGGGTTGTCATCCCCTCCTCCAGGGAATCTTCCTGACTTTGGGATCAAATTCGTGTCTTTTACATCTCCCGCATTGGCAGGCAGGTTCTTTACCACTAGTGCATGAGCCTGCCCGAGACTGGCTGTGGGGCCTGGGCAAGTCTCGACTACTGGGGCCTTGGCTCTCTCGGGTGGCGTGTCTGGCTCTGCAGTGCTGAGGCCCCACGTGTGCAGGGAGATGCCACGGGAAGCTGGGAAGACGTGGCTCGGGGCGGGGAGGGTCTGAGGGCCTATGGCTCCTCTAGACAGCGCCTGTGATGTCAGAACCTGCAGGCCTGTCACCTCCATCCTGGCTCAGAAGGTGTGACAGTCAGGCTTATGTGTTGGCTTGACCAGGCAGTGGTCCCGGGGAACCCCTGGGATGCTTATATGGGAGCTGCAGTGGAGCTATTTGGAAGACAGGGTTCACTCTACGACTGGTTACCCCAAGCAAAAGGGATGCCCTCTGTATGTGGTGGGCTTCATCCAACCAGGTGAAGGCCTTGCAACAGAATCAGGGGTTTCCCTGAGATGAAGGAATTCTGCCTCATGACTGCGGCATCAGCTTCCGCTGCAGTTCCAGCCTACTCTATGGACTTTGGGAGCTGCAGGGACACAGATGCGGTCCCAGTGACATCCCCGGGGCTGGCTTTGCCTTTGGGGCTACAGGGACCAGTCCACCTCTTTTCCTGCCCACTGCCTGTCTGGGTCACCTTGGCTGTACTGAGTTAGACTGAAGGTGCTATTGGATGTGGAGGTGGCTCCTGTCCTTCACACTATAAATAATACCGCTTGGGACATCAATTGCTTGTTTTTTTTCCTACTATTAGCACTTACTAGCAATAAAGCCGGAGAAGGCAATGGCACCCCACTCCAGTACTCTTGCCTGGAAAATCCCATGGACGGAGGAGCTTGGTAGGCTGCAGTCCATGGGGTCGCTGAGGGTCGGACACGACTGAGCAACTTCACTTTCACTTTTCACTTTCATGTATTGGAGAAGGAAATGGCAACCCACTCCAGTATTCTTGCCTGGAGAATCCCAGGGACGGGGGAGCCTGGTGGGCTACCGTCTATGGGGTCGCACAGAGTCAGACACGACTGAAGCAAAGCAGCAGCAGCAGCAGCAGCAGCAGCAATAAAGCTGAACAATGCTGATACCATGTGTCTTTACAGAATTTTTGGCGTTTCCTTGTCTACGAAGCAAAAAACTGTCCCTTGTGGGACAGTTTCTGAGGGTTTTCCATCTCTGACCCTTGTTCTGCCACACAGATAACATCTGGACCTGGAAGCCTCAGTGTTCCCATCTGTAGAGTGGGAACTGCTCCCCATCCATGTCATGGTCACAGGAAGGCATGGTCTCCTGGGTGGATGTTATTCTGACAGCTCTCAGACAGACCCAGGGGCTGAGGTTCACAAGAGCCCAGAGGGGTCATTTTCATAAGGAGGGTCTGAAATATTGGAGGGGGGGGCAGCGGGATGGTTGCATGGGTCAGATGCATGGGAAAGAGGAGAGAGACCCAGAATGCCACCTTTGGGTGGGTGTCTGCACCACTTCTCTTCCAAGCTGGAAACCTTTGAGATTGGACAGGGATAACGCCAGTCCCCGGGTGGCAGGCGTGGACCAGCCAGGTGAGAAGCCACGCTGGCTGCCCTCCTCCCGGATGTGGTCCAGTAGGACCCCTCCTCTGGCTCTGCTGAGAGGACACCAAGTCAGGCAGAGAAGCCGCCTTCAGCTCCACAGGGATCTGTGGGTTCCGTTTAGAGATTATGAGGCCAAGGCCCAGGTCTATGAGGTGCTCCCTCTCTGAGGGGAGACCCCCCTCAGCCCCTGTGGGGTCACTGGGTGGAGGCCACCCTCGATCCACCCTGAAAGCCTGCCTCACGAGGGTGACGGATGGCAAGTCCCTCGTTCCTGGGCACCTCCCCCAGATCCCACTCCCTCAAGGTTCAGGACCCCCTGGTCTCAGACCTGAAGGTAGCGGTCCATGTGCTCGCCCTGTCTGGACGCCCCAGATCGTCGAACCCTGCACCTCCAAGCAGCCTGAACCCCCATCTGGGCAGAGGTCCAGCTTTCAGCAGACCCAGCAGGGTGGGGACGGGTGTCCTGCTGAGCGACCGTGCTCTGCGCAGCCGCGGGCTCTCCGGTCAGCAGTTGGGGACGCTCTGTGTCTCTGCTCATGTCATCCTCACAGACACCAGTCCCCCTAGGAGTGGTAACCAGGGTTCCTGGATGAGGGGAGATGGGGCAGAGGACGGAGGAGGGTGGGGCCAAGCCATTGTCCAACCCTCTATGGGCGTGGCCCTTCCCTAGGGTCTCTGACTGGAGCCAAAGGCCGGCAGAGGACAGCCAGTGCTGGCATCACCCTCGCCCAGGGCTTAGAGACCTGCCCAGCTTCCTGGGCCCACTCTGGCGGCCCTGATTCAGGGTGGCAGGGAGTTAACAAATAAACACTAAACTGCCCTGGAGACTCGGGAGGGAAGGACGGAGCCGTGGGAGCTGCCTTCTGTGTTTCAGATTGGGGGCTGGTCTCTGCCCCCTCTGCCCACTGGAGGAGGGAGAGCGGCCACCCTGGCTTCAGTCTGCCGCAGCAGGGGCCGCCCGGGGGACAGCAGAGGTGCTCTGCGGGCCGAGGGGCAGAGCTGCAGGTGTACAGGGAGAATGCTCCCCTGTGGCAGGCAGCTCTATCCGGCTCCTTATGGGCTTGGCGGCTTCCTCTGGAGCATCAGGGTGGGTGGGCAGTCTGGGGCGGAGCAGTGGGCAGGTGTGGAGGCTCCCTGGCTCCCAAAGGTGCTGGCCTGGCCTCTTGGTGGCTCAGGAAGGGGCAGAGGGTCAGAAGGAGGGTCGGCCATCATCTGCTCCACATCCCCCCTCTTACAAGGACCCTGGGAGGCCTGGCCTTTTCCCTCGGCCTGCATCTGACTCTCGGGGGCAGAGGCAGGAAAGGCATCCTTCAGAAACCAGGAGTCTTTTGGGTTGAGCCACAAGATGAGGGTCTTCCTGCCCCCTCTCCTCCTGAGCAGGCATTGCTGTGTGGAGCAGCCGCAAGAACATTCCCGCACGGGGGCAGGCCACAGGAAAGCCTCGGAACCTCCTAGCTTCCTCACCTGTGAAGTCCCTCCTGGTCACAGCGGGGCAAAGCGAGCTGGCAGGGGTGAGCGGGTCTGCAAAGAACGAAGGAATCGCCAGCTCCCCAGGTCAGAAGGGGCAGGCACCACCTTACAGGCCCAGCCGGGGACCAGGCCCCTGTGTGGCCGAGGTGGTGGCCACCGATTGCTGGGTGCGTGGCCATGGGCACCTCACTGTCCACAGTGGTCCCCCCTTCACCTGTACCAGGGCACCCCAGGCACCTGACTTGCCCCCTGGGGCCTCCATTTTCTCTGCTGAGATGTGACAGCAGCGCCCGCTCCACGAGGTTGTGAGAATTAAATGAGGGGTGTGTTTTGGGACGTGGAAAACTGATCTTTTAATTTGAACTCATAATTGGAGAAAGGTTCTCTGGTCTCCCCCAACCCACTCAAAGAATCTTATGGTTTTAAAGGCCCTTTTCTGATTCAAGGTAATTCCTTTCACAATCCCAGCTGTCTTTTTTGCCAAAATTGCCAAGTTGATCCTAAAATTCACATGGAAATTCAAGGGACCCAGAACAGCCACAAAAAAAAAAAAAAAAAGATCTTGGAAAAGAACACAGTCGGAAGACTGACACATCCCAGTTTCAAAACCAACTTCAAAGCGGCAGTAATCAAGACAGTGTGGTGCTGAGTAAGAACAAATACACAGATTAACGGGATGGACTAGAACTGAGAGTCTAGAAATAAACCCTCACGTTCGCAGTCAACGGATCTTGGACAAGCTTGCCAAGACAACTCGATGGGGAACGGATAGACTTCACAACAAAAGGTGCTGGGATAACTAGACATCCCCATTCGAAAGAATGAAGATGGGTCCCTACCTCACACCAGACACAAAACTTAACTTGGAAATAGTTGACAACCTAAATATAAAAACTAAAACCACAAAACTCTTAGGACCAAACAGGAACAAACCCCCCTGATCTTGAGTTAGACAATGACTTCTTGCTATGACACCAAGAAACAAATGAAAAGAAAAAAAATTAGATAAACAAGAATTCATCAAATTTAAAGCTTTTGTGCTGTGAACGACATCATCAAGAAAACGAGAAGGCACCTCCAAAAGTGGGAGGAAGTTTTTGCAAATCATACGTCTGATAAGAGAGTTGGATCTAGAATATGGAAAGAATGTTTGCAACCCAATAATAAAAAGGCAAAGAATACAATAGAGAAATGGGCAAAGGATCTGAATAGACCTTTTTCCAAAGAAGATAAACACATGGCCAGTGAGTCCAGGAAAAGATGCTCAACATCGTCAGCAGGGAAAAGCAAATCAAAACCACAGTGAGATCCCACCTCACATGCACCAGGATGGCTAGATTCACAACGCCAGAGGACAAGCGCTGGGAGAATGCGGACCAGCTGGGGTGTGACGCGGTGCAGCCCCTTTGGAAAATAGTCGCACAGTTCCTCCGAGTGCTAAACATGCAGTTATAATATGGCCCAAGGTACCTGCCCGAGAGAAATGAAGACTTAGGTCCACACAAAAACTTGTATGTGAATTTTCACAGTGGTACTATTCACAACAAAAAAAAAAAAAAAAAAGTGGAAAAAACCCAGACATCGCTCCGCAGATGGACGTTTATCCATCCACCTGTACACGGCTTCCCACCGGTGCAGCCGTGTGGTGACCAGTCACTCAGCCTAGACGCAGCGCTGACTCAGGCCACGGCTGGGGGACTTGAAAGCATGGTGCTGACTGAACGAAACTGCTCAAGGGGGCGTCTGTTTTACGTGAAATGTCAAAAGCCTTGGAAACAGGAAGTGAATTCGAGGGTGCTGGGATGGGGATGGGGTTGTGGGGGACAGGGGCTAAAAGGTCTGAGAGGTCTTTGGGGGTGAAGAAATGTCCTGGAATTTGATGGTGGTGCTGGTGGTGATGGTTGCACAACTCTTGAGTAGTGACTCCCGCTGAGCCGTATACTTGAATAGAGTGAGTTTCATGGTATGTGAGCTGTATCTAAATAAAGCTGTTTGGGAAAAACACTCACTGCCCCCCTCTCCCTGCACTGACAGAGACCAGGGGGACAAGGAAACTCACTTTCTGGACCTTCAGGCCTGCGTACAAGCACAAGGACTCGAGGCCGGCCTTCCACACCGGCGCGGGACAGGAGCGCCCGACTCCACACTGTTTCTGCACCGCTTGTGTTTTCTGCAGCTCTGAGGCCACTGCTAAGCCTGCCCTTTGAGGCAGCCCGGTTGCAGCCGGGGGCAGAGGGCCCTTTGTGGAGCCCCCCTGCCCGTCCCCCACCCCCGGGCCCTGCAGCGAGAGCCTGGCGGGAGGCAGCTGGGAACTGGAGGAGTGGCAGGTACTAGTCTGAGTCGGGAAGAGAAGCTGTGCGCCCACCTCCTGGTGTCCTAACGCTGATCACTCCCCCAGCGAGCATCTATGGGCCGCCGCCTATAGGCACAGTGCTGGCCAGGAGGACAGGTGGTGCGCCATCCACAGCCCCAGACCCGTGCGAGCAGACTTGGGGGTGGGAGGGCTGGGAACCGGGCGAGGTGGGCTGAAGGAAGCGACCACTGAGACAGGTTTTCAAGAAGCACCACACTTTAACATATTTGCTCTTAAAAGGAATGAACTTTATCCATCAGCCAGACTCAGAGATGAAATATTTTTACCATTAATACCATCTGGACTCCTCTGTAATTGTTTCATAAGAGCTTGGGGCCCCGCCAATGGCAAGGACAGAGGATCAGACCACAGGTGACCAGACCTTGTCCCCACGTTTTCTACCTCCTCCCCGTGTCCATACTTCCTGGAAACGGTGACCACCCCCCAGGAAAGCTTGGCCCCTCTTGACCAGCGTCTGCTGAGGCACTGCGCTCAGTGGGTGCGGCCCTGCTTGAGGTGGAGCTTGGGGCTTCTCTGAGCCTCAGTTTCCTTGTCTCTAAAGTGGGCACAATTATGCCCATGTCACAGGTGCTGTTGTTAAGATCGCTGCGAACGAGGAAGCAGCACAACTGTCGGACATCACCCTGACGGTGACCCCGCCGCTCAGGACCTGACATCACCCTGATAGTGACCCCTGCCCCCGTGTCCTGGGATGCCCAGCCTTGCACAAGACCAGGTGGCCGGAGGAAGAGGGCAAGACTCGTTTACCTATAACCCACCAAAACCACGTGCAGAGACACAGAGACAGATGAGAGGGTGGTTGGGCCCGCCTCACCCTGGGGACACCTGCAGGGTCCCCCACTGACAGCCCACACCCCAAAGGCTCCTTCTGGTGGCAGAACTCTCCACAGGCCCCAAGCAGGCCCCGTTTACAAACGATCACCCACCCGTACCTGTGGACCATGTCTGTGTCCTTCCCCCCACACCACACCCAAAAGGTCCTGAGAGGAGCCACCCCAGGAGCACCCTCCTCTCCGCCGTAGCATTCTGCACGCACTCGGGGAGGTTCCTGTCTAAAAGACGACCATCAGGGAAGCGAGGCCACCCCTCCCAGTGTCACCCAGTCTCAGACGCGCGAGGCAAGCGTCCAGCTTTGTTCTGAGTCAGTCACCTCAGGGGTCATCACGGAGGACCCCCAGGGGCTGCAACTGTCACCTGAAACTATCCCACGGGACTCAAGTCCTCCCTGCCAGTGTTTGAGCCGATGGTGGCCAAGCGCCAGCGCTCCCACTGTGCACGGATCTCAGCCCTGCAACAGTAACGCCACAGGGGTGGGAGAGGCTGCAGCAGGGCCCGGGGCACCACCAGTGCAGAGTCAAGTGCTGCCCAAGTTCACCTCTGCGCAGCGTGGCCTCCGGCTCAATGAAACGGACACAGGCATACTCTCCCCAAGGGCCAGGGCTGAAGAGGGCGAGGGGGAGCTGGCCAAGGTGGCTAGCCTGGCTCTGAACCTGGGTCTTCCAAGCTCTAAGCCCAGCATCCATCCACGGATACCTTTTTGCCCACCCTGAAGGCAGGACACGTCTGCCCGGCACAGGGAAGCGCTTCCAGTGGACCCATCAATCAGTTCACAAAGCAGAATCAGCCTTGTTGAAATGCAAGTGACCTCAGGCCACGGGGGAGTCAACCTGACCTCTGAGAGTGGAGAAGTTCAGATTTCTTTTCCCAGGTCAAACAACCAAGCTCAGACTGTGTAAGCAGACCTCCTGGAGCCGGGCCTCCCAGCGGGGCTCCGGAGCAACCAGGACCCACGCTGCTCTTTCACATCAGCTCCAGCTTCAGGCGCACGAGAGAAATCTGGCAGCAGGGCGATGTGAACGGCTCCACGTAAACACCCCACCCTGGGCAGTGCTGCCATACAAACCAGGAGAGGGAAGCTCCAGGCAGGGCACCCAGGCCCTGGCGGACAAGCCTGCATAGCACACAGCCACATACCTTGTTGACACGAGTCCCTGGCTGAGGGGAAAATGCAGAGAACACAGACCCCCAGCCTCCAGCCTGTCTCTCCATCTGATCAAGTGGAAGCAGAACACGAGCTGGTGGGACCCCAGGGGGCTTGGGCACAACCCACCCAGAGCCCCAGAGACCAACCCAGCACATCCAGAGAGAAGGGCGCCCGCCGCACGCTCTTGCCTCAAGGACCCTCTGCTCGGTGGGCTTGCCCACTGTCTCAGCCACTCGGGAGATTCCCGCTGGGTCTGGCCTATGGCCCCAGGAGGTGGCAGCCTCAAGACCAGCCTCCCTCAGCTCATCGCAGACATGACACGCGTCTCTCATGGTGTCCAGAGCTCCAGGGTTGGGCCCCGTGGTCCTTGCCCCTTCTCCAGAGAAATGCTTGCTAGACGTGCTGGTCGAGCACATCACCTGGTGTTCTGTGCGCCTCTGATCCAACTGGAGCCACGGCCCCTGGAGGCAGCTGCATCGACTGGCCCCACCAGCACTGTCGTGCCCGTGGGCCTCCCACATGTGCCCCATCCCACCCAGGCGTCTCCAGCTCGCCCACGGCTCCCTGGGCCCTCTAATGGAGGGCGTCTGCTCAACTCCATGTCCTCGGGGATCCTGCCCCACATCGGGGGCCACGAGGGCGGCTCTCAGTGGGTGGAAGAAATTGCTGCTGGAGGAAGAGCCTGCACAGGGGTGTGGTGGCTCACTCCCCTCCCTTCAATATCCTCTGCGGAGTGCAAAGTGAGGCTTAGCAAACCCCTCCCTGAGCAGAGAGGGGCTGGGGCTGCCGGCACTGCCGCCTCCTTGTTTCTGGGACTGACTGGGCGGTGGTCACAGGGCGATGTGATCTGTGCACCACAGATCAGTGCTGTGAGACGGCAGCTCTGATCAAAGCCCAGAGGCGACTGAGCCATCACCACACAACTCGCGAGCAGCGGGGACAGCAAAACCCACCAGCATCCTCCTCGGACCCTCACCCTGCCCATCCCGGGGTCGGGCAGCTGTCACTGGTCATGGTGATGACCCCATGAGCACAGGCCGTACTTGATGGAAAATCACTCTTCAGTTTTTACAAAGACTTAGTGCTTATCCTTCAGAAATAATCCCCAGTCTTCTCTGTATGCTCCCAGTGTGGAGACCTGCACAAACAACCGTCTTTGGTGTAAATTTACTCCTTTATCCAAATCCCCTTCCTTGTCCGTTTAACAAACAGATATTTACTCACACTGATCTACAGTACTTTGGCCACCTCATGTGAAGAGTTGACTCATTGGAAAAGACTCTGATGCTGGGAGAGATTGCGGGCAGGAGGAGAAGGGGACGACAGAGGATGAGATGGCTGGATGGCATCACTGACTCGATGGATGTGAGTCTCAGTGAACTCCGGGAGTTGGTGATGGACAGGGAGGCCTGGCGTGCTGCGAATCATGGGGTCGCAAAGAGTCGGACATGACTGAGCGACTGATCTGATCTGATCTGATCTGATCTACAAAGACGGGAAACCCTAGGCTTAGGTATTACAGTCCATTGAGGAACTGGGCATGTTGGTAAAAGTGTCTGGGAAAGGGGTCAGTTTTAGTGGGAAAGGCTTTGTGAAAGGGTGGCCTCGTCCTTCACAGAGCATGACACCCAGAGATTCAGGCAAAGGCATCCGATGGGCGTTGAATGGCAGGGTTTGCAACACGACACGGAAGACATCGCTTACACACTTAAATCACAGGGGGAGCAGGGAGACAGCACGAGGCAAATATTTGACGAAGGAAAGAGGGCAGGAAGGGAGGAAGGGAAGAAGGAAGTAAGGAACAAAAGGAGGGAGGGCGGGGAAGAGCACTCAGATCCTTGTTTCTTGGTTCACATTAAGGCCTCCTGGTTGCCCTGCATGCGGCCCCCTCCACCTGCATCCCCTGCCCTTCGCTTAGCATGAATCCAGCTTTAGGGCCCAGAGGAGGCTCCCGACCACCCTGATCACTGGCTCGTGGCAGCCTTCATCTTGTCCTTCAGGGCCGCATCTTGACCCACACGGTCATTTGTTTAATGCTGGTCTCCCTGAGGGACTGGGGAAGAACCCAGAAGAGGTGACCATTTAGGATGAGAGGAAAACAGCACGCCCTTACGAAGATCTGGGGAAAGAAGTGGCCAGTGCAGACCTCCTCAGGTGAGAGAGATGCCTGAAGAGAGGCCAGAAGCTTGGTGGGGGTGAATAATAATTTCCTTGTCTGTTTTCAGTGAATAAGTCCATCCATCACATCCATGTACCCACAAACCCATTTATCCACCCGTCTAGCCATTCACGCACCCATTGGTTCACCATCAATCCATCAGTGAATTTACCAGTCAACTGATCAATCCTTCAGTCCATCTGTCCGTCCAGCCACAGGCCTCAGTCAGTGCATGAGTTGAAAGGGACTTGGGTTTGTGTCTCTGGATGCTGGCCAGCCCTGTTGTTGACCCCCATCATTCTGTGTGAAGGTGAGGAAGACTCCAGGACGTTTGGGCTGGAGCTGCCATGACGCCTTTCAGAAAGACTGTGTCCAGGGCCAGTTTCAAATAGAGGACCCAGGACCAGGGAACTGAAGTTCAGAGGGGGTTGGATCAAATTCAGCTAAAAAGAAATTTATTTCATAACACAAGCTGGAAGCAGCCAATCCACGGACACAGTGGCTGAGGCGGCGACTGGACACACTGGGCGTTCCTCAAGCAGCAGACACGCTCGCCGGTACACAGTGGGAGGGAGTGCGGCAGGGTCTCGCCTCCCTGTCCCCCTATACTCAGCCCGATTTGGTGCCTGCTCGGTCTTCTTCTAAGCCTTCCTGTGATGGCTCCTGGCTGTGGCCTTCACCACGCCTCACCCCACCCAGGGCTCTCCAGCCAAGCACATCACACACAGAGCCCGCTGGTCTCCCGCCACAGCCTGGGGCTGGGGGAGGGGCGGGGACAGCCCTTTCATGGACAGGTGAGCCGAGGCCGGGGGAGCCTCGGTTGCCGGTTCCAGGGTCACGCTTGAGCCCCAGGGCTCCTCCACCTCCTGTGCCCTGGACCACCCGGCCCTGGTTGGAAATGAGCAGTGGTGCCATGTCCTGAAACCTCGCCAGGGGCCTGTTAGCAGCTGCCCCCTTCTCTGGCCCCCCTCTGCCTCTGGGATGTCTGCCAGCTCATTCCCTAGCCCCAGCCCCACACCCAACTCTGCTCGCTCACACTCACTGCATCTCCCCACCCTTGCCTGTGACCCCGCACCCAGACCCTGTTCATGGTCTCCAAACTCCTTCCAGAACCTGAGGGCAGAGCCTTGGCTCCTCGACCTCACTGACCTGGGATGTGGGCCTCATGCCCCCAACACCCATGATGGGGGGATGGATGATGGGGGTCTGGGGATGAGGGGGACAGATGACGGGGGAAGGATGATGGGGGGGGTCGGATAATGGGGCCAGGGGGACGGAGGATGGGGCGGATGATTATGGGGATGGATGACTGGGGGGGATAGATGAATTGGGGTATGGATGATAGTGGTGGGGGGAGACAGAGGATGGCCGGGATGGATGATGGGGGGACAGATGATGGGGGGCACGGATGATGAGGGGGTCAGATAATGGGGCCAAGGGGAACAGAGGATGCGGCGGATGATTATGGGGATGGATGATAGGGGGGGGATGGATGATGGGGGGGACAGATGAAGCGGGGTATGGATGATAGGGGTGGGGGGAGACAGGATGGCCGGGACAGATGATGGTGGGGACAGATGATGGGGGGCATGGATGATGGGGTGACGGATGATGGGGGTGGCCAGGTGGCCAGAGGGGCTGCTAAGTGAGTGGTGGCCCACCATGCATCCACATCTGCAGCAGGAACGGCAGCACGGACAGGCCAGGAAAACAGGGCTGACCCAGCATCCACTAGGTCACGTCTGGTCAGGGTCACGAGCAGCCGGGTGCCTGGCAGATGTGACTTGGCTCGCTCGTTCACTCATCCATCTGTCCAGCAGACATGTGCCGGGAAACCCCGGGTGCGGAGCCCCGAGACGGTGCCAAGTCGGGGCGCTTCCGTGACTCCAGAGTCGGGTGGGGCTGGGGGTGCTGCGGGGCCCCATGTCAGCAGTCCCGCTCTGGGGCAGGACCTCAGGGCCAGGCTGTTTACATTCCCACAGTTATTTATGGGCGTGTGTATGAGAGAACAGAGCCTGGAGCTCCTGGGAGCCTCCCAGGAAGGAGGAGACGCACAGGCCCAGGTGACGCTGGCCTTCACGGGGACCGCACCCGTGCACGCTGCCCGCCAAGCCAGGTCTGTGACAGAGGCTCTTCCCCACCCGCCGGGGCAGGCACCTGCCCACCCTGTCCTCCAAAACTGCTCCTCTGTCCCCTCCACGGCCCAGCTGAAGAGGAAGAGGGATGCGTCCAGGAGACAACCTTGAGATCAAGGGCACAGGAAATTTCTGCTTTCATCTGAAAATCTGTCAGCTGCAGAGGAAGTCCAGAGCCAGGCGGATGCCTGGGCCGTGGCTCACGCACACATGGGCTCCCGCTGGTGTGAATGAGCCCAAGGCGAGGCTCCCGTCTGCGGTCTCGCCTCGTCCTCTGTGAGGAGCCGCCTCTCACAGCCCGGCCCCTGCGTCCACTGCTGAGCCCCAGCTCTGCAGGGGGCGGCGGGGGGAGAGGCTGGGACTGGGAACCAGTTGGTTTCCCAAGCGGTTCCCCAAGCTGACGCAGCCCTAGGCTCTGGACAGGCGGACGGTCCCACGCTCAGATGACAGAGGGGGTTTCCTCATCCTGGGGGAGGTGTTCCTGCTGAGGCAGAGCTGCACGAAGCCCCCGCCACACGAAACCCACAGCACGCACGTGCCTTGGAAGGCCCCACGTTCGGTCCATGTGTCCAAAGGGAACGTCGGCTGGTGGTGCATGTCTGGAATCTGCTGGCAGGACTGAGGGCCGGCACACGCTCGCCTGCAGGTGCCTGCATTTGGGGTCAAACTACCGGAGCACGACACAGTTCCACTGGTCACAAGATGCTCATATCTGCCGCAGGTTCCTCATTTGTAAAACAAGTGAGGTAACACTTGCCCCCAGGGCACAGGGGTGGGGTGTTTACACGTATCTGCCCTCTCTGTAGACAGCTGTCATCACAGAAGAATAGGGGCCTAGAGGTCAGGGGACCAGGCTGGGTCCTTGCAGGATGAGAAGTCCTGTAACCCTGGGGTCTCAGGCTCCTGGCTCCCGACAGGGGGTTTAATGGGTGGTCCCAGGGTCCCTTCTTGCTTGGATATTCCAGGACTGTTGCCAATGGAGCCCTTGTTTTAGATTCATCGTGATGTCCTCCAACACCTGTTGTAGTGCTCAAGGAACAGGTGCTCAATTAATGAGCGGACATGATGAGTACAAATGCTGATGGTGTGATGCAGAGAATAAGTATCACAGAGTTACAGGAAAGGACTGAGAAGTGCAGAAGGCTCCCTGGAGGAGGTGGCTGTTGAGTCCAGCCATAAAGAGCGAATTTTTTTTTGCGAGGGGAGTATAATTGCTTCACAAAGTTGTGTTAGTTTCTGCTGTACAACCATGTGAATCAGCTGTATGCATACATGTATCTCCTCCCTCCCACCCCAGCCCTCTAGGTCACCTCAGAGCACTGGGCCGGGCTCCCTGGGCTACACAGCAGCTTCCCACCAGCAGCCTGTGTCACACACGGCTGTGTGTATGTCATCGCCACTCTCCCAGTCCTTCCCACCTGCCCCTTCCCCGCTATGTCCACACGTGCATTTTCTACGTCTGTGTCTCTATTCATCCCTGGAACTAGGTTCACCTGTACCATTTTTCTAGGCTTCACATACATGTGTCAACATGTATAAAACATATATAAAACATAAAACCATGTTTATGTAAAAAACATGAACACATACGTGTTTTTTCCTTTCTGACTTATTTCACTCTGTTTGACAGATTTGGTCCATCCGTATCTTTACCTATGACCCAATTTAGTTCCTTTTTATGGCTGAGTAATATTGCTGTTTGAATGGGTGGAAGGAAGGAGTTGATGTTCCAGGCAAGAGAAATGCAGTGAACAAAGGTGCTCACGATGAATCAACAGCAAGTCCTGCCGCCAAGGAGCCTGAGCGACAGAGCAAAATGGACACGTATCTCCCCGGCACCTTCTCTCAGGAAGGTGCTGGAGGGTGAGCTCCAGGAAGACAAGGAGTAAACTTTACTTTACTCCCAGGAACACAAGGGAGTAAACCAAGAAAGTGAAAGTAAACCAAGAAAGGATCTCGGAAAAA
Source organism: Bos mutus (assembly GCF_027580195.1). Classification (NCBI taxonomy): domain Eukaryota; kingdom Metazoa; phylum Chordata; class Mammalia; order Artiodactyla; family Bovidae; genus Bos; species Bos mutus. The sequence goes on from NC_091634.1 coordinate 49,050,576, forward strand.
AGGGATCCAATGCTGGAGGAGGGTGGAGACACCTGCAGGAGGAAGGGGATTCCCGGAACCTCCCTCAGGCCCCTGGCACGGAGAACATGCGTCCCCGACGGCAGCAGCAGAGGGCTCAGATGAGAGACGATGGGCAGATGACCGTGTGTGTGCGTGCGCGTGCAGTTCTGTTAGGAGACTCACACGCTGGGGAGAGAGTGTGGGGTTACACTGGGGGTCGGTCTGTGGAACAGCAAGCCAGCCAAAAAACCCCCAAGACACTTGCAACAAAACTGTGCAATAAGGAAGGCTATCATGACATACAACAAACTCAATTGGGTACCGTGGCCCGGGACCCCTGTGAGGGCAGTGCTGACTCTGGCAGGGTTCGCCGTGGGCCAGGAGGCCTAGCGTGGACAGGGCACCACTGTGCCTGAAACGGGCCATCCAGAGCAGCAGCGCCCGAGTGTCCGGGGAGACGGGGGGCCCGAGTCAGCTCCACGGACGGAACCTGATCACACAGGACAGCAGGGCCGCGGGGAGGCGCCCTGGGAGGGACGTGGTTTTCCTGCACAAGACTCAGGCCTGTTTCATGGTCTAGGTATGTGCATTATAATAGTGATAACAGGATGAACTGAAGGAAAAGTGAGAGACGGTCCTGCCACCACTTGGTTGACAAGAGCCAGCCAGCGTGGGGGCTGTGGGTACTTCTACACGTCGCTGCCCAGCGTTTGCACGTGTCCACTCGACGGCATCAGATAAACCCTCACAGGAAACGGGGGGGCAGGGGCCCAGTCCACACGGCCTTATGAGGCCTGGGCTGCGGCCTGTGAGCCATGGTCGGTGTGAAGGCATGCTTCGTTCCCTCCCAGCTCAGCAGCTCACCCATGTCCTGGGTGCCTTCGTCCCAGCCCAGCTGAGCAACGGCCTCTCACTGGCACTAAGTCCACCCCCCGACACCCCACAGCTTCTGAAGACACAGTCCTGGCAGGGGCCCAGGCCAGGTGAGTGTGGGAGGGGCAGCTGTCATCCACAGCCCAGATCAGCCCCTGCGTGCCCAGCATCCAGAGGATGGCATGTGGGCACCTGCTCTGTGGACAGACAGGTGTGACAGGCAGAGGATGGTATGTGGGCACCTGCTCTGTGGACAGACAGGTGTGATGGGTAGGGGATGGGGAAGCGGGACGTGCCGAGTGAGCTCATGGCAAGCAGGCAGATGTGGAAAGCCCCGACCGCCACCTGCGGACCGAGTTCTCCACAATGCACCAGCCGGGACCCTGAGGAGCAGGTTGGTTCTGTCAGGTATGTGTGTGTGGGGCGCTGAATCCTGAGTCCACCTGTGAAGGGCTCTATGGGGAAGGATGGGTGCTTAGGGAGTAGCTGGAGGGGCCTGTGATGTGGACAAGTCCCCACTCCCCAGGATCCTGGCCTCCCAGGAAAAGAATTCCATCCGGCTGACTGACCTGGACCACCAGGCATTAGATGTAGACGGTCGGAAATAAGACAAAATTAGACGATGAAATGCTGGCGTTCCACATCACAGGTTCCCCGAGGGTGATGCTGGGACACAGGGCCTTCCTGCGAGGCAGCAGGAAGCTCTGTGTCTGCCAGATTAGGAGTCTGGGCTGTGGATACCTGCAGCTATGGCCCTTTCTGTGGCTGCAGCCCTGCCACTCAGAACCTCTGGTGGGTAAAGCAGACCCTGCCCAGATGCAGGAGTGGGCACTTGGCCTGAACTCAGCCAGGCAGCCCTTCCACCCTGACCACCGGGTTGGTGCAACCAGGTGCCTGGCCCTCCCCTGGCCCTCGTGATGTGTGGCCCAAGCACAGTGCCGTGGCAGGCGAAGAAGAGCCAGAGCCCAAAGGCGTTACTTGGCCTCAGAGTCCAGCAGTACCTGCACCTGGGTGGGTCAGTCATCTGGGTCAACAAGCTCCCTTACTGCCCAAGCTGCCTCAGGTGGGCTGTCACCTGTCACCAAAGTTGACCTGGCTGAGCTCCTTGGCCTTGATGCCAGGAGGTCAGGATCTGGCCCAGTTCTGCCTCACATGGCCTCTGGACTATCCCGTGGGTGTAACCAGCGGCCCTCCTAATGCTTAGAGTCTGTGGATGAGATTGTTCTCTGGGTTTGCTCAAAACAACCTCTTCGAATGTGGAAAAGGACAACAAAATAAAATTTAAAAGTTCAGGAAAAGAACCATTTCTACAAGTGTGGTCTCTGGCCCCCGGTGGCAGCCACAGTGACTCCAGGGTCACAGAATTCAGCTCCCTGGGCCCCAGGGCCAGGAGAGGGTGACTTCTCCAGCCAGAGGTGGCTGTAACGCTGCCCATTAGACTGGGCCCCCACAATAAGCCCAGTCTTGCTGTGGGATCTTAGTCAGCACAGGTAACCCTTGACCTTCCCTTGGCGCTGCCAGGGCTGCTGACAGCCCTGTGGTTGCAGACGGTCCTTAGAGGGACGATGAGGACCCGGTCGGTCATCAAGAAATGCAAACTCCTCCACGAGGGGATGGGGTTGGGGGGGCGGGCCTGCCCGGAGCACCATCCGAGGTGAAAGGATGGTGCCTCTCGGGGCTGTGAGTCCACATGCCTGGACCACAGGCTGGAGTCAGCACCCCCACCCAAGGCCCCGGGAGCCCCCGCCTATCAGCGCACCTGAGACTGTGGCTCTGGACAGGTGGCAGAAAAGGCACCTGGGGAAGCCACAGAGACCCCACATACCCCAGCGGGCCACACAATGGCCCACACACCAGGCCCCATGGCCCTGCCCAGAGTCTTTCTCCTGCTTTCCCAGGCTTGGGCAAGCTGAAAGCGTGGCAGGGAGTGCCCATGGACTTGCCAGCTGAGGTCGCAGCCTGTGCCATCTGTGTCCTTGCTGATGTGTCACGTCCCACCCCTCCAGCGGCCCGTGGATCCGTCTTACTTCTTGATGCACTTCAGAGGAAAATGGCAGACATCCTGATGTACCATCCCTGAACACTTCAGCCAGCACTGCCCTAACTAGACTTCAGCGTTAGCTTGTGTTTTTCTAGGGAAAATTTTCTGTGCAAAACACACACTGTAAGGGTACCTGTCGAGGAGCTTGATGAAGGCAACCCCCCCGAGCGACCCCACCCTGTCAAGACAGAGGCTGTGTCCCTCACCCGAGGGTCCCTCGTGCCCCTCCCCCTCCCCCCGGCTGCTCACCCAGAGTACGCCTTGGTGAACATCAGAGCTGAAATGACCCGTGCGTGCTGCCGGGCCCTGAATCACCAGGAACGGGAAAGCGGGCTGGCAGATTTCGTGACATAACCAGTTGGCCGCATTCCTGAAAGACTTGCACAGGCCCTCCCCTTCCCTCTGAGTTATGAGCCACGATGCTGCAGTCCTGGCAGTTCAGGGAGCAGCTCTGTTTGAGGCTTGCAGGGAGGACCCCCCGACCCCACAGATCTGATCAGAAACAAGCCGGGAAGCCACTTTCCAAGGGCAGGTGTATAGACAGTGAGCAGCGGCATCCATCCCCCCGGGAGCGCAAGGTGGGCTCGCCCGGCACAGGGACGACCGCCGTGGGCAGGGCCACCTCAGACACCTGGCGTTAGGCCCTTGCTCACTGTCTGCACGGCCCGCGGGCGGTCATGGAGGCTCCCCCGCCAGGCCCAGGGATGGCCCTGGGGCTTCTCAGCACAGCCCCTGGTGAGCACCAATGCCCAGCCTGGCTCCGGGCATCACCACGGCTTTTCCTTCTGGGGCTTGGGGTGAAGGGCAGAGCCAGAGGCAGTGCTCACCCAGGGCTCACCAGCGCTGCCACCCCTCCCTCTCCGTGGACAGAGCCAGCACTGCCCTCTGAGCCCCTCCCAGCAAACACCTCAGACGAGACAAGCGTCCTGTCCCCGGTCCACTGTGAGAGCCACCAAAACGCCTGGATCACGTCTCTTCATCCACAACCATCCCAAACCGAGCGCCGACATCAGCTCAGCACTAACCTGGAACCACGATCTGTGCCACACTGACTGGAGCTCAGACACTGGCTCAGCTCTAACCACCTGCTGATGAGGACGCACACTTGACCCAAGTACGGACACCGACTCAACGCTAAGTGCCCGCCTGTGGACACAGACAACCACCTGCTGACGCACACACAGACCTGACCTGAGTACAGACACTGGCTCAACACCAAGCACCTGCCACGTGGACACAGAACTGACTTACCTATGGACACCAGCTCAGCGTTAACCACGCACAACATAACCAGCAACGATAAAGAACAAGTGAAACAAGACAGGAAGTGGCGGCAAATCAAACTCCAGACAGAAAAGGAAGCCGTCCCCTACCTTGTGATCCCTGGACACAGGCCGTTATCTCCGCTCGAGGGCTGTGCGGTCCACCCGCCTCTCCGGCTCCACACGGCTCTTCTCTCTGGGCCGCCAGCCGACCCTGTGAATAACACACGAGGGTTTAGATGGGACACTCAGGAAGCGGCCCCAGGACTTCCTGGTGGCTCAGTGGTAAAGAATCTACCTGCCAACACAGGAGACACGGGTTCAATTCCTGATCCAGGAAGATGCCACATGCCTCGAGGCAACGATGTCTGTGTGCCACAACCACTGGGCCTGTGCTCTGGAGCCCGTTGCAACTGGAGAGTGGCTCCCCTGACTGCAACTGGAGAAAAAGCCTGCTTCCCGCAACAAAGACTGAGCACAACCGAAAAAAAAAAAAGCAGCAGCAGCCCTGGGACAGCGCGGGGCTCAGGAACCTCCACACCCAGACCCCTGGGCATGGGGGTGGGGTGGGTGATGGGCCCCGCCGGCCGGCCCTCCCACGCCATCCTCAGGGGTCTCCCTCAGGTGCCTGTCCCGGGACCCACCAACCCCCTCTCCCCCACCTACGTTTGTTGTGCACACTTCCCCATAGTCACACCCCCACGAGCGTGGGCATAGACGGTCATCGGCGGGCTCGAGGTTTCTACGGCAAGGTTTCCATCACACCATCCTTATTTCTCTACCCTGTACCCCCTGGAGATGGCTAAGTCAGCAGCAGATTCTAGCATGTTCTTGTGGGTCACTGCAGTGTCCCTGGGAAGGGGTGTCACTCGGGGGACAGTGACGTCACTGCCCCTCCCCCACGGGCGCCCCCTCACTACTCTGTGTGGGGCCAGCTGAGGCCCCACGATGCTCTGTGACGGCGGTGGGGAGGGCTCCTGGGACTGGACCCTCCTCTGTGGCCTCTGCTGCCGCTTCCTCCAGCCCCTCTGGCCCTGTGTCTTCCTGTGACCTTCCAGCCAGCAGCTCATGGTCTGGGCCCCTCTGCCTCATTGTCTCCCCCCACCTGGCCTCTCGATTACTCCTCTGACTCATCTAACGCACTAGTCCTTGGTTCCCATCCACAGTCCCTGCAGGTTAGGAGGAAGGAAGGAATCATGGCCTGTAACAAACGCCTCTTTAAAAACTGCACTGGATTCACAGGCAAGAGACGGGTTCCATCCCAGCCCCTGCACTGGCTTCCGAGGACGCCCGGTCCTGCGCCCTGTCTTTCAGTGCCTCTTTTAGGACATGAAGGTAAAGACTCGTGCCTCCCTCAGGACTGTTGTGGAGACGGAGACAAGTCGTGAGGATGTGAGAGGTTCCAGGCCTGAGAGGCTCTGGAGGTGACAGCCGCCTGCCCAGCAGCTGCCAGCCTCACCGGGAGCCCACGCAGGACTCACATGCCCGTGGGTGTCCGGGGCCCAGTCTGATTCTCCACGCTTCACCTGCAGCCAGTGTCCAAATGAGCGCTCATGAATCTGGAGCGCCCCCCGAAAACCTGCCTTCCTGCGCTCCGGTGAGGTTTCACATTTGAGAAGCAGACAGGGGCCTCCTAGCACAGCCATGCTTGCGGAGCCACGGGTTCATCCTTTCCAGGTGTGTGCCGGCTCCCACCACTCTCCTCTGATTTATCTAGGATCGTTTGGACTGTCAGCGAAACATAAAAAATAACTGCCTGCAGAGGCCAAATACACTGCAGGCTCCTATCTCACTTGTGGTCTAATTAATAGTTTCCAGGTCGCCATGGCCCGTGGGAACATCTGGGCCTCGTCTCTCCAGTCCACAGATGTAGAGGCCGGGCAGAGGCTGGGCTTCAGGGACCCCTTCTCACGCTCATTCTTCAAGGCTGTTTGTTCCTTTTTAATCTTTAAACTGGAGAACAGTGGTGTGCATGTGCATGGACATGTTTGTAAAATAGCCCGGCTCTTTGCTGGAGGGCTGATGGCACCCCTTAAAATCTGTGGACCATGTGGGACCACGAGGGCCTTCTCGAGACCCTTGGAGACAATGGACGACTAAAGACAGTATTCTGAGGCTTCCAGGAACCGCAGTCCTTTATTCTAAGGCAGCCCTTCTTTCGATTAAATCTTTCGCAAGTATGGCAGACACACAGAGGCATCCAGCTCCCCACACTGCCACACCCTGGACACGCCTGTGGACCAGAACCCTGACAGGAAGCACAGCGTGGCCCCGCTGCCCTGGGGACCAGTCCAGCCATGGGCACGGCAGGTTGTCAGTAGGGTCGCTGTGCTGGTGGAGTCAGTGTGTAGCTCCACTCATTCAGCACTGTGAGATGCATCATCCTTTCATTTATAATTGTGGTGAAATACACATGGGGTAAGACTGACCGTCCTGGTCACCGGTCAGTGGCACCAAGTACATGCACAGTGCTGTGCCTCCATCACCCTCATCTGTCCCCAGAGCCCCTTTCATCTTGAAAACCCCAAACTGTCCCCACTAGGTATACCCCCATCTCCCCACCTCGGCTTTCTGTCTCCATGGATCTGACTGCTCCAGGGATCTCATATCAGTGGAACCATACAGAATTTATTCTTTGGTGTCTGCTTTATTTCACTTAGCACAGTATCCTCAAGGCTCATCCATGTGGAAGCATGCGTTAGAATTTCCTTCTTTCTGGGGGCGGACGCTCCACTGCACAGATGGACCACATTTCGTTTATCCATCATCTGTCAGTGGGTATTTGTGTTGCTATGCCTCTTGGCTGTTGTGGACAGTGCTGTTGTGAACACAGGTGTACAAATATCTCTGAGACCTGCTTTCAATTCTCTGGGGCATCAGTTCAGTTCAGTTCAGTCGCTCAGTCGTGTTCAACTCTTTTGGACCCCATGAATCGCAGCACGCCAGGCTTCGCTGTCCATCACCAACTCCTGGAGCCCACCTAAACCCATGTCCATCGAGTCGGTGATGCCATCCAGCCATCTCATCTGTCGTACGCATGCAGTAAATAGAACTGCTAGATCATATGGTATTTAATTATGCTTTTAATTTTTTGAGGAACTGCCATGCTGTTTTCCACAGTGGCTGCACCACTTTGCATTCCCACCAGCAGAGCACCAGGCTTCCAGTTTCTCCACATCCTCACCAACACTATTTTCTGTTTGTTTGTTTGTTTGTTTTTTAATAGGACCCCCTGGTAGCTCAGCTGGTAAAGAATTTGCCTTCAATGTAGGAGAACCCCCTGGTCCCATTCCTGGGCTGGGAAGACCTGCTGGAGAAGGGATGGGTTACCCACTTCAGTATTCTGGCCTGGAGAATTCCATGGACTGTATAGTGTATGGTGTCGCAAACAGATGGACATGACTGAGCAACTTTCACTTTCATCCTGATGGGTATGAAGTGGTATCTTGTGATTCTGATTTGCATTTTCCTAATGATTAGTGATGCGAAGAGTTGACTCACTGGAAAAACCCCTGATGCTGGGGAAGATTGAAGGCAGGAGGAGAAGGGGGTGACAGAAGATGAGATGGTTGGATGGCATCACCGACTCAATGGACATGAGTTTGAGCAAACTCTGGAAGATGGGGAAGACAGGGAAGCCTGGCGTGCTGCAGTCCATGAGATTGCAAAGAATCGGACACAACTGAACAGCAACAATGATCAGTGACGTTGAGCATCTTTTCACGTGAAAGATCTTTCCACATTTTTTGTGTAAATTCTGTCTGCATAGATGTGGCTTCCAGCACAGGTTACAATCAACAGGGCTCTGAGAATGTAACTGGGGAACAGTCTTTGTGAGCACATGTAAGCATCATCCACCTTCAACTCCCAGGAGAGGAGTGGGTGGAGAGAGAGGGACTTTTCAAAACTCTTGCCCCTTTTTCTGTTGAGTTCTCTTTTCCTTGTTGGTTGGTAGGAGTTTTGTGGAAATACATTCTGCATAAAAGTCCTTTATTGACTGTGTCCTAACAAATGCTGTAAAAAAAAAAAAAGCTGTGACTCTTCCTCCAAAGGTCGTTCCTTCCGCTGCATGCATCATGCCGACCTATCCATCCCTCTGTCTGTCCATTCATCCCTCCATCCACGATCAAGATCCCTGCTTTGTTTAGATCCTGAAACCACCCCCCTCACTCCTCCTGAGACCCAGCAGACTGCTGCCCCAGGGGCCCTCCTTCCACGGGCTGCATAAGCCCCCCTCCCAGGGCACCGAGGCATCTGCGGGCTGGTCCAGGTGGCCGTCCACCCCTGCTGTGACCGCGTCCCTTCCCGGGTGCTGGGAGCGCCCAGGCCCTGCACCTCTGGCTGTGCCGGTCCTGCTGGATCTGCTTCCCTGTGAACTCACCGTCCACAACCTGTGTAGCCATCAGAGCCCCTTGCCCATCCCACCCTGGTGACGAGGACCCAGGCCCGTCCCAAGGTTCTCGTATGCACTATTTGTTGCAGAGTCTGTTATTAATGAAGACAGATGACAGTGGCCGAGCTTGGCTGGAAGCCAGCCCTGGACTAGAGCCGTCCACGACTCCTCCCAGCAACCCTGTGAAACAGGTTCCCGTGTCACCCCACCCTACAGGTGAGGACCCTGAGGCCCAGATGGGTAGAGCAGCTCTCCCCAAACAACACACTGAGCAGACTCCACTATTCCAGAGCAGCTGGCGGCCCGGCACGGGGAGCGGGGGCACACCTGAATGGTCTCCACATTACTGAGCTGAAAACCAGGATAAATGAATGAACTAAGCGATGAAGCCTGCAGCAAACAGCACAACCTCAGAGCCAGAGGACAAAGTGTTAGCACTAAACGGGGGCCTTCCCATCAGCAGGGCCACCAGGGACCAGACTGTTCTTCCTGTAAATGAACAAGAAGAAGGTAAAAGCCAAGAGGAAGATAATGAGCAGAGAAAAAGAGCCTGGGAATTTTCCCCTAAAGCAAGCATGATTGCTTTGGACACTGGGATCTGGGCGCAGTTGGAAAGACATTGGGTTGTGATAAGTGTTTTATTTTGCTTGCTGCCGGCACAGGGGATAAAGGCTGTCTGGAGCCTGGAGCGTGAGGCCGTGGAGAAGCTGAGGTGATAAACAGGCCGGGTGAAAGCTGCCGCACGCCCGGCCCGTGCCCCAGGCTGTTCCCACTTCTGCTGACGTTCACGGTCGGGCTCTGGCAGAGGTTGTCCTGGCGGCTATCACCGAGCCATCGGCGCACGTTTCCGGGGGCCCTGCCTGCTCAGTGCTGCGGGCGGATCCTGAGCGTCGAGCACAAGCCGACTCCCTGGCTGTCTGTCCTGATGAAGGATGCATCCATCCTCAGGAAGGTGGCGGGGTTGGGAGGCTGGGGGCTGGGGTGCAAGCCCCCTTCGGCCAGGAGGTCAGTACTGTGGGCCCTGCAGAGGCTGTTGAGTGTAAGCTGCTGTCGGGGGTGGGGTGGGGAGGGGACACCCCTGAGCACCCTCTCCTGCTGCTGGTCAGATCCCCACCAGCACCCAGTCACCTGGGATCTAGGATTTGAGAGAAACGCCCCCACTGGGCTTGGAGTCTGCTCCCTTGAGAGCTCTGGAGGATGGCAGGGGGTTCCTTCCATGGGCTTCCCCCTCAGCCAGCGGGAGCAAGAGTGGGATGCGCTGAGCAGGTGCCTGCCCCCGCTTCCCCTTTGGATGGTCAGAGGGGAACTGCCCACTGACCTGCCACACCCACACCCACTGGGTCACCACCTGGCTCTGGAGTCCCAGCCGGAGACTCACCAGCTGTACTGTGGCACCTCCTCCATGGCTTCCCGCGGCTACCCCTCCCCACCCTGATTCACATGCCCCGGGCCAGACAGGTGCCTGGAAATGCCCGTCAGCTCAGTTCAGCTCAGCATTTTGAAGCACACGCCTGAGGCAGCCAGAGGCCACTGACCCAGAGCCCAAGGTCCCCGGTGGCCAAGGGAGGAATAGCCAGGGGAAGACACAGGCGTGTGGCCGGTGGTGGGGGGCAGGCGGAGCCCGGCTGGCAGCCCTTTCCCAGTGATACCTGGGGCAAGCCAGTACCCACTGTGGGTTCACCATGACACGCACCTCCTCAGGTGTAGACTGGGCAGAGAAACACATCAGGTGAAGGAGGGAGGACCAAGGAGAAGCAGGATTTGAAGAACAGAGAGGCCAGCTCGGCGAGATGAGGCCCTGGGGAAGCCTGGCCCTGAGGGCTCTGCCCGCCGAGGGTCTGATGGCCAGGGAAGCAAGGACCCACGCTTCACCTTGGGAACCAGAACGCCGGACGCACCTCTGCAGCCCCAACACGGGCTCAGGGAGGGAAGCAGCGGCTAGTGAGCACTTGCTGTTTACCCAGCGCAGGGTGTCAGCTCGGTAACCTCCACGGCACCCCACAAGCAGTGTTGCTCTTGCCCCCGGGGCTTGGAGTAAATGACTCGCTGAGGTCACCACAGCAGCCTGGATGCCAGGGACCACCTAGAATGTTCCATCTCGGCCTCCGGACCTGTCAGGAGGGAGGCTCAGGCAATGCCACAGGGAGGCGCCCACAAGCGTCACCCAAAATGATGGAGGGCAGCCCTGCGGACCCTCAGGGGGAGCAGGGCACATGCCAGAAGGACAGGACGAGTCCGATGGGTCGGACAGCAGAGCTTAGCCGTGGATGCAGGCGCTACACAGGTGACTGCAGTCCTTCCCAGAAGCAGATAAACAAATGCTGGGGGACGGTGCGATGCCAGAGGATGAACGTAGAGGAGATGACAGGAGTGCACCCGAAGCAGGAGGGACAGAGCAGCGAGGAGGGGACACGTGTGTGATAAGGCGCATGCAGCCGGGGGGCGAAGGAAATCAGGAGATGGGCAGGGGGTGTATAGCGAATGGTTTTCTCGTGGCCTGTGTATCTGCAAAATTTCACAGTAAGATGTGGAGAAAAGACAAAAATAGGGAGAGGGTTGGGAAGGAAAAGAAATAAAAGAAAGCACCAAAATTTGAACCTGGGGGAGGTAGAGCAGACTGGCTCCTCTGTCCCCACAGCTCAGTCCCCAGCACAGACGCCCCACGGGCTTCAGTGGATGGGGCAGACGGCTCAGACTCAGAGGCCGGGTCCCAGGAGGGCTTGGAGCCTGGGATTGATAGAACTCTCAAACACTCGTGCCTGGGGATACTTGCCAAATCTCACCAGGTCAAGAGGACCCCCCAGGGCCTGGGAGAGTCACCATGACCTCTTCCCTGGGGGAGCACAGCAAACATGCCACGGCTGCAAAGACCAGTCAACAAAGAGTCAAGAAGAAATAAGGCGAGAAAGCACCATCAAGGCCCAGCCAGAAGAACACCCACAGAGCCAAGCGGGGGCCTTTCCTTGAGTCTAGGCAGAGCCCCTGAGGTCGGGCCCCATACAAGACACAGGAGATTCAGTTGAGGCCAAACCCATCCCCAGAGCAACGTTATGCTTCCCTCCAAAGGCCCCCAAAGACCCCACTCCCTAGGAGCCCCCACGACCCCAAGACCACGAAGACCTTGTGAGGCCTCCCCCACCGTGGGTTCCAGTCCCCCCATGTCCCTCCCCGCAAAGGCGGAGCTGCCGTTGCCTCCCTTCCTGCCTGGGGTGAACCCGCCCCACCCCGGACTGCCAGCTGCTCACCCTCACTTCCTCTCCTCTTTGCTCCCCCTAGCCGAGTGGCCAGAAGCCCAGTGGTCAATTTGGTTAAAAAAACATTAGCAAGACAATTAGTTGACACCACCACTTGCTGCCCTTTCTCAATTAGCCCGGAGGGTCTGAGGGCCCCTGAAGCTGGTTTGGCCGCCCCACAGCATGATGCGGCCCAGGGACTAGTCCCTGCTGACTAACTGGGGCTGGGTCAAGGAGGGACCTGTGACTCTGTGGGCCCTGGAGCAGAAGGCAGGAGAGCACGCCCTCCACGGGGTGTGGTGTGGCATCCTCTGTGAGCCTGGGCCCCTTGAGCATCCGACCACCGCCAGTCCTCCTGGTGCAGATGCCCAGCATGGGGTGCCTGGAGGGGGAGCTTGGCTGTGGGAGCCAGGCCCTCTAGCCACACAGCTCTTGCCATACGGTGGTCCGTGTGCCGGACACTCCTCTGAGCGGCCGCACTGACCTCTGACACCACCCAGCAGTCATGATGGTCAGTTCCACACAGGCTGGGGTTGGGGAGCCTTGGCCGCTATCTTATGGGCCTCTAAGGGGCTGAGGCCTCGGTGCAGGAAAGACCACCTGGACAGGGCTCAAGCTAAGAGGCCTGGCGAGCGGTCTGCGGGAGGGACACTGCCCAGGCAGTCGGGCTCCACAGCAAATCCCCCGTGTCAGCGGAGCACATGGGACTCTGTCTGAAGCCCAGAACACACCCCTGCCCCTGGGAGCCTGTGTGCAGGGCAGCACAAGGAGGAGCCCGCAGTCAGCACTCACCAGCCCTGAGAACCAGCACCACTCCTTTGGTGGGCTCCTAGGGGTGGGCACGCCTGTCCGTCTGCAGCCCCTGCTGGGCGGGGGACCAGTTAGGGGAGCAAAGATGAATTCCAGACCCACTCCTGCAGGGTGGTGTCTAAGCTGCCCACTTGTCTCCCCGAGCTGGTCTTAGTGACTCTCAGCAGATATGTCCTGACACCCAAGCTCCTTAGGGGACCGGCTTCCTGCACTTCCTGCCCTCTGCCCCGCCCTGCTCCCGCCCAGCTCCTCCCCAACAGCCCACCACCTCCCTCCGCTCAGGCAACTCCTGGTGAGCAGGACTCAGGCTAAGGGCCACCCTTGGAGAAGACACTTGATGGTCACTGCTGACCCTACACAGGACCGTGCTCATCACCACAACTGTTCAGCTGAGTCCCGCAAGAGAAGCTGTATGGTCAGTGAGTCCCAGCCCAGCCTCTCCTCGTGGGCCCCTCCTGGGAGGGTCCTGCTCCATGCAGAGGCTCCCAACTCTCTGCAAACCTGGGGAACACGGGGCACGCAGCCCCTGACTCCGGGGTCTAACATGTTCCGGAAGAGACTCTCAACCCACATGGTCCCGATTCTTTTCTCCATTTGGAAGACTGGATTTCACAGGGTTATTCGCTCCACTGTCTCTGACGGCATGGATCTGTGACCAGGGGACCCAGCCCATCTTGGGCTCAGAGTCCTTCATTTGCCAGAAGCTCTGTTTTATTGCCCTTTGAATAATTTCCCAAGATAAACCCTTGAGAGTTTCCTTGTAAGCACTTAGGCCTTTGTTTATAAGGATCTTAGATCTCCTAAGAGTGTTTAGAACTCACTGAAGCATCCTCTTCCTGCCCACCACCACCTCTCAGGGAGCTCAGTGGACTGGAAGCTGTCCTCGGTCTCTGGGATCCAGGGTCCCAGGAGAGAAGCACCCAGTCTGGAGCCTTTGCCTGGGTGGGGGTGGGGTGGCCCGGGTGGGAGTGGGATGGGGGTGGGGATGGGGAATGGGAGGCCCCCCTCTGCTCCATAGGCTCAGGCTGCTTTCCCAGAACAGAGGTCCCTGGGGAGGGCCCACTCCTCCTCCTGTAAGAGTAAGCTTGCAACCACTCCTGGCCTTCATGCCCCCATGAGAGCCAGCCGCCTACCAGCCACCTGCCAGCCACCCTCCCCAGCCTCCTGAAAAGAAGGGCCAGCTCGCAGGGCCCCGCCCTCTACCTCCTCTGGGCTGCCCGCCCCCTCTCGTGATGTGTTGAATGCTCCTGCCAGAAGCCTCTGGAGCCTGCCCAGCTCTTTTGTTATTTCAGGTTGCTGTGTTTCCAGCACAGATTCCCGTAGATTACCACCGGCATGGAGCAGCCTCTTCCATCGGAGCCCTGTGAGCCTGATTCCGACCTCTTAGTACCCGACCCCCAAGCACAGAGCAGTGCGGTTGGGGGGCAGAACCCAGCGAGAGGGTGGGTGGCAGTACATGGCCATGAGGGGCGTGTGTCCTCGGCCACCAGCCTGGTGGCTCTGGGAGCCGTTCCCTGAGATTCTGAGAGCAGGCAGCCGCAAGTCCTTGTGCACCGGCGGCCTCAGGGGCACCCACAGAAGGCTCCTCTGGTGGCTGGGGAGCCCCAGGATCCCATGGGCTCTGGCCCCTCATCCTCCAGGCCTCCCGCCTCCGCCCATGGGAACGGCAGCAACCTGCTGGCAGCCCCCTCAAACAGGCTGCTCCCTGGCGGGCATACTGCACATGGGGCGGGGTCCTCAGCAGGTGGGATGCATGAGGGCTGGGGTCGCCACCGTGGACACAGACGTGCTGGTCCATTTATCCTCTGTGCTTCCAAGCCCCTCCAAGCCGGTTTTGGGGCCAGCACTGTGTGAGGCACAGGGCCTCCATCCTGGATGGGGGCTCATAACTTCAAAAGGTCAAGGTGGGCTTTTCCCCGAAGGAAATGAGCCTGGCTGACCCTTCTGGACCCCCTAGAGTGTGGCCCCCTGCACTGCACCCCCTTACTGTTGGCCCCAGGAGGCCATGAGATGCATGAGGATTCTGGTCCCCATGTCAGAGTCACAGTGTCCTCCAACTTCTCCAGACCCCTCCCAGGTTACACTGGAGAAGCCCCTGCAGGAAGGAGGCCCTCCATATGCTGGCCCAAGGCCCCCACTTTCAGCTGAACCCCAACACAGCTCATCTTCTCCAGCTTCTAGAGGCTGCAGTCAGTCCTTGGCTTATGGCCTCATTGCTCCAGTTTGTCTCAGACCTCTGCCTCCTTCTTATAAGGGCCCTCCCCTCCCCCTGGATGATTCAGACTAATCTTCCATCTCAAGACCCCTAATTCAGTCACATCTGCAAAGCCCCTTTTACCAGGTCACATTGCCAGGTCCAGGGAGGGGGCTCTATTTTCTTTCAGGGTCATTTATAGGTAGGTTCGGATTTGATAACAGAGGAAGGAAATGGTGGCATTTAGATCAATGTCATAGTAAATAGGGGGCCACTGCACATTACAGAGAAGAAAAATACCCAGAGTTGAGTGGGAAGGTCTGAATGTCTCCGAGGCCCAGTTCCTCAGGTGTACAGCAGGTGTGACAGTGACTCCTGCATCCTGGGGCGAACATGAGGAGGCTGCTCCCGACGTGTTTCCTCTGCTAAGAGGTAGCTCCATGGGCTGGGTTGGGTCCTCCCCATTCATTGCTAAAGCCCCAGAGTGTCAGCTGCTTTGTCACCATCGCAACCACCGCCACTGTTATTATTATTAATCCAAATGCCTCAAGACCCTATAGTTTCTAAAAGAAACAGAGGGTTCAGGCCAAGTGCTACAACGCTTAGCATCGCTCCAGCAGCTCGACCCCGAGGATGTCTTCCCTCCCACGTCCTGCCGGAAATTTCAAGCCCAGAACCTTGAGTGAACTCGCACTCCTTCTGGGCTGGACCTCCTCCAGTCCACGGAGCCAGGGCCCCCTGCCGCGGCGGGGAAAACTGATCAGTGGCAGGGGACAGAGCTCCTGGGCCTCAAGGTGAGCTACTGAGCTATGCTGAGCCATCTCTTTCCTTCCAGGAACTCTTCCTTGAACAAATCCAAACATCATCCAAGTGGTCCTGAAACTGCCCCTTCCTCTGGGACCCAGTAATCCAGAGGGACTGATGATACTCCCTCAAAGGCGAGGGTGGCACCCAGTGACTCATCACACACGCGAACTGCCTGGGTCTAGGCTGGTCCCCTGCAACTTTTCATCTGTCAAAGCCTTTTCCCATTGTTCTGTGCTAGATTCTACCGAAATAACCTCCGCTTGGGACACAATCACACATTTACTTATTTTATGGATGTTTCCTTACATTACAGAGGGCACGAGAGCCCTGTGCTAGCAGAGAATTCAGAAGGAAAAGAAACTTCTGGACCATCATTTCGGTTTATCTCATTCTGAAACCGAGGAAAGGAAAGTGTTCAACAAGGAAAGTGATCCTAGAGCCTTCCCTGCTATCTCACACACACTCACTTTCCACAGAGCTTAGCCCCATGGTAGGAACAGGGTTTGGGGGATTTGGCCCAAAGTTGTAACCTCCCAAAACCACATCTGCACAAGGGGCTTAAAACAAGCAGCTGCTTTACGGTTGTGGAGATGAAATCAGGGAGCACAGGGCTGCGTGCAGAAGCTGCTGGCACATAAAGAGCATCGATACTGTTGAATGACCGTTATTGAGTTTCCTCCCCTGGTTTAGCACCCGACTTAGCACCACATTCTCACTGTTTGGACGCGTGATAAACACCTGAGGAATGAAGGAGACCACAAGCACAGACTGCATCTACACAGCAGCCAAGAGGGACTGGCGACTTGGTTGTGAATGACAGCTTGTCTTAAATTGGTTGGGGCCAATGTCCAGGTTTGGGGCTTGTTTCCAGTACCAGACATTAACAAACTGAGAACAGGATGCATGTTTTATACGTCTAGGTCTTAAGGAGCTGCTGAAGATTCTACTTTGAAACTCCAAAACATTATGGGGAGAAATTAAAGAAGACCCAGATAAATGGAGAGATATACCATGTTCATGGATTCAAACACTCAATGCCCTCATGATATCAATCTTCCCTCAAATTTATCTATAGATTCAAAGCAATAAAAATCACAGAAGACTTCCTTTTTAGGTAGAAATTAATAAGGTGTCCCTAAAAGTTATATGAAAATGCGAAGGATCTGGAATAGCCAAATGGTCTTTAAAAAGAATCACAAAGAGCTACACTATCTGACACTAAGTTTTACTATATACCTATGGCCATCAACAGAGTACTTGTGTTGGAGTGTGGAAAGGCAAATAGTTTAATAAAACCAGAAAAAAGAATTCAGTCTAATATACACACATAGAGGGAAATCAGACTGGATATGGGTGCACCCCTGGAAAGATTGTGGGGGCAGCGAAAGGAAACTCACCCAAGACTCATAACACAGAAAAGCACCACCTCCTCCAGGAACCCATGGTTCCAGCTCAGCTCTGACAGCTCAGCAGTTTTGCTTGCACAGGTAGCTTTCTCTCTGGGCACCTGAACTTCCTCGTTGTTAACAGGCAGGAATTGAGAGAAATGATTGCAAAGACAGCTCCACAGTTCTGTTACACTGAGCTCATCAACGTGTTACAGAAACACAATTAACCTACCACCTCCCCATCTCCAGCGCTATTCTAGCATACACTCAGCTTCATAAATTCTACATAAAGTCAAATTAACTGGAGGAATTTTTAAAGAATACTGCAACTCCTGGAGAGAGAAATTGGAGCCATAGTGGGGATACTGCAAAATCCACAGCATCCTTGTTTTTGCCATGATAAGTATCCAGAGTAAGTACCCCGGCACTCCTGCCAACCCCAGGCCCCAGGCTCTCCACTGAGCCCCAGACCCACTCATCACCTACCACACGCCAGCTCTGCAGGGTGCAGGTGACAAGTAACATTCTGAAGCTGGGGGTTCAGGAAGCAGGGAGCACAGGGAGGGTGGGGTGGATGAACCGGGGCTGGAGTTGGGTGGAAGGAGGCCCGGGGAGGCAGCATGTTTGTGGGGTCGCCCACACAGCTGTCCTCTCTGGGGGTCACAGATGTGTTCACTCATCCCTTACTCATCCCAGGGAGCTGCCTGGCCTTAGCCCTGGCGTTAGGCGACCCAGTCATTTATTCAATAAGCTGTGTCATACTCTTTCCGGCCCCATGGACTGTGGCCCGCCAGGTTCCTGTCCATGGGATTTTCCAGGCACGAATACTAGAGTGGGTTGCCATTTTCTTCTCCAGGGGATCTTCCCAACACGGGTATTAAATTCACATCTCCTGCTTGGCAGGCAGAATCTTTACCACTGAGCCACCAGGGAAGTCCCAGGGGACCCAGTTGAAGTTGACCTTCCAACGGCAGGATTAAAGTGATGTTCATCCTCAGTTTCCACTGGGTACAAGAGAGACAGATCCACACTGACCCAACTCTGTCGGGGGAAAAGCAATTCCAAGCACACTCACTCCCTCACTCATTCACCCTGTCACCTCCATCCTTCATATGTGCTGTTCCCTCTTCCTAGAACAGTGGTCTTCAAGGTGAGGTCCCTGGACCCCAGCATCAGCATCATGGGAAACTTGTTAGAAATCTAAGTCATCGGCTTCATCCTGACCAGTGGATCAGAAGCTCGGGCGTGGGGCCCAGCCATCTGGGTTTTAACAGGTGCTCTGCAGACTCAGATGCACTCTCGAGTGGGGACCACTGTGCCAGAACATCTCTTCGAATCCCCCTCTGCCCAGCTGACACCTACTCATCTTCAGCACTCCCCTCCTCCAGGTAGTCAGTGCCTGCCCTAACCCCTCCCTCTTCCCTCACTACTATCCCTGATGCTGCTCCTTCTACTTCTCTCCTGGGGGGAGGAATGTAGAATGAAGGAATAAAAGAATACAGACTTTAATGAGTCTTTTCTGGGGTGGAGCTGGGTCTGTGAACATGAGTGAGCTGGAGTTCTCAGTCCATCTTGGGAGGCAGAGAACAGGATGGGCTCTGGTGGCCACCTTAACCGCTTCAGTAGGGGGCACCAGAGCCCCAGCCTGGCTGTGGCTCAGCTGGAGAATGTCCAGTTGTCACAAGCTGTTCACCCTGGCCCCCGTGGTCTGACCAGGCGGCCACTGTTCACTTCCTCGCTCTTCGTCTTGGGGCTGGTGGTTGAGTGGAGAGTCTTGGAGCAGCCCTGATTCAGGGTAAACAAGCTTTGACAATTCAGAGAAATGGCCTAAAAATAGGCTGGAGGCTTGATTCATGGGGGGAAGGACACTAGGGGGTGAGAACCCCCTCTTCAGGGCTGACTTATTCGGGCCTGTCGGGGATGAGGAAGGTGGTTGTCATGCGGTGACTCATCTGGGAACTCAGCAGTGACCACTGCCCACGAGCCTCTGATTTTTCCCAGGCAGCTGACCTCCCAGCCTTGAACACAGCTCCAGGACCCACAGAGGAGATGGCGCAGGGGGCATGGGAGGACTGGGTCCAAGGTGGGCAAGGCCTGGGGCTGACACATCCCTCCCCCACCCCCTGCTCTTGAGGACCTGCAGAGACCAGTCCATCTGCCTCACTGCTTCATCCCCCAGGTCCTGACTAGTGTCCGCCCTGAGCTCCTTGTGCTACAGGGCCTGGCCCATGACAGTACCTCTGCGGATCCTGGGGGGACGTCCTCATGGGAAAGGTGGTGGTCTCTTCAGAACACACTCCTGTCCTCATGGCAGTGAGCCTCCAACAGCAAAACAAAAAGGCCAAGTGCCTGGACCTGGGCCAGGGGGCACGTGTAGTCTTCTGGGAAGTCCTGGGGTTGGTTCACCGTTGTCCTTTCAGCACTGGTGTGCAGGGAGAGGGTCTCCTCTTGTCTTTGGCAGTAGTTTCAAGTCTCCTGGGGCAGGTTGGTTTCTGTGCTTCCCCAGATCATGGGCTTTCTGAGTGAGCTACACCCCTGAGCCCAAACATGGCCTGGTTGTCACAGTGAGGTGCTGCTTTATGCTCATCCCTCCATCCACACACCCATCTGCCCATCCATCCTCCCATGCATCCAATCATCCATCCATCCTCCCATCCACACAATCATCCATCCATTCACCCACCCTTCCTCCCATCCATCTACCCATTCGTCTATCCACCTATCTATCCATCTACCCATCCAACTTATCCATTCAGCCACCCATCAACCCACCTACCCATCTACCCAACCATCCAAGGAATGCAGATGAATTGGCTACTCTGAGCCACTCCCTACATCTGCCCTGGGAGCACCAAGCTGATTGAAATGCTCTTCCCCTGTGTTCCCCTGGAACCCAGGTTGGAAGGGACATGTCTGTCCTCGAGAAGTGTAGTCTATGGGTCCGTCAGTACACAGCTACAGAGCAGAGAGCAAGCATCAAGTGTGACAGCAATGGAGAGGCACCCATGCTGCCGGGGGGAGACGGGGGGACCGAGGGAAACTTCCAGAAGGAGTTGTATATGTCTTGTGTCCCAACTGAGGTTCAAAGCCACTTGCAGACGGGGTCTGGATGCTGTCCACATGGACGCAGGACCACTCAAACATTCAGAGGCTGTGTCCATGGTAC
Source organism: Bos mutus (assembly GCF_027580195.1). Taxonomy (NCBI): domain Eukaryota; kingdom Metazoa; phylum Chordata; class Mammalia; order Artiodactyla; family Bovidae; genus Bos; species Bos mutus. The sequence continues at coordinate 49,070,743 of NC_091634.1, forward strand.
CAGCAAGGCCCACCTCAGGTGGGTGCCCGGGGATGGAGCTTCCGTGTGGAGCCAATGAGTCAGCTGCCAGCCGAGGACACGGGACTGTTTTTCCAGCCTCCGAGAGCCACCTCCTGCATCTTGTGCCATTATAAGCAGTGACTTAAGCATCTGGGGAGCGGATACAGGGGACTGCAGACGGCCTGGCCGGGGCAGGGACGAGGATGGGGGTGCGGAGGGTAAACATTCCCAGCCCCAGTGAGCGTCTCCCCACGGGGGTTCGGTGAGCAAGTCAAATGGCTTTTGTTCCTTTTGTTTTTGCTCATTCCATAAAGGATTTTACTTGACTCATGATTTCCCAGCTGGCTCCTTCTGCAGCTTAAGAAAGCAAGAGTGAATAATTGCTCTGGCTTTTTGCTTCTTGGGTTTTTTCCTTCCTTACAGGAATGTGTAAACACCCTGAGGTTTTACAGACGGGTTGCCAAACCTCGTGTGTTAGAGACTCCACATGCTTTCGGGCAATGGCTGGCATCCTCGCCGGGGGAACTGGGCTGACCCTTTTGGCAGGTTACTCTCACCCAGCCGTCAAGGACCGTGGCCTGGGGTGCGCTGGATCATACCCCGCCCTCCACTCCCCCCACTGTATGTGTTGAAGTTCTAGCCTCCCGGATCTCAGAATGCGACTGTGATTGGAGGTAAGGCTTTTAAAGAGGGAGTTTGGGTAAAATGAGGTCATTGGGGTGCAGCTATAATCCAACATGACAGGGGTCCCCATGAGAAGAGAGGATAAGGACCGTCTATCTGCAGGGAGAGAGGCCTCAGAGGGAACAAACCTGTTGGCACCTTGATCGTGGACTCCCATCCTCCAGAACCATCTGAGGATAAGCTCCTGGTGTCTAAGCTGCCCATCTGTGGTGTTTCCTCAGGGACACGAGCCTCTGCCCTCTTGCCACCTCCACGAATGGGCAGTAACCCCCAGGCTGGGTGTGGCAGACAGGCCCCATCCCTTCCCACACCCCTCCCCCTCTGGGGCATATCCAATCCCTCGCAGCTCTGGGGCGGGGACATGAGGGAAAAGCAGGCCCAGCCGATGGGGGAGCCCAGGGAATCCCACATGGAGACAGTGGGTGAGGAGGACACTGTGTCAGCCTGTGCCCAGGGCTGGACGGAGTGGAGTGACCGAGCTCTGGAAGACACCCCCCCAACCCCACAGCTCTCCCTGCTGTCCCCTGGGCCCCTGCCCACCTTCCTCTCCACCAGGAAACCACCCAGGGCCGGCTGGCCGTGAAGGACACGCGGGTGGCAGAACTGTCCTCCCCTGTGCTTCCCACACAAGTCACAGCTTGATGAAGCAGGCGGCCCCCGTGGCAGGTCTGAGTGGTGGTGGAGGCCAGCAGAGCTAGCTGACTAGGTCTGCGGCCCCCAGAAGGGTATCTGTGTGGGCTGGGCAGCCGCTGCGGGTGGCAGGGGTACAGGCTTCTCCACTGGGCGCAGGGCTGATCAACCTCAGCACTGCTGACATCTGAGGCCTGAAATGAATCATGACCCCCAAAACGTGCTGAGCCCCAGATCCTCCCAGGAGAGGTGGCAGGGACTCTCCCTCAGGGCCCCTGCCCACACCACGACCTCCACTCTGGCCTCCAGACCGAGAGGATCAATTCTATCGTTTTAAGCCCCTGTGTGTGGTCCTTTGGTGTGGCAGCTGCGGGAAACTCATAAAGGGTACAATTCTCTATGGGGCCGTCCCCCGACTGGGTCCTTCCCCAACAGAGGGTGCCAAGAACATCCCTGGCCTCCACCCACCAGATGCCAGCACTGCCCCTTCTCAGGTTGTGACAACAAAAATGCATCCAGACGTTGCCAAGTGTCCACAGGGGCAGAGCTGCCCCTGGCTGATGCCCCCCAACAGAGAAGGAAGCTGCCCAACAGTATGGGGCCACACTCACGCCTGGGCCCGCCTGCCTCCTCTAGGGCCCACCCAGCTGGATCTGGGGACCCCAGCCTTCATTCCAACCTGTCTGCCTCTGCCCTGTGTTCTCTGTCCCAGAATGATGGCACAGTGGGCCTATGGACACTTGTGCCCAGACTGCGCCCTTTGAGGACTCATGTCCTGCTCTCGGCCGAGACTCAGGCACACTTGCCATGGGTAGGGGAGGGGTCCAGCCTCCCTGTCCAGGTGAGTCATTCCTGCTGGGCAATGCCCCGCCTTTCATGAGGCCCACGGTGGGGTTGTTCACAGACCTAAGGACACTGGGCACCTACCTCCACTGCCTTCCAGCCTCATCTCTGCTCCTCTCCCATCTTACCTGCTGCAGCCAGGCCGGTCTATCTCACAGCTGCTTCGAGGACCACCTGTGTCATTACTGCCCAGGTGACTCCTGGGCCCCACCCCAGGAGTCAGTTCGCTCTTGACCCAGCAAACTCCTACTCAGCTTTCAAACCCCATGCGAAATGGCACCTCCTCAGAATCCTCAGAGGCTCTGCCAGGCATATGTACCTCATTCTCACTCCACACTCACCTAATATCTTGTCAACAACTCTACTAAACCTCTGAAACACTGGTGTGTGGGCTCTGTGTGTGGTTTCAGTGTACCCCTCTGACTGTGTGTATGAGTGAGTCTGTGAGTGTCCTTTCAGTAGAGCAAGAGCTCTGAGATGGCTCTGTGCACACCTGCATAACATGACTCAGCGCCTGCTGTGTCACTCAGGAATTGTCACAGGAATGTCCATCTTTGGGGCTGTGTCCCTGGCCCTCCTCTGGGCTCTCACGAGAAGACCCCAGTTCACGTCCATTAGCAGCACAGTCAGCCATAGGCTGAGGACACATGACGTCTAGGGCCCACTCTTTTGAGCCTCCCAGGCCCCAATAAATAAACTTCTCATGAAGCCACGGAAGCACTTTTAACCCCCGCCGCTGCCTTGCAGATGTACATCCACAGCTGAGCGTGTGAGCTGACATGTGCTGTGCAGACGTGGACGTGAGCGGATGAGTGTGTGAGAGGCATGTTGAGCGCATGTGCCTGTGAGTGTATACATGGCATGTGCATAGGACGTGCTGGTGGGAGATGTGTGTAGACGTGCACGTGCACAGCTGTTCCAGGGCCACGAGGATGCTGGCAGTCTGGGTCTGCAGGAGGAGAGGCCCTGCTGTAAACTGGGGAAGGCTGAGGGCCCTGGTGCAAACTGGGGAGAGGCCACAGGCCAGGGAGCTCAGGGCTTTTCACACCAGTGTCCTTCTCTTTCCAACAGCCCCCGAGCCACTAGAGGGAGCATGATGGCTGCCAGGAGCCACGTGGCGCACCTGTCTCCCAAACAAGGAAAGGTTTGCACCTCCCCCATGGCACTGGTATCGGCAGAGACCCCCCCTGTGCCACCCCACGTTGCCTGCGCTGCTCCATCCCAGCTCTGAAGACACTTCATGATGCTTTTGGTCGATGCCTCTGTATCCCGTAGACCCCAAGTTTCAAGCAGCATTTATTACCATATTCCCCTTGTTCCTGGCCCATAGCACGTATATAACAGGTGCTGAGACTGAGTGGTCAGTACACCTTGACGGCTGACCCACACACAGGAGACCCAGCACTGCTCTGGCTGCCGGCTCTGCCTTCTCATCACACGAGTATCAGAGGAGCTGCATGACACTGTCCCAGTGTTCCTCAAGAGGTCCTGTCTAACTGTCAGGGCAGGACTGATGGAATGGAGTACTTGTGACACCATCCCAGATGACCGGGACAGGCTGGGCAGGCCAGGCCTGCCACTCACAGCGCTGTGGACAGCTGGGCTACCGGCCCAGGGTGGGCAGTGGGCACAGGCTTTTAGCTCTACTCTGCATGGGGAACAGACAGCGTGGGGGGAGGGAGCAGAGACCAGGGGCTCCGGAACAGAGGGCCCGCCCTGTCTATACCAGGGCATCCTAAGACCGACCACTGGGCCATGTTGAGCCTGAAATAATGAAGGGCATGTGGAAACTCACGTGCAGACATCACACCGGCACATTCTAAGCTTCATCCAAAGGCAAAGCAGTGGACAAAAGAATCCAGTGGTTCCCCACACCTATGTCACATGTCAGTGTTAAAAACTAAAGAATCTTCTTCTTCTTAACCACATAAGAAGAAAAAATGAAATCAACTTAACTACTTCTCAATTTTTTCCTGGCTCTCTCAACCAACTTGCCAATCTGGACTGTAAAATAAACAAAAACCATGAGAACATGTAGAAAAGCCCGAGCACATGGAGGGCCAAAAGGCAGAGCCTTGAACCCCATTGCTGCACCAGGGCAGACCTACCTAATCCACCACCAAGTGTGGGTACGGCACTCTGGCAGCCATTACCAGTCGATCCCAGGCGACTTGTGAGATGAAACCTGTCACTGGTCCATCATTTGACCCGGAAGCAACCAAGGTCATGAAGGGGAGGTGACTCACCAGAAAGGGCTGGACCTGTCTCCCGAAGCCCAGCTGAGGGCGAGGCCATAGAGGGGAGCGACACCCTGATCTGGGAAGACTAACCATAGGAACCCTCTGCCGCGTGGCTTTCACTCAGCGATTCTGCTACAAAACAGAGCGGCTGGCTTTTCTCAATGAAGGACAAGCTTTTGGAGGCTCTGGTGGGGCAGAAACAGCAAAGGCTGCCCCTGTGCCATCCAGGCCCGGCCCCTGGCCCTGCCCTGGAGAAGACAGGGATTTAAGTGGCCTTAAGTGGACTGAGAGGAAAATGTCAGCTACACTTTGCCACCCTTGGGTCCTGATTGCCCTGATACGTGCATTTTAAAGAGTCTGAATTGAGTAGATATTTGCCAGTCCCAGGCTCCAACCCCAGGAGATCAGAAGGCGGCTTTGAGCTGCCAGGGGCCTCAGCTGCTGCCAGAGCCAGGCCTGGGCGTCTGTCCGCCCTCCTGCCACCCCTGACATCACTCGTGTGGCTCTTACCCCCATGCAGGGACTCAAGGCTGACTCTGCTCTCTCTCCTCACACCAGATTCCACTCCTCTTCACTGCTCCCCCACCCAGCTCCACAGTTACTGTGGGGGCGGGCAGCGCGCACAGATGCAAGTGGGCAGAGACCCCTCCCCTGGGAACTCACAGTCTGGTGTGGACCCCAGGGAGGAGCACAGATGGAACCTGGGGGGATGGTTCCATTGCCCCAAACTAGAAGCAACCAAGACGCCCTCCCAGGTGAACAGGTAAGTAAGCTGTGTGGACGAGATAGCAGGTTACTACTCAGCACTGGAGAGAAATGAGCTGCTCAGCTGCGAAGAGACACGGGGGAGGGTAAACACAGCGCCAAGCGACAGGCTGTGCAAAGGCTGCGGGCCCTCTGATCCCAGCTCTAAGACATTCTGGACGAGGCAGAACCGTGAGACAGTGACAGGGCCAGTGGTGGCCAGGGGGGCGGGGGGAGGGGTGAACAGGTAGGATTTTTAGGGCAGTGAAACTGCTCTGGTTGAGACTGTAATGTGGATACAGGTCTTTATCCACTTGTCCAAACCCACAGGATGAGCAACTCCGAGAGGACCCTAACGTATACTGTGGACAGTAGTTAATAATAATCTATCAATATTAGCTCATAATTATTAATGTAACAAACACCACACTGACATAAGATGATAATAATAGGAGAAACGGAGCGCATTTACATGGTAACTTTCTGTTCTTTCTGTTCAATTTCCCAGAAGTCTAAAACCGCTCTAAACAAGAAACCGCTCTGTTAATTAGGAAAAATAGGAGGGTTGGTGGTTTTCACCACAGTCCACTCACTCTCTAAGTCCTAACAGTACACTTTCTCTCCTCAGATATCGAGTTGTCTGGTATGTTGACCTCCAGGATGCTAATGCAGGGGTAGGAATTAAAGACAGGGATGGGTGTCCTTTGGGGATCCTTTTTCTCACTATTGGAAACCCCATGGTACAGTTGAAGGGAAAATAGTATCGGACATGACAGGGCCAGTTTCAAAGTCAGCTTTACTGTCTGGTTGGGGTAAGCAGATCTGACCCTTGGAAGAACCAGGAGATGCAAAGACTCTACTTCAAGGACTGACTGGGTGGGGAGATGTCCGGGGTGGGCGGAAGCGGTGAGGGGCCAGCCTGTGGTGGGGGTGGGTTGTGGCAACTCACATGGGAGTGGCTGTGGAAAAGGAGGGAACTGGGATACAAGGCTTGTTCTGAAGCCAGCTAATCCAACGAAGGCTTCATCCAGCCTCACATCCTGGCTGGCCCTCGGGCACCTCTGATGGACACCCCGAGCTGTATCCCTCACCCAGCTTGGCTCCTCTGCGCCCTTTGAACAGAAGGAGCCTGTCCCCAAGTTGCAATGCTCCTGGCTCTTGGGAAGGCTGGTTCCATGGGAGGGAATCCCAGCCCATGTGTGACATTTACAGTGGAGGGTTCTTATCTCCTTTGGCTCACACAGGGGTCAGGGCCATGAGGACCCACCAGCAGCTTAGAAATCCATAGGATGCAGAGATCAGAGGCCCCCTAGTCACTGACCACCCATAGGCACCCAGACACCCAGCAGGCCTTGGCTCCACGGTGTGTCCAAATGTCTTCCTCTGGGTTCAGAGGTACATGGCTCCCAGATGAACCAGCCCCCTCCACAAAGCCAGTGATCTCATTCAGATAGGAAAAAGATAATTTCATATTTCAGAAAAGCACTTAAACAGCAAAGTTCCTGCAGAAACCACACATGGAAACCCACTGACAAACAGGCCAAATCCCCAAACTGAAGTTCAAAATTGCAGAGGGTGTGCGTGGTGCTGGCGGGGGGCGGGGAGCAGAGAAGGGTGTGAAGGCAGAGAGTCCACCAAATGCAGCCATCAGCAGTGGGGCCCACCCTGCACCCAGCCCTCATCGGCCCCTGCGTCCCATCTCCTCACTGGGGGGTAGGGGGTAGCCCCCAGCACTGCCGCTGCAGAGCACTTCCCCCCAAAGCTGTTTGTCTCCTGAGTGTCCCGGCACATCCAGGCCACAGCCTAGCCAGGCCTGCATCCCTCGGGGAGGAGGAGGGTCCACGGAAGGCTCCTATCTTATGCCTGACCAGGTAGAATTTTCTTAAAACTTTATCAAACTCTCTCATCAAAACCAAATTTTTGAGTCACTTGTTGCTGGAGAGACTAACCACCGGGCGTCTGGACCACCTACGAGCATGGCCCTTCCCTCCCATGGGAACCTCCCCCACCGTGAAGCCCTTTCAAAGTGCTTGTTATTAATTTTCCAAAAGGCATCCTAAGGAGATTCCAAAAGCCAGGTGGGGAAGAGAGCTCAAGGTCAGGCTCCCTGTGGACCCGGACCCATCCAGCCTCATTCCCGGGGGCTCAGGCACAGAGGGACAGGGGTTAACTGACCCTTGACCTCAGTGTGGTTGTCCCAGTGAGAAGGTCCGGGGTCTTCTCCCAAGCCACATAGTGACAGCAGCAGCAGACCCGGGCTCCAAGTAGGGAGGGCAGGAAGGAGCTGCTGTGTAGACCACGCAAGCAGAGGGAGATGCTCGCCCAGGCTGCAGCCCGAGCACCTCCTCTCCAGTCACCTGGCAGAGTGGGTGGCCTGTCCAGTCTCCCTGGCAGGACCAGACCCTCCCCTTGGATGGCTGGAAGGGGCAGGGCTTCTGGAAGCTGAGCTGGCTCCCCAGCCGGCAGAGGAGGGCAGGACAGGGGCTTGAAAGGCAACAGGCCAGGCCCCTCCCCACTGGGGAGAGCACAGGACAGCCTCCTAGGTGGGTGTGGTCATACCCGGGTCACCTCTTGTCACAGCAAGCAGAGTGCGGACCCGGATGGGACTTATTCTCAGCAAACGCAAGATCCACCGGACACTGAGGGCAGCGCTCCTTCCAAACACGGTGGCACAGAGGCTTGGACATCTTGATGTCCTGGGAACTGGAAGCTGGTAAAGGACCAACAACATTTTGGGGACTCAAAACATCCCGGTGCTTTAAGTATCCCAGTAACACCTGACAAAGCCAAAACGGGCATGCGTGCCAAGCTCTAACTGCACCCTCACGATACGATAGTACTGGGAAAGAATGGAGGCCTCCCAGACATGGGCCACCAGCTGGCGCGCCCTCTGTCCACAGGACAGGCCATCATGCTGTGAAGAGGTGCTGGGATGCAGTCCCAGTCATCACGGGGGTTGAGGGCAAACGCTGCACCCTCATCCAGGGTCCGCAGCCCAGGTGGCTCCTCGTCCTCCCACAGCCACATTCCCAGGTAAAACTCACCCCGAGCCTCATCCAGGGCCCCGTGGGGAGCCACCTCCTGAGCTATCTCTTCCCTGCAAATCGCACCTTTCTGACCTTTGCCAGGTTTCAGCGCAAAGTGTGAAGATGGGCCTGCTGTCCTCTCAACCCTGTCCCTGAGATCTTGGAGAAAAACAGTCAGCGGGACTAAAACCAGAATCACCGTCCTGGTGTCAGCAAGGTGCCTGGAACTGGAGGGCAGAGCAGGACAGGCATGGAAAGGGCCCCCAGAAAGGACAAGTGTGAGCTTGGATCCCAGAGCTCTCCAGAGGGGAGTGCGCCCACAGGGGCAGGGCCAACCACCCCACCATTCCTAGGAGGGACCCACTGGGGACAGCAAGCTGGGGTTTGTGCAGCTGGCTAGTTGCGGACCTCTCAGGCCCCACGGAGTAATGGGAAGAACTAGACAGAGATGCCATTGTTGCAGGAAGCAGCGTGTTGATGAGGCTTGACGCTGGAGACAGAAGTCCTGCATCACAACACCCACCACATGTGCACACGTCACCCCCACACACAGACACACACGCACACACACGCTCACCCTCTCTCGGGCACAGACTCTGCGTCACATGGTGCCCTCCTGTCCACTTGGGAGAGCCCCCGCCAGCCGGGCCTGGCTCCATCCCCATCCCACTGCAGCAGCTGCTCTGCTGGAAGAACTCCTTTCACGCAAAGACAACTAAGAACTCAGAGCAAGCATCGGGAGCTGCACCTAACAGCCACAGGCACGTGATGGGACTTGTGCCACCGATCCCTCTGTCCATCTGCAAGCTGTGTTGGCACTGTCGCCCTCCAGGGCCAACCCTGCTGGATGCACGGCTTCCCCTCCCCGACCGTGGCAGGAATGGAAAGCAAACCACCTCCTGCTTCCTTTTCCTCCAAATCAGTGCCCATCACGTCTCCCACTGTGAGTCTGCAGAAGCTGGCTGTTCCCACCCAAGGGCCTGCTTGCTTCAGAAGTGATTTGTCCACAGGTCAGTGGTCTCAGGAGAGGCTAGGGACTCGGGCAAACACATTCTTCAGTCAAGGCCCTCAGTAGAGCCTCTCAGGTTTTTCCTGTTGAGGAAAATATGGGGAAACTGGTGAAAATATTTATACAGATCTTTTCTCTTCATCCTGGCTTTGACTTTTTATTTTCCTTCTGGTTGATTCATTGTAGTGAGATGCAAAATAAGCCTGTTTGTGTTTGAAGACTCAGAAGAGACTGCAACCCCTTGGAGGCACGATGGGTTCGGGCCGCCTGTTGAATGTGGACCACAGGAGGTTCGGCTCCTACCTGACAGATGGCCCACGGCCCTCCCCGCCAGCCCATGTGCTAACCATCCTAACGTGCAGATTTGAACCCCTGTCCCACAGTGCACCAGGACCCCCTGCCAAATTCTTACATCCTGCCCTGAAAATAAGGCCCATTTACAACATCTGACCCGGACAAGCCTCTCGTGGGCTCTATAAAAATTCTTCTCTGGGTCAATCTCAACTATTAAAACAATTTGTAGGAAAACAAAAAGTGTTGAAAATAAATACACCAAAACACGAATAATCATTGTCTTTGGGTGTCTTTTTGCTCATTTATCTACTTTTCAGTATTCTCCGAATTTCTTAATGAAAAAGTATTACCGAAAAAAACAGAAGTTGCAGGTACACAAAGTTCAGCGTCAGTTTCCAAAATGTGCTCCAAAAATCTTTTCCCAGAGAGACTTCTCTGCTTGAACCAAGTACAGGAGAGTAAGAGTCCAGTGGTCCCTGAGCACCCGCTGCCCTCCTGGGAATCACGTGACAACCATGCTGGCACAGGATTCCCATCTTCGGACAAGGCAGATGCAGCCCAAAGACACACAGACAGGGTCCCAGACGGCTCTCAAGCATGCCTTGCGCCAGGCTGCAGAGCCTAGGACCACTGGGCCACACAGTTGGCAAGTCAGGGAGGGTCCTCCTTTGGAGACCCCGAGGGAGTAGCCCCCCACCAGCACCTTGGTGTTGGATTTCTGCCTCCAGAACAGGAGGAGAGAACATGTTTCTGTTGCTTTAAGCCCCTCAGTTTATGGTTCTTTGCTTTGGCAGCCCCATCTCCATGGGCACCTAGTGAGAGAAGGGCTGTGGTCCCTTAGAGACACCACGATGGAGTCAGGCGGAACCCACGTGGGATACAGGACCCTGTGTCACCACCTGGGCCAGGTGCAGGAAGGCAGTATGCACTGAGCCAGCCCCAGGCCAGGACAGCGCTGAGCACACGGCCCTGTTCCCCTCCTCACCCTCCACCTTCCAGGGGTGTAGGTGAGGCATCGTCCCAGGCCCTCAGGGTGATGCACCAAAGCCTGGCTCCTGCCTTTGGCTCAAGGTTTGAGACACACCCACAACAAGACCTGCCCCATCACCTGAGCAGCTACTGAGAAGCAAGGGCTCTGAAGACGAGGGAGAAGCCGCAGAGAGGAGCCTTTCCAGGTTCCCAGGGCCCGAGGTGGAATTGTTTCCCAAGTGCCCTTTGGTTTCAAAAGCACAGTTGTGACCTCCAAGGAGCAGTGAGTAGGGACCGGAAGCAGGAATGTGAAATAACCAAAGGGCAAAAGAAAGGGAAGCAAACAAGAGAGCTCTCGGTGGCAGCAGGCAGACCCTACATGCTGGCTGCACGTGTCCAGATGGACCCTGAGTACACGATGAACATTGCTGCCAGCCCAGCTCCTGATTTTCTTAAAGGACTGTCCTGAGGCAGCCGTCACAAGTGACCACAGACTGGGGGTTTCAACAACAAACGTGCACTCTCTCCCTGCTCTGGAGGCCAGGAGTCCAAACCCAGGGTTGGCAGGGTTGGGCCCACCTGGAGGCTCTGAGGGAGACCTTGCGTCTCCACCTCCATTCGCTGGTGGCTCCAGGGACCCTTGGTGCTCCCTAGTGATCCCAGAGATCCTGGGCTGGTAGACCCAGCACCCCAACCTCTGCCACATCATCACACGGCCTCACTCTGTGTGAATCTTCTTTGCTTAAAGGACCCAGCCTAGTGACCTCATCTGAAAGCGAACATCTGCAAGACGTTGCTTCCAAGCAGGGTCACAAGCACAAGTGGGGGTGTTAGGGCTGCACGTGCTCTGGGCACACAGCTCAGCCCATAGCCACTGTCCAGAGAGAGTCTAGACTTTGACAGGGTGGAAGATGCTTAGAACCCTGCATGCACACACACACACACACGCACACCTGGGAGAACCTCTTGGCGTGGTTTCAGGGGATGTGAACCCTAGAAGCAGGATTCTCCAGCAGGCATGTTGCACCCTGGGCGCCCCATCACCAGGCGCTGGCGAGCACCCTGCTCTGTGCACCGGGAGCCCCACAGACCCCCAGGAGGAGCACGGCTGTTCATCCTCACCCCGACACCCGCTGCACTCACCCCTTCAAAGGCTGGAGCAGATGCCTGCTCACCCTGGGGAATCTCACTGCTCCAGCTTGTCCTTCCCACGCCCTGTCCGTGAAACTCAAGAACTGGACAAGGGGAAACCAGCAGGGAGCAGGGACAGAGGCTGGGGAGTTCGGATGACACAGCCAGGAGTCAGGGCCCCTGTGCCGGCACCCCAGACCACAAGGTGGGGGTGAAAGGGGAGCACAGAGCGGGCAGGGGGAACAGACAACGGGGCCTGGGCCTCAGTCTTGCCTCCCCTCCCGGAGCCACGCAGTCCTGGCCCATTGTCTGGAAGAGACTCGGGTTAGAGGCTGAGCAGTAGAATGTACCTGAGGACCACATACACACCTACACACGTGCAGACACAAGCACACACAGACACACAAGCACACAGGTGCAGACATGCACACATACAGACACATAAGCACACAGGTGCAGACACATGCACACACAGACACACAAGCACACAGGTGCAGACACGTGCACACATAGACACACAAGCACACAGGTGCAGACACATGCACACACAGACACACAAGCACACAGGTGCAGACACGTGCACACACAGACACACAAGCACACAGGTGCAGACATGCACACATACAGACACACAAACACACAAGTGCAGACACGTGCACACACAGACACACAAGCACACAGGTGCAGACATGCACACATACAGACACACAAGCACACAGGTGCAGACATGCACACATACAGACACACAAGCACACAGGTGCAGACATGCACACATACAGACACACAAGCACACAGGTGCAGACACGTGCACACACAGACACACAAGCACACAGGTGCAGACATGCACACATACAGACACACAAGCACACAGGTGCAGACATGCACACATACAGACACACAAACACACAAGTGCAGACACGTGCACACACAGACACACAAGCACACAGGTGCAGACATGCACACATACAGACACACAAGCACACAGGTGCAGACATGCACACACAGACACATACAGACACAGGTGCAAACACACACAGACACACAAGCACACAGGTGCAGACATGCACACATACAGACACACAAACACACAAGTGCAGACACGTGCACACACAGACACACAAGCACACAGGTGCAGACATGCACACATACAGACACACAAGCACACAGGTGCAGACATGCACACATACAGACACACAAGCACACAGGTGCAGACATGCACACACAGACACACAAGCACATAGATAAAAGACATCCACACACAGACACACAAGCACACAGATGCAGACACATGCACAGACATGTATACACAGACACACATGAATGCACACACAGACACAAGCACACACACATGCACACCCATGCACAGATTAACACTCACACACAGTCACATACACACCTTTTCACTCACACACACACATGCACACACATACCCTTTTCTAGCACGCCCCCACCCTGGCCATCTCATCACTATGACTCTCCTGAGAATGCTGCACGTTTTTCTGAAGCGCCCTTTCTCCATTCCAGGGCACAGCTGCAGACCAAGTAACCAGATGCCTTCAGAGCATCAGGGTGTCCTGGTCCCCTGGTGGGCTCCTCGCCCCACATCTGCCCCAGCCCCTTGCTCGCTCTGCGCAGACGCCGGTGTTGTGCGTTAAGGACAGGGTGCGCCCCGTCCTCCCTGTGCAGGTAGCATGGGAATCTCAGAGTCCCCAGCACATCCTCTGGTTTCTGGCGAGGCGAGGCTGGGACACAGGCCATCACTCTGTCCCCCTGGGTGAACGGCTGAGCCAGTGCTTCCTGGGTGCTACTGGCGGGCTGAGCAGGGGCAGTGGCAGTCCCTCCACCTCCTGCATCCCCTTCCCACTCTCCCCCACCCTCCCCCGCCTTCTCCCGCCCCTCAAGCAGGCCCGTGGCCCAGGTGTTCTTTTTCTGTCTCACGTGCTCTTTTGCTCTGCAGCCCATGCGAAGCCTGGCCCATGCTCTCATCTGTAAAGACCTCCCACTCCACCCTCCATGTCTCTGAGCCCCATGGTGCCTGGACCCCAAAGTCAGCTTATAAATCACTGCCATCTGAACAAGTGAATGAGTGAGTGAATAAATATGCACATCACAAGGGGACACGCACCCCCTGTGTCTGACTGGGGAGGCACTCTTGGGTGGTGGGCAGCGTGCCCTCTCTGGCCATGCCATGAGAGACTTGGCACCCATCCCTCACCCTCCCTGAGCCGTGCCCCTCATCCCTTAAACAGAACTGCATTTTCTCCCAGGCCTTGAACTCAAGCAGGGCCTTGTCCACATGACCAGGTCCCCGGGCCAGGGCTCGGGTGTTTGTGGCATGAGCCGGAAAGAAAGCCACCTCCATAGTGGCAGCCTGACTGTGAGGCCCGATTCCCGCAGCATCTGAGCTGCAGTGACATCAAAGCAGAAGGGGCAATGGGGTCACCGGGCCCTGTGTCCTAGCCTCATCCACAGGGCTGGTTGGCACCAGGCCGGATGCTACCCCTTTGGGGTCAGGAAGGATGACTGCTGGGTGTCAAGGTGTCCACATGTGTCCAGGGAGCATGGTCCTCCTGCCTCCCTCCTCCCATGGCCTCTACTTTGCTAGGATGAAGTCTGAGGGGCTGTGGGGGATGCTTCAGCTTTATTATGTTTAGTTTCAAACATGGAAACATATGCCTCACTCTTTCCATTTGAAAGAAAATTATCCACATTATAAATGACCAGGCAAGTAGGGAAAACAATAAAGACGCCCAAACCCTCATGCATCCATTACTCACTCGTCCACAAACACTCCTGTGCCCCTGTCTTGGCTTGTGCAGGGCTCCTGGTGGTGACATTCCAGGACGTGGCACACAAGGATGGACCAGACTTGCACCCTCAGGCCATCCATGTTGGTGGGGGCAGCGAGAGGGGCAGGGAGTGAATGGCAGAGGTGGAGAAGTTCACAGGGAACTCGAGGCTGGAGTGCTGGACGGGTGAGTGGGTGAGGCTTGGCGTCCCCTCCGTCTCCCCCTGAACTGTCCCTTCAGCCATCGGCAACAGGACGCTGAGGCTATGGCCTGGGCCGGAGCAGACATTCTCCCCTAAGTTCACTCAGCATTGTGCAGACTCTTTTCCACGTTACTAACCCACTTCTCACCATGGCCTTCGGGGCAGAACTCACAGTTCACTCAGCCTCTGGTCCATCTCTGTTATAAACATCACTGCCTGGCACCAGATTTGTGTAACTGGTTTACCCACTTCCCCAGTCAACATGAGCTTCCCAGGCGCTCAGTGGTAAAGAACCTGCCTCCCAATGCAGGAAACTCAGGAGACGTGGGTTCCATCCCTGGGTTGGGAAGATCCCCTGGAGGAGGAAATGGCAACCCACTGAGTATTTTTGCCTGGGAAATCCCATGGACAGAAGAACCCGGTGGGCTACAGTCCATGGGGTCACAAAGAGTTGGACACAATGAAGACTGAGCACGCACACACGCCAGCTGACAAGACGGTCCATGTGGAGCCAAGATGCCGCTGCCATAGGGAGAGACTTGAGCTCAGGCCACAGGCCATCTGTATGTCAGGAATCACTCAGCGAGTCTGCAACCAGATGGAAGGAAAAGGAGCAGAAGCTGGAGAGAAACCATTACGTCACATGAAACAGTCCTGTGTGAAGCTGTGTATCAGCTCAGTGTGTGTAGTGCATGTTTAGGATCAAGTTGAAGAAAATGTAGGCCTGCCTGTGAACTCAGTCAAAGAAGTCTGAAAGCATGATGTGGTGGGTTGAGTGGTGACCCCCCTCCCTCCAAAGAAATGCTCACATCCCAGAAGCTATAAATGTGACCTTATTTGAAAAAAGGGTCTTTGCAAGTGTGGTTAACTCAGGGCTATTGAGATGAGCCCAACCCAGGTAAGGGGGCCCTGACTCAACATCCTTAGAAGAACAGAGGTGGGAGGGACACAGAGAGGCCAGGACCCTGGGAGGAGACAGAGAGATGCCTCTATGTGCTGGGCATCGTCTGCAGCCATCAGGAGCTGGGAAGGCAGGACGGACCCACCCTTGGGTCCCCGACGGAGCTGACCCTGCCCCCCTGGATCTCAGACTTGCTCCCAAAGCCAGGAGAGAAGAGGCTTCTGCTGTTTTAAGCCTCCTTCCCAGGTTGTGGTCACCACAGGAAATGATGACCTGGGTTCTGGGTGACCTAGAGGGCACACATTGGCATGTGGCAGGCTGGACAGTGGCTGTCATCTGGGTAGGGACCAGGTGTGGTCCTTAGCCCGGGCCACAGTCTGGAGGGAGCATGCAGAAGGCAGCCATTCCCTCTAAGACCGCCACTTCTGGCTCTTTCTCGAAGCCCTGGACCCTGGTCCTACAAGCCCATCAAGTTATTCATGCGGCCAGGGGCCTTTGCTGGGCTGCAGGGGAGGCCCAGCAGCCAAAGCAGATAACAGCCAGAGACAGTGTTTTACAAGCAACCAAGCATTTCCTCTCGTGTCCACTCGCTGGGGCCCCCACAAGCATGGGAAGCTGCTTTTATAGATTCAGGGATGAGGAAACCAAGACCAGCAAGAGACAAATTCCTGAGGTCGACCTGCCCTCCCTCGAGCCCCTAGTTCTCTCCTGTGAGTCCTGCCTTTTCCAGAACATATGAGGGGGCTCCAGGCCTGTGCACCGTGTCTGAGTGTCTCAGAGCTACAACCCCAGCACCCAGCCGGCACACAGCAAGTGTGGACTCCAGGACCAATGCCCTCACCTGGCCGTGCAGCACCTAGAGCCAGTCAGGCTGGGAGCAGGGCTGCTTGGTGGCTGAATGGGTGGGCGGAGCACCTGGAAGCCAGAGTTTCCGGCTCCAGGGAGCACTCGGGAGCTGGATCCAAGCAGAGCTTCAGAGACAGGGATGAGGCAAAAGCTGACCTGGGAGGAGAGGCAGGCAGGAAAGACCCTGAGGGCAACAGGTCCCAGGGAGCCCTCGGCCCCATCCACACAGGGAGCTGTGCACCCCAGGGTGCAGAACTCAGGCACCCAGATCCAATTCCAGCCATGATCTGTAAAGCAGCCCTGTGGCCTACCGCCTCATCTTTCTTGTCTGTGAAATGAAACTGAAACAGTAGTGCCTTCACAGCTGTTATCGAAATCAAGTGAGATGAGCACACAAACCAACTAGGTCTCAGGGCTCTGTAAGTGGTGGCTGAGGACTCCTGATTTCCCTGGAGCCTGTCGGGAAACACACTGTTAAACTTTTGCACCTGGTTTTGGTTTGCCTCCAGTGCACTTCAGTGGGACAGGAAGCGACCGTGCTCCTCTTAGAGTGAGAAGTCAGGGACTTGTGGCACTCATTCCCCATTGTGGAACCCCAAAAGCATGTCAGCAGGGCCAAGACCCCAGAGGCTCTCTATTTATGAGCAATGCTCCGGGTTGTGCAGCACAGATGGGGAAGGTGTGACACCTGGCCCGTGTGGGAGGTACCTTCCTGGTCGTGTTGAAGGATGCATGCATCAGAGGAAGCCCACAGAACCACCTGCATCAGAATCCCAAGAGGTTCCAGGTGGGAACAGCAGCAAGAACTCTTGCTGAGAACAACTAGAAAACTCTATGACACCAAGCCATCTGCTGGAAGGAGCAGGAGCTGTGGGGAGCAGTAAGAGGACTTTGGCGAGGGCAGGACCAGAAGGTGAGCTTCCTCCAGCAGCTCCTTTTTCTCAGGGGATCTGCTGATTTTGGAGTTGCTGTGATGGCTAGGATGGTAAAGAGTCTGCCTGCAGTGTGAGAGACCCGGGTTTGATCCCTGGGTGGGGAAGACCCCCTGGAGAAGGAAATGGCAACCCACTCTAGTATTCTGGCCTGGAAAGCCCCATGGACAGAGGAGCCTGGTGGGCTACAGTCCATGGGGTCACAAAAGGCTGGACACGACCGAGCAACTTCATTCTCTCTCTCTGCTGATTTCAGGAACTCAAAGGAGGCTGAGAATCTCATGGCTTTGTACCCAGGGGGCCACTGGAGTGGGCAGAGGGTCAGCGGATCTCTTAGTGCAGACTTGGGGGTCTGAGGGCCTGGCCGGTTTCCCCTTGGGGTCACATGGTGAATTCTGGGGTTATGTGGAGATGGGATCCATGGAAGGCCCTGGAGAAGCAGAGTCACAGCAAAGTTTGCACTTTAGGACTCACCTGATGGAGGGGAAAAGAACACTTAGGCTCTCAACTGAAATCCTAAAGGACCAGGGGGCAACTAGAGGGAGACTGAACTTCTGGCAGAGGGAAGGGGAGACCCTCTTAGAGGAAATCACATCAACGGGGGCCTCTACAATGTGCCTGTTCAGCATCTATCATTCAGTTAAAATTAATTGTTATGACAAAAGAGAGGACTATACAACCAAAAACCAAGAGAAAACACAGATCTCAGAAACAGACCCCAGAAGTGACCCAGGTATCAGGTTTATCAAGCAAAGCCCTTGAAAAGAGCCAGGCTGAATAAGCTCAAGAAAATAGAAGGAGAGATGGAGAAATTCTCCAGAGGGCATACTAGAACTGAAGGGGAAAATACTAAGTCTGAAAAGGAAGAACAGAGATTAGACAGAAAAGAAGACAGAACTGGTAAACTGGAAGTCAGGTTAATACATAACCAACTTGAAGCACAAAAAAGTAAAGAAATAACTGTTGGAGACAAGTGGGATACGGTTGAAAGGTTAAGACCCAGTAATTGGAGTCTCAAGAAAAGAGATAATGGATGACAAAGAAAATATTTATTTTCATTATTTGAAAAGAAAATGAAAGGAATTAACCCTTGAAACCCCACAAAATCATGATAAGTATAAAGAAAGCCACATCTGGGCCCATCATCTTAAAACCAAAGGCAAAATCTTGGCAGAAGCCAGAGAAGACACATCACCATTAGAGAAGAGCAGTGAGACTGAGAGCCAACTTCTCAGGAGAAATGATGGAAGCCCTCAGGCAATGAAGGGACATCTCTGAAAGACAGCACCTATCAACCAAGACCTCTGTGCCTACTTAAAATATCCTCTACACATGAAGTAAAATAAAGGCATATTCAGGCGTAGTTCTTCACACTAAAGGAAAATGACCACAGAGAAAAACGTGGAATTGCTGCAAAAAAACAGAAAGCAACAGAAAGAGTAAATTTATGGATACATATAAATGAGTATCTCCTGAATATTAGCTGCACAAAGCAATGATTGGAGTGAATTGTAGGGTTTAACTTAGATGCAGAAATAAAATGCATGACCACAAAAACATAAAAAGCAGCAGGGTTTAATGAGTTAGATTATTCTAAGTTTCTAGCATTATCAAAGAATGGGAAAGGTAATAATTTGCATGAGACTGCAATAATAAATGTGCCTGTTTTAATCTCTAGGATAACCACTGAAAGACTAACAGAAGTTAACAGAGGGAAGTAGCAAAACAATAATTTTTAAAGTTGATACCCAAAAAAGGGAAACCATGAGAGAAGAGAACAAAAAAGAGATGAGTCAAAGGGCTTCCCTGGTGGCTCAGGGGTAAAGAATCCGCCTGCCAATCTCCTGCAGGAGACACGGATTCAATCCCTGATCTGGGAAGATCCCACACACCTCGGAGCTACAACTACTGAGCCTTTGTTCTAGAGCCCCAGAGCTGCAACTACAGAGCCCACGTGCCCTAGAGCCCATGCTCCGCAACAAGAGAAACCACCACCAAAAATGAGACTCCTGCGAACTGCAACTGAAGAGTAGCCCCTGCTCACTGCAGCTAGGGAAAAGCCTGTGCAGCAACAAGACCCAGCACAGCCAAAAATAAACAATAAATGAATAAAAATTTTTAAAAATAAAAGAGATGAGTCAACAGGAAAAAGTACAGTAGATATAAATCCACATATTTCAGCAATGCGTTAAATGGAAGCAGATTATTCCAATTTAAGATTATTAGAGACTAGGAGAAAATATAAACAACCAAGTCCATCTGTATACTATTTACAATAGACACACCTTAATCATAAGGCAGGAAGTTTGAAAAATCAAAATATGGAACAAAAAACCATTCAAACAGCAACCAACATAGAGCTGGTATAGCTGTACTAATATTACATGAAATGAATCCTTAAAGAAGGAAGCAGAGACACAGAGGGACATTTCCTCATGATAAAATGGTTAACACCCTAGAAAAATATTGACTCCTAAGTTTGTGTTTATTCATTAAAAAGTCAATAGAACTAAAAGGAGAGGTACAAAAATCTACAGTCATAGTTAGGGACATTAACACATCTCTTTCAGGATCCCAAGAGTGGTATTGGTTCCTCTCATAGAGAATTGCGTATCACAATGTCTAGAAAGGCCGAGCTGAAATGAAACCCCAGGCTTCAGGGAGTGTGTCCTTTTGGCCTGAAGTCCCTGCTGGGACCAAGCGCCCATGGAGACAGCCCGGCATGCTTTCGTCAAGAGGCGATCAGTGAGTCCTTTCTGAGGAACACAGCCTCTTTATGCAGTGGCTAGCTATGAGTGGACACACACCCCTTGTGTTTCATTCCTGTGCTCAAATTCTTGGCTCTTTTCATTCAAAACTAACCTCAGTACTTCTTCAAGGTTACTCATTTCAAGGTATGAACAGTATCCTATTAAAAAGACGTGGGGCAGGCATTGGGACTTCCTGGCAATCAAGATAATAGTAGCCACCTGAATCTTTCCAAATATCCTCTGAAAACCATGCCAATCAAGGGCAAAACCCATGTCTTCAGCACATCAACATGACAAAGAATACAAAATAATTAGATTACCTGCAGATAGAAAAATTTTCCAACAGAGTTATTTTGTGAGCTCCTACTGCAGAGAGCTCTGGGTGGGAGTAGAAAGGGTCTGGAAAAGTTACATGGAAAATACAAGTTCAGACTGAGCTAAAAGCACTCTCAGAGAGAGAAAGTCCATCATAAATGTGAAAATAGAAAGAGTCCTAATAAACCAGAACCTTAGGACTGGAAAGGCTCTTAGAAATGCATGTAGGGTTTGAGGAGGCAGCCCTTGGAGGGCAGTTCTTCTGGGGAAGAAAAAGTACGGGCTCTCTGGAGGGGTCGCAGTGACAGGGAAAACCAGGAAAGACATCTGGGATTTCACAGAACATGGTGCGTGGGAGGGAACAGCCCCTTCCCCATGCTCACCGCACGGGCTCCTGCGAGCTGGAAAAGAGACAGTATTCTTGGACTCAGAGTTGTGTAAACCACTCCAACTTTCCAACCCGCCCATAAAACGCAGATATGTAAGAAGTCTTCATCTATAAAATGAAGAATTTGACCCCTTTAAAGGGGTCAAAACAACAACAAAAAGAAATACTCTAGAAGCCTGGACTTCTAGATTTTCCATTCTCATCCTGGCTCAGCTACTTTCCAAGCCATCGGAAATACAGATCTCTCACTTCGTGTGTGCATGTGGATCTGTGTCTGCACATTCTGTGAGACAAAGGGGCTGAGATTTTGGGGCAATGCTAGCAAAAGGGAAAAAACCTATTATAAAATGCAAACAGAATATGAGCATCAAAACATTTCAGGCAACTTAAAAGTATCCCCCTCCACCCTCAATCAAAATGAAGCAGAACAGTAACGTAACCCTCCACACTAAATTAAACATCCTCAAACAAGCATCTGAGTAAATGATAACCTTGAGATGTAGATTCAAAAACTAACAACAGAAATGGACACACATACATACACACACAAAAACCCCAAGAAATGAAGTAAACACTGTTTGAACTCAAGAAACAGAAGAAAAAGACAGAACCACATTAAAAATGAAGACTAAATTAAAAGCTACCCCAAAAGGAAATGATTTGAATGAAAATTTATTGAATTTTCATCGAAGAAGAGCAGAAAATCAACCAAGGGGATGAAAATGAGATAAAGTAAAGAAAAAAGCAGAAAGTCACAAAGAAAAAGAGATTGAAATAGAAAACAGGCAAAAAGAGCTATGTGTAATTGGAGTCACTGAAAAGAAAAACTAAGATGCAGTAAAAACCTCTCAGTAACAGAAGACCTGAATCTACCTACCTGGATGCACCTGGTACCTGAGAAATTTCACATAAAATAATGAATCCTGAAGACAGAGCTCAGTGACAGTCTTAAACATTCAAGATAAACTCCTCAGGTCCTTTGGGAAAAAATATCAGATAACTTGAAAGGGCTAAATAAATAAATTAGACTAGCACCAGCCAATTTTGTTTAAACAAAGCAAAGCAACTGAAATTCCTCTTACAATAATGGAGAATTCACCTCTGTAAGATTAGCTTCCCACAAATAACATAAGCCCTAGACAAAATATGAAAAAACAATACCTGAAGGACCTGGGGAGCATCTAAAAGCAGGCAGAAAATGGCAGAGTCTACCAGCAGAAAAAAGGGAATGACACTGGGTATGTTTAAATTTTTATGGTGTTTTGCTTTGGGGCAAGACCAAATACACAGCTAACATTTTAATAGAAGACATATAATCTTACTGAGTTTTTTTTAAAAAAAGCAAAGGACAGTATTTGTAGAGATCAGAGGAAGAAATGAGGGATGCCAGAAAAAAATAAATAGAAAGAAACCAAAATTCTACATACAAATTCTGCCCAAGTGCTATCTGACATACGAACTATGCATGTGTCTATTTGCTAAGTGAACTGCCTGGTAAAACAGACACACACACAAAATTAACATGCATCAAAGGGAAACTACAGAATCTTAAAATTATACAGCAAAATAGTCACATTTAAATATTGAAAAAATTTAAAATACAGACCACACTGGAATTATACAATCAACAGCAGAACGATAACTTGAAAATCCCAAAATACATGGAGATTAAACAACACATTTTAAATAACACATGGGTCAGAAAAGAAATCTCAAGAGAAATTTTAAAATATCTTGAACTAAATAAAAATGAAAACACAACCTACCAAAATTCGTAGAATGCAGTAAAAGCAGTGCTGGGAGGGAAGTTTATAGCATTGTATGCTTAAATTAGTAAAGAAAGAAAGGCCTAAAAATCAATATTCTAGGTTTCTACCTGAGAAAACTAGAAATATAAGAGCAAATTAAATCCAAAGTAAGCAGAAGAAAAGGATTACAACAATCAGTGAAAGGGAAAGCAGGAAATCAATAGAGGAAATCAACACATCAGAAGCTGGCCCTAGAAGTCCAGTGGCTAAGACTCCACGCTTAGACCTCGTCGATGCTGGGGCCTGGTCTGATCTCCGGTCAGGAAAGTAGATTCCACGTGCCACAACTAGGAGTTTGCATGCTGTGGATAAAAAGATCCAGAACACAGTAAATAAAGACCCTGCGTGCCTCAACAAGACACAGCGCAGCCAAGCAAACTAATTAGTTAGTATTAAAAAGCTTGCAGAATACAAAGTTCATATGCCAGAGTCGATCATTTTCCTATACACTACGACACACAAGTGGAATTTGAAATTAAAAACACAACACCATTTACATTAGCATCCCTAAAACGAAACATTTAGGTAAAAAAATCTACCAAATATGTATAAGATCTGTGTGAGAAAAACCACAAAACTCTGATGAACAAAATCAAAGAATTAAATAAATGAAAGGATACTCCACATTCATGGATAAGAAGACTCAATTAATAAGATGTCAGTTTTTCCTGGGTCGATCTATAGATTTGATGCCATTCCAACTAATCCAAGAAAGTTATTTTTCAGACATGGAAAACCTGATTGTAAAGTTGAGATGGAGAGGCAGAAGACTCAGAGAAGCCAACCCAGTATTGAAGGGGAAGAAAAAGTTGACTCTACCCAAATTCATGGCTGGCTATAAAGCCACAGGTATCAAGACAGTGTGGTCCCGGGGGAAAAGAAAGGAACAGACAAATAGATTGATGAACAAAAGACAAAGCCCCACGTTAGACCCCATAAATATAACTAACTGGTCTTTGGTCAAAGAACAAAGGCAACACAATGAAACAAGGGCGGCATCTTCAACAAATGGTGCTGGAACAACTGGACAACCGCACGTGAGAGGGTGAACCTGGACACATACCTCACACCCTTCAAAAACTATACATGGGTCACAGACCTAAAGGTAAGGTACAAAACCTTCTAGAAGATGATGTAGGAGAAACCTAGATAACCTTGATATAATACCAAAGGCATCATCTAAGAAAGAAATAATAATAGCAGGACTTCATTAAAATTAAGACTTCTCCCATGTCAAAGACCCTGTCAAGAGAAGCTCAAACTGGGAGAACATATTCGCAAAAGATGCATCTGATAAAGGCCTGCTATCCACAATAGACAAGGAACTCTTAAACTCAACAATAAGAAAACAACCATTTAAAAAGGAATGAAATAATGCCCTTAGCAGCAACATGGACGGATCTAGAGATTGTCATAGTAAATGAAGTAAGTCAGAGAAAGACAAATATCATACGATATCACTTACATGTGGAATCTAAAAACAATGAAACAAGTGAATTTATTAGCAAAACAGAAATAGACTCACAGACTTAGAAAACAAACTTGTGGTTACCAAACAGGATAGAGAGGCTACTGGGGCAGAGATAAATGAGGAATTTGGAATGAACACACACTCTGCTGCTGCTGCTAAGTCGCTTCAGTCGTGTCCGACTCTGTGCGACCCCATAGATGGCAGCCCACCAGGCTCCCCCGTCCCTGGGATTCTCCAGGCAAGAACACTGGAGTGGGTTGCCATTTCCTTCTCCAGTGCATGAAAGCGAAAAGTGAAACTGAAGTCGCTCAGTCGTGTCCGACCCTCAGCGACCCCATGGACTGCAGCCTACCAGGCTCCTCCGCCCACGGGATTTTCCAGGCAAGAGTACTGGAGTGGGGTGCCATTGCCTTCTCTGATACACACTCTACTATATATAAAATAGGTAACCAACAAGGAGCAGTAAACTGTATCACACAGGGAACTATACTCAAAAACTCGTAATAACCTATAATGAAAAAGAATACATATACACGTATAACTGAATCAGTTTGTTGTACATCTGAAACAATTGTAAGTCAACTATACTTCAATACAAAAGTAGAAATCAAAAACAATGCAATTAAAGAATGGGCCAAAGGAATTCCCTGGCCGTTCAGTGGTTAGGACCCTGTGCTCTCACTGCCAAGGGCCTGGGTTCAATATCTGATCAGGGAAATAAGATTCCATAAGCCTTGTGGTATTGCCAAAAGAAAACAAAATGGACCAAAGACCTGAACGGACCCCTCACCAAAGAAGACAGTTGGCAAACAAGTGTCTGCAAAGAGGCTCCACATCATATGCCATCAGGGAAACACAAATTAAAACAGCCATGACACACCTACTAGGATGACCCAGATCCAGAAACTGACAAAACCAAATGCTGGCGGGCACGAAGAAACGAGAGCTCTTATTCACTGCTGATCAGAGTGTGACATGGTGCAGCCGCTTTGGAAGTTGGCTTGGTAGTTTCTTACAAAGCTAACCACCCTTTTCTCATACGAACTACCAATTGAGTCCCTTGGTATTTACTCAAAGGAGTTGAAAACTTAGGTCCACATACAAACCTGCACATGGTTTACAGCAGTTTTATTCATAATTGTTAAAGATGGAGTGCAACCAAGTGTCCTTCAGTAGGTGAAGGTACGAGTAAGCTGTGGAAATCCAGACAGTGCAATACTATGTAGTGTTAAAAAGAAATACTCTGTCAAACCTTGAGAAGACATGTAGGAATCTTAAATGCATATTACTAAGGGAAAGAAACCAGTCTGAAAAGAGCGCAGACTGTATGTTTTCAACTCTGTGATGTTCCGCACAAGGCAAAGCTATGGAGACAATGAACAGATCGGTGGTTGCCAGAGCTTGTGAGGAGGGAGGAGGGACAGGTGGAGTGCAGGGGATTTTTAGGGCAGTGAAACTCCTCTGCATGAGATATAAAGGTAGATATACATCATTACATGTTTGTCTAGATCCACAGATTGTACAGCGCCAAGAGTCCGTCCTAATGTAGACTCTAGACTCCAGGTGGTGATGGCGAGTCCATGGAGGGTCATCCTTGGTAAATTCTCAGAATAGACTTCTGTGCAGAGTTTTGTGGGATCCATGTTAGTATTTTTCAAAATTAGAAAAGAGATGGGGTGGTGACTGAAACAAAAGAACTGAACTGTGTTTCACATGAACAGCGTTCGGGGAGGGCAAGCTCACCCGTGTAATTTTGGAGCACCATTCTGATTAAAGACAAAAAGAAATGTAAGCAATATTAAACTCTGGTTAATAGGTTTGTTTTTCACAGTGGTATGGGTTAGCAATTCTGAAACTATGTTCTGTTTATTCTAGGACTGAGCAAATAAGTCAATATGTGGAGGATAATGGAAGCCAGGTTCCTTGCTGTCAGAGGAGGAGCCGTGAGTGTGGAAAACGGGGAGACAAGTCAACTCGGTGTTCAGGCAGAAACATGTGATGGGTGTGCAAACGCTGCAGAGAGGTTCGGGCACAAGTATATCTCGTCTTGTACATCTCTCCCCCTGCTCCCTCCTTCTCCCCTTTCCTCCATCCAGCCACTGAGAAGTCCTGGAAGTAGAGGCGCCCCAGCAGCAACAACCACACCCAGCACCAGATCCTGCTTTCCAGATATTCCATTCACCACTAAGGGGAGGCTTCTTGGGGGGAAACGTCAGCTTGAAGCGCTGCAAAAGAGGACACCCCAGATGAGCCAGGAATGTCTTTTATGCCAGAAAATAAAGACATGCTTGAGGAATGATGGGGACATGTCAAGAGGACAGATCTGGGACAAATCTGGGACAACTCGTGCATCCAACTACATCAGTAATGGATTATAACCCACAAATATATAAAAATCCATGAATCCATGCTGAAATGAATAGATAAGTGAAAACACAAGTAAACAGAAGGAAAGATCTCCTCCCATGATTGAATGCCCACTAAGACATGTGCAAGAAACGACAGAATTGCAAGGTCACGGTTTAGGAACTGAACTCCGGTGACACTCAGGACATTCGTATGTTCCCAAAGCATCTCACTGTGTGGTTACCCATGACTATGGGCAGGTAGGCTACAGACCGGCCCTAATGCCCTCAGCTGGAGTGACATCCTACACAGAGCGAGGATCTTTGCAGCTGTGACTGAGCGACTGACCACGAGGTAAAGAGAGCTCCTGGGTGCGGACTGCAGTCCCTTGTGTCCTTTCAAGGAAGCAGAGGCCGCCCTCACACAGAAGAGGAGGTGGCCGTGTGGACTTGGGGCAGAGCCTGGGCGGATGCAGCCACAAGCCCAGGGGCACCTGGACCCCCGGGAGCTGGAGGCGGCAGGAGGGACCGTCCCCTGGATTTCTCACTCTGGCCTTCAGGACTGGGAGGGAAGTAGATTTCTGTGGTTTTGAGACCCTCTGTCTGGGGTACTTTGTTCTGGCAGCTGCAGGAACCTCATACAACTTCTGCTTCTCAGTGGAGGAACCTGGGGTCCCCCTTTACCAGGTGGTCAGTTACCATCACAGTCAGGGGCCACCCAGCGCCTCCGGTCAAGGGTCAGGATGCACTGTGGGGAGCCACCTGCCTCTCTTGCTGCCGTTCCTGCAGCAGATGCCCAGGGACTCTCAGCTCCAGAGGCACCAGGCAGACCAGCGAGGGTGTCCTGCCTGTCAGCCCCGCAGAGTCCCCGTGTGGGGACAAGACTGACTGAGGCCAAAGGAGGACAAAGAGCCGGACGATATGTGACACTGGCTCTGGGACGGTTCCAGACCAGCAATAAAGGACCAATAAGGGACAACAGGCAGGATCTGAACAACGTCTGCGGATGAGACGTCAATTTTCCGATTTCAAAAGTTGAGCTGTGGTCATGGAAGGGGCTGTCCTTGTACTGAGGAAACATGCTTGAAGTATTTGGGGGTGAAAATAAGTAAATAAAGGAAAAGTTCCAGGCGGCACCCAGACACACGCTCTGTCTTGCTTCCCTGGGTGACACATCTCCCCAGGACACGCGCCCAAGCCCCCTCGCCGGCAGCAGGATCCTTACAGATCTTGGCACCCAGGGCCAGGCACTGCCCCCATCTGCCTCCCACATGTGGGCTGTGGGGACTGGCGCCCATCGGCCACCCTGGTGCCTCCCAACACCCCGGGACCCTCCTCCTCGGAACGTTCCCCAGGCTTGGCTCTGCCGCGGACTTTCCTTGGTTTTCAGGCCTCCTTTCCAGATGTGTGTTAAATCCATCATTTTCCTGGCCCATGCACCCTGACACACATCACTCTCCCCCTCCTCGCAGATCAGAAGACCCAGCTTCCTCTTCACGGTTGGGGAGGACCAGGGCACCCCTGATGCTCTTCTGCGTCCTGGCCCGTCACCACTGCCCACCTAGTGGCTCTGCCCGTGTTATGTGGAGGGCGGGGGGCTCTCTGCCTGTGCAGACCTTCTTGGGGAATTCCAGTGTAACTCCAAGGCCCTTTAGTCTACCTTCAGGGTCGCCATGCTAGCACTCAGCCCATTAAACTGATGTGAAGGAGAAGATCGCAAGGTGAGTGGTGGAGTGTTAATGGTGTCTGACTAGGGATTAGAAGCCTGAAAATGGTTCTTGAGAAACATCCCAAATGGGGAACTCTGCTTGGCATCCAATGCCCCGGCACGGAGTTGCCCAGGACACCTTCTCCAGTGGGGGCAGGGGATGGGCCACCCCATTCTCCTCGAGGCCACAGGGGTCATCAGGAGGTGCTGAGTTCGTGTCAGGAAACCTCCCCACTGCAGTCTGAGGTTATGGATTTGGATATGATTTTCCTCCGTCACCATTTATTTTCTTAAAGTAATGAGCTCCCTCGGATTCTCGTGGCCAAGAGCTTCGAGGATGTCAGGGGTGAAGTTGGGGTGCTGGGGAGGTTGCAGGCTATGGGCAAGACTGCCTCCGGCAGGACAGGGCAGGGCTCTGCACCCTCGGCGAGCCCTCTGAGTGTGCTCCCCACTTTCCACATTAACTGTCAAGAGCTGGCCCCGCTCCGGTTTCTGTTGGGCGCCTGTAGCCCGCAGCCCGCCAGCTTCCTGGACGTTAGGAGGCGGATGCCAGCACCCAAGGTGGAACTCCTTTGCTCCACGGTGACCCTCCATTCTCCACGTCGGGCTGCACCAGGTCTGCAGGGTGGCAGTGAGAAGCTGTAGGCTCCTCAAGAAAAGGAGCCACAGCACGCCCCACTCCTCACCCGCTGGCTTCCGACAACAAGTCCAGTCGAGGGGGGACGGCAGCAGAGATGCCAGACCACCCAAAACAGCTTGACTGCTGCTCTTCAGCACCTGGCACCTGAATCCCTCTGACAAAGGTCATCCTGGCCTCTTGTCTGGGGGGGGATAAAATCCTACAGAAGCTTGCAGCGGAACCGCTCTGTCCTCTTCTTTACCAGCCTCCTTCTGGACAGTTTTCTGAGGTATGAGCAGATGAAGAGAAGCAGGGGGCCGGGGCAGGCCCACAGAACTCTGCTTTGCTCTGGTTCCCACTCTGAGGGGTTCTTTGCACTTCTTAAAAAATGCACCTTACTTCAAAATCCATGTTAGTCACGGGTTGGATTATGTCCCCCAACACACACTGAGGCCCTGGTCCCTACCTATGACTGTGAACTTGCTTGGAGACAGGGTCTTGCAGACGTGAAGCAGTCAAGATGAGGTCGTGGGGCGGACTGTGACCCGAGTACTGGTGTCCTCATTACAAGAGGGGCCTTGGAGATGGAGAGACACAGAGGACAGGCCACAGGAGGACAGAGCAGAGCCTGGAAAGAGGTGGCCACGAGCCAAGGGACGCCTGGAGACCCCAGAAGCGGGAAGAGGCAGGAAGGACCCTCCTCTGAGCCTCCCGAGGAAACTCAGCTGTGCTGACACTCTGGCTTTGGACTTCTGGCTCCAGGACTGCGAGAGGATAGACTTCTGTTGTTTTACCCTTGGTTCATGGTCATTTGCTATGGTGGCACAAAGACCTGCTTAGTTGAGCTGCCGTGAGGACGGGTGACACCGTGTGGGTGAGACCCGGGCACACTGGTACCCCTGAGCAGCGGAGGTGGAGGCTCCAGGGCACAGAGGGAGGTGGGTAACCCACAGCAGATCTTTGCGGCAGCCGGGCCAGCCTCACACCTGCCTGCCTCCGCCTCCCTCTTGGCTCTGACTCCCGGCATGAGCTCCAACCAACCCCCTGGTGGCTGATCAAAACCTTCCTTTAGTCTCCGAAGTGTCACTCACGCTGCCCTCGCCACAGGGCCCTCTACCCCACCGTGCGAGGCCCGTACAGTGCAGGGCACAGGCCGCATGCCACGGGCCACACAGGCACAGACCCCACCAGGGGCATCATCGCATCTGGGCTCCTGGAGCTGAGCCCTCCTGAGCTGCCCCCGACCCCTGCCCTGTCACCAGCCCCACCCATGCCCCAGTGCTGGCCCAGAGAGATGCCTGCAGGCACACCATGGGGCCAAAGGACGTCTGAGAGGGCAGGAGAGTGAAGAAAGACACACACCTGTCGGGGCCGCCCTAGAAGTACAAACTTGGCCGTATTCCCCCAACTTCCTCCCTGGAGCCGCAAAGCCTGTTCTGCGCCCCAAGCCTCAGGTCCAAGAGAAAATGAACCTGAACCTTCAGAGCAGACGGGTCCTGCTGGGTGTCTCCGCTGGGGACAAGGTCTCCAGAAGGATGATGAGACATCACCTGGCCAGTGGCAGGTGACCCAGCCCCCACTGACCCTGCAGGCTGACCTCACTATAGGAACCTCAGAGACTCTGGGCAGGGCTCAATGGGGCTTCCATGCTTGTATGTGGCTGGTCAGCTGACCCAGGGACCCCCAGATCCTGGGTCCCTTCCATGTGCCCTCACCGTGAGGGTGTATGAGACATGATGCCCACTTTACCTCACACTGAATAGATCCAACAGCCAATGCATGTGTGAGTCCCTGGGTCCCAGGCACCTGAGCCCCACAGGCTCCCTGAGGCTGCCCTTCCCTGGCCTAGGTGTTGTCCTCTGGGGGCACTGAGATGGAAATCACCCGGGAGGGGTACTGCAGGGGCTGCTAATTTGATAAGTGGTCTCCTCCTGGCAGAGAAACGAGGGGGAAGGGAGGTACCAGAGGAGGAGGGAGGGCAGAGCCCTCTGGGTGGGCAGGCTGGGTGAGGCCACGGGTTTCGTAAGCCAGGAGCACAGATGTCAGATCGGGACTCCCATGGTGCCCCCCTCCCCAGCAGCTGTAGCATTTTGGGGGAAATTCTTATTCTTAGCTGTAGCACTTTGGGGGAAATTCTTAGCCTTTCCAAGCCTCAGTTTCCTTATTGGTAAAATGTGGGGCCAATGGCAGCGACCCCGAGAGCCACGCCCACCGTGCCCCCTGGGTGTCACGTGGTGCTCAGGGTCTCCGGGTTCCCCGAGATGGGCGCTGTTTTCACCCCACTGCCCAGTCCAAGGGTTGCAAACTTTGGCCCACAGCCATGTCTGACAAGTGACCTGAGACTAGTCTTCAACCCTGCATCTTTAAAGGATTATACATATGTAAAGAAGAAGAAGAAGCTGCAGAGCAAGACTAAGCGACAGTAACATATTTACCATGTGGCCCTTTACAGAAAAGAACAGCTGCCCCGGTCCAGATGTGTGAGCTAGGGCTGAGCGGGCTGGTGGCTGGCTTGGTGTCTACAGACACAGTAGGGACCTGCCCTTCTCTTGCAGGACAGAACTGCCCAGGCCCCTGTCTAAGGACAGTCTTCTTGACCAGCCCAGTCACCTCAATGAACATATCAGACTCACTGTCCCCAAGGCCAGAGCCGCTGGCCCCCATCCTGTACCTGGAGCAGCTAAGGATGGCAGCAGGGGTGTGGCCTGAGGGTGGGCGGACAGTGTCTGAGGAGAGTTGGTGGGAGTGGGCTGAGGGCTATTCATACCCAGCAACTAGGAGACCAGGCTCTCAGAAGACTGGAAATGTGTTTGTTAGGATTTTCCTCCAGAGTCACATCTGGTGCGGCGGCTTTAACAGTGAGACCAGGCAGAGGAAGCTGGCTGCCGGTCACTTGTCCAGACTGCCCTCCCCTGGCTGTGCTGTGATATCTAGCCCACGGCCACACAGATGACAGGCGCAGGCGCAGAGCAGAGGTGCTGCCAGCCGCTCAGAAGCTCTTCCTTGTGTCATACATCACGCATCCAGTGATGGGACAGGGTCGGGCTCCCGCAAAGCTCAGCTGGGGGAGGGGCGGTGAACAAGTGGGCACTCTCTTCCCACTGCTGTCTTTCAGTTCTGGTGACGGGGGCAGGTGGCCACCCTCTGCATGGGAGAGTGAAAGCAAAGGTTTATTAGTTCTCCCAGGCTCCAGGGAAGGCTTCTTGTCCAAGCCCACAGGCAGTGCCTGACACAGAGTTGTCCCTCTTCCTGGGACTGCCTTGGAGAACCAGGCACGCACCTGCTGAGCCTGCGTCCCAGATGCCACCTCCTCCAGGAAGCCTGCCAGGACTTGACGGTGCCACCACTGTGTGCTCTCACCCCACTACAGCGCGAGTGTCCCTTTCAGCCACCTGTCATCCTCCCCACAGTTGGAGACCCCTCCCTTTGATGGCTGACTGTCCCCACTGCTGGCAGATGGGCCCCGGGGGAACTGGGGGAAGAGAGTGGCAAGAACGACAGAGCTGGGCAGAGGCGAGCCTCATGTGTCCGCCGTCTTGGACTCAGAGGCAAGCCTCGTGTGTGCACCATCTTAAACTCAGCCCCAGGGAGAAGCCTCTAGGGGCTGCGGGGACGGGAAACCTCCCCAGAGAGTCAGCCTGGCCCCCACACCTCTTGACTTTTCCACCAGAGAAACGTGAGGACTCAGAGGGTTGCTCTTGGCAACCAAGAACAAGCCTGGACCCCCGTGCAGGCAGGCTCCTCACCCACGCAGACCCCAGGGCCACACAGCTCCTCGCCCGTTCTCTACGGAGGCAGCTTTCCAGGTTCCGTGAAGTAATTCAGGAAGGACGGGATGACTGAAGAGTTTCTGGGGCCCTGTGGCCACGCTCTGCCCGCCTTCCTGGGCCTTGCTGGGGGCCACCCTCACCCAGACACCCCAACCGCAGTGCCATTCATGGGACACGGGAGCCCTGACACCAGATCTTCCTTTGCTGCAACAATCCAGGTGGTCCAGGCTGGCTGGTTCTTGAGAAAATGAGGGCCCGCACACTGAAGAGTGTCCAAGGAGAGCCACCGGAGCGAGCATGCCTTTCCTCCTCAGCAGCCGGCACCAGAGGCTGGAGACGGCCACGCCCATCTGCACCCTCTCAGCGTCCTTGGAGGCCTGAGTGGGGCGAGACCCTTCCATGCCAGCCCACTCCCCCTATAGAAGATGACGGCCGCTGAGTGCTGATCTGCTTTCATCTGTCAGATGCTTGCCCAGTGTTAGCTGGCATTTTCCTCTGAAAGCACCTCTTTTATAATGAAAGGCCTCATCTTTGTCTGGATGCTCCACTGTCCACTGTCATCTGGGCCTGTTGGCCTGGGCTGTCAGGTGTGGGGACCCTGGGGAGGCTTCTGGGGACAAGCTCACAGATGCGGAGCTGCCTGGGGCAGCAGCATTCCTGGTAAGTGGAAGGAGCGCTGAGCAGGGGAGGGTTTCTCTTCCCAGCTGTGTGTGCGCACCACCCCGAGCTGATGTCTACGGATCTGAGCCACAGGCTTGTCATCATCTCATCTGCGCTTCACAGCAGTGTGAGAAGCAGGCACAGCCACAACCCTATTCTTAGGAGACCAAGACTCGGCTAGGCTTGGGGACTGGGCCCGGCCCACAGAACCACTACTTAACAAAGCCAGAGTTCACAGTTCGTCACCTGTCCATCAAGACACCTGTTTGTCGGTCCCACCCTCAAACACACATGGATTCCGGCCATTTCTTCCCTCCTCTTGTGTTGCTACCTGTGCCCAAGCCACGGGGACCTGGACTGTATATTGTGGCCACCTCGAGCCACAAGTGCTATTCAAGCTGAATTTAAAATCCAGTTCCTTGATTGCACAAAACGTATCTCAAGTGATCCAGAGCCAAGTGTGAGTGGTGGCCACTGTATTAGTGCAGGAAGTTCTGCATGAAGTGCTACTGGACAATGCCAGTCTGGACTGCCGCTGTCACCCCAACTGGTCCCACTGCTTCCGCATCTGAACCCCAGCCCAGCCTGCCCTCCACCAGCAGCCAGAGGAGCCTCCAAGCACAGAGGGAGAGACCCAGTGGACCACCACCTGCTTGGATCTCTGCTCTAGTGTCACCCGCCAGAGGCTGCCCAGACTTCTCCACCTAAAGTAGCGTCCCATGCCATCTCTACCCTTTAAGCACACAATGGAATATATCTTACTCATGGCCACTTCCATCTGTTCTGTCCCCAGAACTCAGGACAGAGCAGGCGCTCACTAAGCACTTTTTGGATGAATGGAGGAACTCGCTCTATCTAGCTCTGATCCCCATGGTGGTTTTACTATAAGAAATGCTGCAAAATGCATTGACACTTTTCTGTTCAAAAGGTGGAGCATCAGTCCCTTCCCTTCAGCATGGGCTGGGTTTAGAGACTCACCTCTAATGAACAGAGGTTGTGGACATGACAGTCTGTGACTTCTGAGGTCAACAGGTACCATCTTGCTTCCCGATTCATGGCTCTGGGGAGCGTCAGCTGCCAGGTTGTGAG
This sequence comes from Bos mutus, assembly GCF_027580195.1. NCBI lineage: Eukaryota > Metazoa > Chordata > Mammalia > Artiodactyla > Bovidae > Bos > Bos mutus. The sequence goes on from NC_091634.1 coordinate 49,104,906, forward strand.
GAAGCTTAAGTAGCCCACTGGGGATGTCCATATGACAGGTGATCAAGGTTCCTGAGTGAGTTTTCCAGGTGTGAGCTTGGAGGTGGACCCTCCAGGACTGGCAGGCCTTTGGGTGACCGCAGCCCAAGGCAACATCTTGACTGAGAGGCTGTGAAGCCAGTATGGCCCTGCCAAGGTGCTCTCAGATTCCAGGACAGAGACTCTGAGATGGTGCTCAGCTGCTGTAGCTCGGAGTCATTTGTTACACAGCAGTGATGACTAACACGGTGGGAATGGGCTTTCTCTGAAACGTCAGCCCAGGACTTCAGCCCACAAGCCCTTGGGAAAGACACCTGCTCTGTTTGCGCCTTGAGTCCCGTGTGACACGCACTGATAGAGCACCAACTGTGCACCTGGCACTGAGACCTGAAGGATGAGCATCTAGAGGGTGGGCTGGGTGAGGCATTCTCGCTGGCCTCTGCTCCGCAGCCCCTCTGTAAAGAAGACAGGACTCCCAAGGCCAGGGCTGGTTCAGGCCACTGTCCACTCCCCCAGAACAGTTCACCCAAAGGCCTCGAGACAGGAAGCAGCCAGCTTCGCCACTGGGACCCCTAGGAGTGCCGGCCAAGGCCAGTAAATCACGACGAATCAGGCAGCAGCCACAAGGCTCAAAGACTGCCAGAGACAAAAACCCACAGACAAATGGTGGACAAGACATTTCTGCTCTGGAAACCCATGTGGACCATGAAGGAACTGGTTGTTCAGAGTGAGATGTCCCACTGGAAGTACAGGCGGGGCTGACAGTCATGGGGGCCTCGTACCCCTGGATCTGGAGGGGCAGGGCCTTCCCTTCCTGCTGCATGGCCTGGGGCACTTGGCTGCCCTCTCTTAGCCTCGCTTTCCAGTTTAGGACAAGCAGTGACCGAGGGTGTGAAGGGCTATGGGAGGGCCCAGGAAGAGAGCGAAAATGAGATAGGGCCCGGGTCCACGGCCCATGTGCCCTCGGGCATCTGTGCAGCTGACTCTCAGTGGACACTGCCCCACCGACACCACCTCCTCCTGCTCAAGCCCTGTGGCAGAACCAGGCTCCCCCATCACTTGAGCGGGCCGGCCCTTTCTTCCGAGACTCACTGACACCGCCCTACTCAGAGCCAGCCCCTCCCCAGACTGAAAGGGTACAGCCAGCCTCAGAGGCACTAACGTCCCAGGTGAATAACAGACTGTTTCTGATTTGGCCCGAGGCCTTGGGAGATGCTGCCGATGGTGCTGTGGCCTCCCCTGGGCAGGAGACAGTTTCAGTTTCCCAAATCAATTGCCACACAACCAGTTATCTGCCCGTCAAATCATCTCTCTGGAGCTCCATCCCACCTTACCAAACCCATGGAGGATGCCCTCGACTGGTTTACTCAGAATATAAATCACTCAGGAAGAGATTTCTGCTTTGATAGCTCAGGGCACGAAAACCAATAAGACAGTCATCAGGCCCTTTCTTCCTGCCCGCAGCTCTGCTCTCGTTTATGCCTCTGTGATGCCCCAAAGGCCCTGAGCAATCGTCTGTCACTACCCTTTCTCTAAATGAAATTCCACATGCCATCATTTCTTGGATTCACCCACTTGGTGAGGACTATCTCCAGTTGAGCGGCAGGCCCTGACAATGTGCCAGGGATGCCCCTAAAGAAGGCCTGGCTTCCAGAATCAATCTTCAGCCTCATTCCTGGAGCAGGGTGGGCAGCCACCACAGCCTCCAAATCCACTCCTGACCAGCTCTAGACCCCCAGAAAACCCTCACACCCAGAGTCTCCTATCAAACTATCAGTGGGAATTAAGTCATGGGTATTCAAACAAAGCTCACTGTGGCCCCAGACCAGCATGGGTTGTAGTCCAGCCTCAGGCCCCACACTGCTCGAGGACAGGGAGGCAGGCCCTGCTGCCCGCCTGGCTGCCTCTAGCTTCCTCAGGGCCGGGGGATTTGTTTGTATACACTGCAGAAGTTCACACTCATCTGAAAGCATGTCCATACACACGTTATTTATTGCCGAGATCTGTGTGTGATTACAACGCAGCCCAGCTGTGTTCTGAGAATAGACAGTTTATAGCCAGATCGCCACACCTCAAAGCCCAGGCCCCTCGTTCAAACTGTCCACCCACTGGGGCTCAGAGGGATGTATGTCCAGTGGGAAGCAGTGGGATCTCTGAGGAGGCCTTCTGTGAGTGTCCACCATCACCTGGCTCCCCCTGACTCCTGAAACCCGATGCGGCCTCATCCCTGTCCCGCGTTTTTCCAAGGACTATACAACAGGATGTTACTGCTCAGCCTTACTGTCCTGGCACCAGAAAGCTGGATTTATGTGAGTCTACTGAAATGTTGACAAACCGCTGTGCTGGAAAATAAAAAGGGCTTCAGTCTGTCTCAGAACAAATCACAGCAGGTCAGGGGAGGAGTGGAGATGGCCTGAATGCACAGGCCTGCCCTAAGTCCCTCAGAGGCCACGTAGTGAGGCCTCCCTCCCCAGCAGGACACAAGTGCTTTCAGATGCCGGCCGAACACCTGGTACCCAAGGCCACCAGGCCTGAAGCCGCATGGTCCTGTGGGGAGATGACAAGTTAGCACAGACCAGCTCTTCCTCATCCTGCTGCCCAGCACATGCAGAGAAACTGACCTCTGCCCAGTCTTGGGACAAACCCGACTGGTGTCCCAGGTCAGCTCCCTCCCTTCTCAGGGCTGGAACAGCTGAGGTGGCTAAGAGTGAGTTCCTGGTTCTGGCCACTTCGGTGCCATCTGCTGGTCATGTGACCTGGGCAAGTGTCTTCATCTCTGAGTCCCTGGTTTTTCATTTGGAAGAGGAAGATAATCAATAACCCCAACGTTGTGGATTTGTGAGGGGAAATAACCAGGTAATCAAGGTCAAGAGCTTGAAAGAGTGGCTGGACCAAAGTCCATGCTCTATAGGTGTTGAATATCATGCTCCTCATCACCACCACCACCATCATCACCACTATCATCACCACCATCACCACCATCACCAACCCCATCACCACTATCATCATCACCATCACCATCAACACCAACAACCATTATCACCACCATCATCATCACCACCACCACCATCAACACCATCATCAACTCCATTACCATCACCACCATCACCATCATCAACCCCATCACCACCACCATCATCACTGTCACCACCATCACCATCAACCCCATCACCACCACCATCATCACCATCACCACCATCATCATCACCACCACCAATACCATCATCAACTCCATCATCACCATCAACACCATCATCATCATCATCAACTCCATCACCACCACCATCATCACTGTCACCACCATCACCATCACCATTAGCACCATGACCACTAACACCATCCTTATCATCATCATCATCATCACCATGGTCACCATCATCATGACCACATCTAACTGCCTTCCAAGGGCCCACCTTCAAATATCCCACTGGGGGTCAGGACTTCAACACATGAATTTTGGTAGAATGTAAACATTCAGTTCATAATAGGCAGGCTCGAGAGAGGCACCTGAGCTGTCCACCTAGCCAGAAGACCCCCATAAAACTGACCAGCAACTCACCACCAAACACAAACACAATCACTACTTCCCATCTGCCTATATTCCTAGAGAGCAGAAAGTGTTATTCCTTTTAAAATTCTCAACAGAATCACCATGTCTTGGTGTTTGGACACTAAAGACAGATAGATGAATGGATGAATGAAGGAACGAGGTCCATCACTTTTCTCCCAGGGGAGATGTGGTGGAATTCTGACTTTTGCCCCAATATACACCTCTTCTTTCTCTTCTCCTGCAACTTCTTTCTCCTCCCCTACTCTTGTTTACTCATCTCTCTTGGCACTTTCTTTCTCTCTTCTCTGACCAAATGAAGAAAAATAAATACATTGAAAAAGCATTCAAAGTATCTTCAGATATGTCTTGTCAATTAATCTTCCTGAAGCATTTGGGGTGGTGATGTCATTACCCTGTTTGCCAGGAGTCAGACAAGGTCACAATGTCAAGGCAGCTTGTGATCTCAAATCCAGATTTTCAGACCCCAAATCCAGAGTCCGTCCATTTGCAGGATGCAGTCTGGTCTGTTCATGGCCTGGGAGCCCCCAGTCCCACCTAGAACCTGGGCAACTTTGTGCTCTCCAGAAAGAAGCTGGCCTGGTGCCTGCAGATGTGGACGACACTACAGGAACAGCTAAGGACACAAGGGATGGGCTGGGGCCTTGGGGCCTCTGGGGAGGTGCTGGGCAACCGTAGCTTTGCCCACTTCCATGCCTCTCACCTGAGATGACGGGTGTCCTGAGGGTCAAGCAGTATCCACTGGGCCTTGGGCCTTGGTGGACCCTTCAGGCCCCTCCATCATGGTTTGCCTGCCTAGAACCCCTCTTATTTAGCCTGTTGTTCCCCACAGCAAGAGTCCATCCGAGGCCAAGTGTTGAAGTCCTGGGGAAGCACCCCTCAGGGCCTCAGCATCTGCAGCTCTCAGGGCTGGTTGAGGTTTGTGGACATCAATCCCGCTGGGGACTTGGTACCTTTGAACAGATATTCTTTCAAAACAGCAAGTACCTCTGGAAGGCAATTCTGACACAGACTCCATCTGTACAGCTGGCATTCTTTCTTCCTGTTTGTAACTTTCAAGCTCTTCCTCAGGCGGCCTCCCGAACACTGCTCTACTGGTCTAAGGGCATCAAGAGCCTCAGAGGGATCAGGACAGGAGCCCTCAGGGGAATCAGGACAGGAGCCCCCAGGGGTTCACAGTCAGGTGGAGAAAAGAACTCTAAGCAAAAGTCAATGACCTCTCAGGTAGCTGGAGCCAGGGCCATGCTCACTACCTTGGGTCCACAGTGATGGTCTTCCCAGCAACAGCACACGTGATCATCTTAGGACCCCGCGTCCACACTTAGGTCCAGGCCCCAGCCATGACAGATGGAACGCTCCCCTGGCAGCAGCAGACAGCCCCACACATCTCCCTGCCCTTGACAGTCTCTGGACCCATGCCAATTGGCCATCCTCAGCCCTCCCACTCGGGAGGACAGCACCAGTGACACGCTGTGCTGTACTTGGCGTGAACCCTGACATGATGAAGGATGAGTTGGACACCAGCAGCCACACTGATGCCAAACGAACTGATTTCACAACACAAGGGCGACCTGCCAGGGCACCCCCACCCCAAGTGAGGAGGGTGCTGGTCCCTCGTCCTCATGGTAGGGTGGGGCAGAGGGGAGGGGCAGGGACAGCACCATGGTGGGTCTATGCTCAGTGATAACACACCGACCTTTGGCAACAACCGACAGTGATCCGTGCCCACCTGGAAGGCCTGCTACAACAGCTAGAAGGGCATGGAGACCCTGAAGGGGAAGCTGGGATCCAGAGAGCATCCTGGTTAGAACACACATTGTGCATGGCCCGCGGGACCAGGCAGGCCCCTGACAAGGAGCAGAGGCAGTCATGGGCCTGGCTGAGTGGCTGGACTTCCAGCCTGAGTTTTGGGGTCTCTAGGGTCCCACCTGCACAGCAGGATAATGAGCCAGGCCTGTGGGGGTAGGGGTGCCGTGTGAATGGAAAGGTAGCCTCGAACCTTGTTCCCACCACTCTCTGGAGCCTGCAGAGCTGCCAGGCACTCTAGCCCTGCTGTTCAGGGTGCTCATTACATGAGAGAAGATGACATAGTGGAACAGAAATGCAGACCTTAAACCAACACACTTATCTTGTGGGTAAGCAACATGGGGCGACCTCAGGACATTCAGAAACCTGGGTTTGAATGTGAGCCCTGGCCTTCCAGCTGTGGGACCTGACTCTGGGGTCACTGTTTGGGAAACAGAGACCCCAGTAACTGCCATGCAGGACTACAGGCCCCATTGTTCCCCTTCCTATTCCATACCTACGGTCACAGCATGGGACCCGAGGTGGGCAGGGACTGAGGGGGTGTGGGGAGGACACAGGCCCTCCTGTATTCACAGTGGCTGAGAGGGGGCATGGCTGCACCGCAAGGGCAAGATGGTCTTCCCCGGAGACTCTGGGCAACAGTCCAAGGCACCCAGACTGCGCTCACTCAGGACAACTTGAACCCGGCACCTGTGGTGAGCCCCCAGAGCATCTGAGGGAACCCCACAGGCTCTGCAATCCTACCCTTGGTCCCCTTTGTGGGAAAGGGCTGGAATTTGAGAGCTCGTCTGGAACCTGAGGCCCTTCTAACTCAACAGCACATGAAGACACAGAAAAGAAATTCTCAGTTAAGAAGAGACTTCCGAAAGGCACAGCATGCGTTCTTTGAGCTCACACCCTACCCTGCCGCCTGCTGCTGGGCGTCCTTGGACAGGTTGCCGAACCTCTCTGAGCCTCTGTGTCCTCAGGAAGGGGAGGGCCACACTCCTCGGTGTGACTGAGGACTGGAGAGCAGAGTCTGATGCTGGGTAAATGCTCCCTCCTGTGTGTATCCGCAGGCCCGAACGCCCACGCACGGCACAGTGCTGAGTGTGCAGACAGCGGGGGCTTTCCCCTGTAAAGTTCAGGATGTCCCTGGTGTCAGGGAGAAAGCTGGGCTGACTGCAGACCTGTGGCACATCTTTCATTTTTTTTTCCCAGTGCACATTTGATGTGGTCACTGAAGTCTTAAATGTTTATAGCTGTTTGCAAACGAGCTTCTGTCCCACACTCGGGAGAGGATGGCTACGTGGAAGCCGAGCATGTGTCCCCAAGCTTCGCATGCACACGGTGGGAGGTCATCCTCTGTGTGGTCAGGTCTGCCCCTCAGGGTCTCAGGACCACAATGCCCCAGGGGCAGAGAGGGTCCTGAGGTGCAGCCTTCGTATCTGGTCGGCTTGCTCCCAGGACAGCCCTGGCGCCACTGGATCCACACCCCGACTTCTAGGGACCGCACTTTAGTTGTCCCCACCCCAGCCCTGTCTCCAGCTCTCCTCAGGTCACGTGATCTGATCTGACCAGCTCCCAGAATGGCCACATGATCCAGCCCATCAGAGCATCTGTCACACGGTCTCGGGGACTGGTCCAGAGGGCAGTGGCCCAGATCAGGCCCTCGAGATGAGGTCCTGGGACCTGGCTGGAAGCCCTGGAGAAAGGAGCTCATGCACATGGAGGTGTAACCAGAACCTTCCAGAGGCCACCCTGACGCCATGAGGGTAAACTTCTCGCTTCCTCGGCAGGGGGGTGCCGGGCTTCCCCGAAACGCCCCCCCTGGGGGCCTGGGCATTGCTGTCCTGCCTTCCAGCCTTTCCCTTCTGCCACACACAGGGCTTATAACCATAAGCACCACTGGCTGGGCAACCTGGGGCAAATCGCTCACCCTCTCTGAGCCTGTCCTTCCTCTGTCCAGGAAGGAGTGCAGCTGCTTGACCCCCTCGTGGGTACCTGGGAGGGTCGGAAGGTCATGAACTCTCCAGGCAAGGCCAGAGCCCATGGAAGCCCCTTCCAGCCAGAGAAGACCAGCAAATGGAGGTGAGCCCCTGGCCACATGTAGGGGATAGGACTGGGCCCAGGGGTGTCAGGCCCTAACTCCTCAACCTGAGGGTGCCACCCTTCAAGGCAAAGATGCTGCAGGTGTGAGTCAAGATCAGGTGCTCCTGGATGGCCGGGTGGGCCCTGAGTTCAGTCCCAAATATCCTTAAAAGAGGGAGGTGGAAGGAGAGGTGACACACACGGAGGTGGCGAGATGGAGGGACATGGCCTGGGGCCCCCAGGAGCTGGCAGAGTCAGAAAGGAACCTCCCCTGGGCCTCTGGAGGAAGCAGGGCCTTGCAACACCTTGATGGGGGCTCTGGACTCCAGGTCCATGAGGACAAATTTCTATCGTCTAAAGCCCCAAGTTTGTGTTCCTTTGTAAAAGAGGCAAAAGGAAACTAATATTCCACGTAAGGCAAAGTATGACCGCAGCAATGTGCCCCATTTACATATCTATACACACTGGCTCCGGCTCAGGCAACCCCATCCCTCTCCTGGGTTCTGTACCAACCTCACCCCGGCCTCCACCCTAGCCCTGCCAATTCAACAGAGATGCTTATAAAGCATAGTTCTGCTTGTGCTGCTCCCAGCCTTGAGCCTTCAGTGGCTCCCTGCTGCCCTCAGGACACTGACAAATCTCAAACACGCATCCTAGGGCGGTGTGTGATCTCATGCTGCTCTGCTTCTCCAGCTCAGCCGCGCCTACCCTCTCTCCCACCCTCCCTCCTCCAGCTAATATAGATGCTTCTGTTCATCTCATGAACATCATCTCTTCTGCTCTGCAGATCAGTAGTATGAGGTGTGTAAACCATCCAGGGTGGAGCCTGGGGCGTGGAGGTTGTGGAGGGAAAAGGTGTCAGCGCTGGGCCAGCCGCATCCTGGCAGATGCCCAAGGGTCTCCTTTTTCTCCTCTAAACTATGTCGGCATTGGCCCTAAAATCAGCCTTCAAAGGTCTTCTCTGCTCTGTGAGTTCATACTAAGCAAAACGTTTCAGAACAAGGGAAAGAGAGAGACGCCTAGAAAAGAGGACGGTTTGGGCCTGATGTGTCCAGACTAGCTATGTGTGTGGATTCAGAGCCGCCCTGTCCAACGCCCGGAGCCCTGTGTGAGAGTGCCCACCTAGCAGCACAAAACATCAAGATAAACAAGACAGGAAACTGAGGCAGGACAGGCAGGGCTGGGAGTTAGGATGGTGCCTGAGGCTCTCGAAGGTTCCCTGGAACCTGCTTCCCTCCTGGTTGGTTAGCATTTCTGTGGCTTCTTCTGCAGTAACACCAGTACAGGCAACAGTTCTGCCCAGCATCCCGTGCTGCTGCTGCTGCTGCTAAGTTGCTTCAGTCACATCCGACTCTGTGCGACCCCATAGATGGCAGCCCACCAGGCTCCCCCGTCCCTGGGATTCTCCAGGCAAGAGTACTGGAGTGGGTTGCCATTGCCTTCTCCGTGCAGCAGCCCTGCATACAGCAGAAGTACAATAAATCTGTGTTGAGCAGATAAGTGCACCCAGAGAGGAGTCTCGGCCAGTGCAGGCACACCAGTCCGAGTGGCCCAATGTCCCTCCTTAAGTCCAGCTCCTCCCTGCCTGCACGAGACCTCTGCACCCTGCCCACCACCTGGGAAGGACATGCTTGTCCTTCTGGTGCTGCTTTGAGAAGTGCGTTCAAATGTCGCTGCTGTCAGAGATGACGGGACAGGTATGTAGCTGAGAAGGTCCAACAAACATACAACTCAAGTCGTGCCCCCGCCCACCCCTCACCTGATCTTATCCACATGTGCTTGCTGAACCTCCAGAGACTCTAAAATGGGCTGCTGTGTATGCAGTGCCCTTCAGTGTTTTTAACAGCACACACTCCCCTCATCAGTGAGAAGGTTTGGGAAAGATGGGTCTTCCTTTTCAGAGGCGAAGTTTGCGGTCACACACACAAGTATGTGCAGAGGCTGCTGGTGAGACATGACATGGAGTCCCTGCACCAAGGAGCTGAGGGGCTAGGCCAGCACTTCTCAAACTCTGGCAGACACAGGAGCCACCAGGGGTCTTTCTAAAATGTGGACTCTCATGCAGTGGGTCTGGGCAGGGTGAGCGCCTGCATCTCTAACAGGGCCCCCAGGGAGGCGGAGGCCAACCTGGGACAAGCATCAGTGACCCCACCTCCTGGACCAGAAGCTCTGGGACTGGGATCCGTGCTTAACGAGCCTCCAGGTGTTCTGATGCTCTGGCAGTTTAGAGCACGGAGGGTCAAGACCATGTTTGGCAGGAGTCTGCCCAGAGCTGTCACCTCCTCCTTCCTGCACATGACAGCATCATTAAAGAAGAACACAATGTTCTGCCCAGTCACACAGCCTCAGAGTCCTTCTCAGCACAGCAGCCTGGGCAACCCCTGGGAGTCAGCGCTCTGGATGACAGTCTCCCACGATGTCACAGACGCTTCAGGATGACATGGGAGCTTGGGGGAGTGGTGTTTGGGGTGGGGGAGGTGTCACCGAATTGGGGAAACAGGAACAGACACTGGGAGGGTGGGGAGAGGGGGCATTCTCAGTCCAACGAGGTGGGCCCTCTGGGTGGGGTAGCGGCCTGGGCAAAAGCGGGGGTGGTGGCAGGGGGTAATGAATGCTCATGGTTTGCACGGAAACAGTGAGTGTGAATCAGCTTCGGGCCAGACCAGAGTTGCTGAGTGGAAACGGGGTCACAGAAGGAGGAATGGAGGGAGAGGCTGAGCCCAGCGGGCTGTAAGCCGCGGTCCCAGCAGGAGGGTCTGGGAAACAGACCCCAGCAGCCGCCCTCGTCCCTGCCTCCCTGCCTAGGCCCCTTCCCGAGACCCTCTGCAGAGAAGAGGGACCGGGGACCTCACGGGAGGAGGAGAAAGAGGATGGGTGAGGTTTGAGTCACTCCAAGATAAACACCCAGAGAAACCAAAAAAGTCGGGACCGATTACATTAGCCATGGGAAAAAAATTAGCATTAGGCACTGCATTTTAATAAAGCATCTGTCTGGTTTTGATTTCACAGTAAAAAAAAAAAAAAAAAAAACAAAACAGGCAATCTGGAATTAAGTTGGACTACTTCAAACTTTCTATAAACCACATTTGGGATTTGCTCAGCATTTCTGAGGTTCAATTTACAGAGACTTCTTCAAGTCAAAATAACCCTAAATAAACTGTGGGGGGATGTTGTCAGGGTCGTGATTCATAATCTGCTTTCACAAAAAGCACCCTCGGATGGAGTGAGGCAGACTTTCCTTTATCACTTTACCTGGCATCATCCAGGCTTGTTCTAATTACAGAGAGGCTGTGAACTGCTGCATTTAGGGACCTGGAGGAGATTTTCCTTCCTGCAGTCAATACCATCTGCGAATTTATCAAGGAGAACTTGGTTATTAATAGAATGTGTGGGTTCTCGGGTTGAACACGAGTCTGCAGGGTGGTGCCGGGCTCTTTGTCCCCGGGGCGTGGGCACAGAGGATGCTGGGACTCTGCAGACCCCGGCAAGATGGGAGAGGCTGTCAGCTTTGAGGGTTTTCATGGGCAATACCAGGCAAGGCCAGACCCTCTGGTGTCCACACCCCTCCACGTGCAAAGGCTTTTCTGCCAGCAGCTCTGGCCCCCCAGCTGTCTTGCTTGGGGCAGGGGGTGGGACCTCAGCAGGCGCTGACCTTGAGCCAGACTCCCAACTGCCCCTCCTGGTGACAGAGGACACCCCCAAACCTTGCTGCCCCCAGGACACCCTCCCTCCCCTGGGCAGTCATGTGGACCATCCAGAGTCCAGTGTCCCTGAGGGTCTGATCAGCTGCTGCTCTGGAACCCACCTCATCACGGTCACAGGCTGCTTCCTTGAGTCCTCTGGCCGACACTATGATGGTTCAGCCCTCCCAGAGAGGGCAGCTCACTTCCCTCCGTCCTTTTCTCAGGACAGGAGCCAGGCAGGTGCAGCTCCTGCACCCTGGCTGGCACGTTCGAGCAGCCAACCCCGTCTGGACTGAGCTACCATCTGCAGGGAGAAGAGGGACCCCTGCCACGTTTTGGGGGACTGCAGCTCGCACTTATTGTTTAGAGCTCTTGTCTGACTCTTCAGCCCTCTGGTGCTTTCCAGCAGGAGAGGCTGGTGCCAAAAACAACTCTGCAGCCCGTGACCCAAGCCTGGCTCACCTCCCTGCAAACATGTTGCCTAGGAGAGCCAGGGGGTGGGGCAGCCCAGACCCTCCACGCTTGCTACCAGGGCCAGCGGGGAAGAGCAGCTATTGTTTTCAGAGGCTTCTGGAAAAGCATACAGCCTCCTGTTGCGGGCTGATTTATAAGGAGAGGGGAAAACAGGCCAAGTTTGCATACCTGTCAGCATGACACAGTCTGACAACGCCAGTGTCCCAGCAGGAAAGAGATGCCCCTGGATGTGGGGCCTGGGGTGGGAGCCGGTCCTCCCAGGAGGAAGGTCACTGGGCCAGCTGGGACTCCTCTTCCTGGGGCCTCTGTAATCTAAGATGCTGTTGCATTATCGTCACCAAAACAACAAAGAGCAACCACAACTACTGCAGGGTGAGGGGTGTGTTCACAGTGTAGTAGTCAGGACACTCCGCTGTCTCACTCCCCAAGGGCAACCCCAGGGAGTGTGCCTTGTGCATGCATGAGTGTGCATGTCTGCATAAGTGAGCGTATGTTTCCTGTGTGCGCATGAGTCCCAGTGCAAGCCCAGCCAAGGCAGGCAGGAACCGAGGGCCAGCGAGGTGTCCCCGAACACAGCCATCAGAGCACTTGCTTAACGAGAAGACGATGAGAACAGCATCACTGGGTCTAATGCCTGTGGCACTTTCCACACACCCGTGAACACCGTCTTTGTGGTCCTGGGGTTTTTTCTTTCATCGCTGGTCATTTTGCTTGTATAAATAGTGGTGCCTTATTGCAGACTTGAGAGGTGCCCGCAACCTGAGATGGGGAAATGACAGGGTGTCAGCCCCGCCCGTGGCCCAGCAGAGGAAACTGAGACCATGTGGCCAAGAAAAATTGCCTTTTCCTTTCCTCTCCTGCTAAAATAGCTTTCCAGTTGGCTGCACCTTTGGGGGGAATGGCAGAAAAATATGTTAAATAGCCAATTCCTCCCACTTTCCAAAGGGACCTTTCACGCACGGTCATCACTCTCACCCTGTGCTGCTGGGAGACCCGGGCCCTTTGCCCCCATGCCGCCAGGTCAGGGACACACCAGGCTACAGAGCAGCCAGGATGGCCCGAGGGTAGGATGGGGAGCAGGCCTCTTGGAGATGGAGCTTTGTTAAGGAAGTTGAATCAGTCACAGGGACACACAGCTCTCCTGATGGAGGAGGAAGCACCACCACCTGGCTCGGGGTCTTCCCGGCTGTGGACAAGAGATGGGAGTCAGGTGACACTCAAACACCAGCTCACTGGCATCTGCTCTCCCAGCACATCTGTCACTGTGTCAGCCGCTAGCAACCACTGCCTGCCTGGGTTACTTAACCATTTCTTGTTCCGGCACCAGTTTTCACTAAGCCTTTCTCTGTGGCTGCACCCGGCACATGGGCACCACAAGGAGGAGTCCTGTTTCCCATGTGGCACCTTATACGCCCAAGGTTCAAAAGCTGGGCCGGAGAGGGGGCAAGAGGGTTGGCATCTTCACAAAAATGAGTTTGCTTAGTCATGGGTGAGCTGTTGGGGTAACATCAGTTGGATAAATCCTCAGACGCTGGGTCCCTTCCCAAATGCTGCTGACCTCTGACCCTGTGCTAGAAAGCCCCGGAAGATGCATGGAGCCAGTGAGGGACGTGTCACTGGGCAAGGGTGGGGGCAGGCCGGCCAGCCTCACCTCCCTGACCCACTGGAGAGGCGAAGGCAGGAAGGAGCAAGAGAGAACCTTTGCCTCCACTGCTCAGCTTCTCCCAGCAAGGCTGTTCCTTCCCTCTGGCCTCTGGAGGGGTTGCCTCTCTGCGTGGAGCATCTCCTCCCATCCAAGTCCATGGGGTCCCCTCTACCTGTGGGATGCCTTTCCTGCCCTCCTCAAATAGACAGGAGGGCTGCCATGATGGGATCCTCTTTTCTTTGAGCACCTACCACAGAGGTCCCATGCTACTGGCTTATATGTTATAACTCTGGTTTCCTGGGGTATAACTTATACACGATCAATTTTGCCCCTTCCAGATGCACAGTTGGATAAGTTGGCAAGTATTTCTGGTGAGGCTACCCCACCACAATATAGACATAAAACCCTTGCTCCTTGACTACCCTAAAAGCCTTTGACTGTATGGATCACAACAAACTGTAGAAAATTCTTAAAGAGATGGGAGTACCTGTCTCCCGAGTTCTTTACTTGTCTCCTGAGAAACCTGTATGTGGGTCAAGAAGTAACAGTTAGAACCAGACATGGAACAACGGACTGGTTCAAGATTGGGAAAGGAGTATGACAAGGGTGTATATTGTCACCCTGCTTATTTAACTTATATGCAGGACACATCATGTGAAATGCTGGACTGGGTCAATCACAAGCTGGATCAAGATTGCCAGGAGAAATAACAACCTCAGATATGCAGATGATACCACTCTAATGGTAGAAAGTGAAAAGGAACTAAAGAGTCTCTTGATGAAGGTTAAAGAGGAGTGTAAAAATGCTGACTTGAAAGTCAACATTAAAAAATGAAGATCATGGCATCCAGTCCCATCACTTCATGGCAGACAGAAGGGGGGAAAGTGGAAGCAGTGACAGATTTTATTTTCTTGGGTTCCAAAATCACTATGTATGGTGACTGCAGTCATGAAATTAAAAGGTGCTTGCTACATGAAAGGAAAGCTATGACAAACCTAGACATCATATTAAAAAGCAGAGATATCAGTTTGCCAACAAAGGTTCATATAGTCAAAGCTATGGTTTTTCCAGTAGTCATGTACCAATGTGAGAGCTATACTATAAATAAGGCTGAGTGGCAAAAAATTGATGCTTTCAAACTATAGGGCTGGAGAAGACTCTTGAGAGTCCCTTGGACTGCAAGGAGATCAAACCAGTCAATCCTAAAGGAAATCAAGAATACTCATTGGGAGGACAGAAGCTGAAGCTGAAGCTCCAATATTTTGGCCACCTGATTCAAAGAACTGACTTATTGGAAAAGACCCTGATTCTGGCAAAGGAGAAGGGGGTGGCAGAGGATGAGATGGTTAGATAGCATCACCGAGTCAGTGGGCATGAATTTAAGCAAACTACAGGAGACAGTGGAGGACGGAGGAGCCTGGCAGGCTATAGTCCATGAGGCCACAGAGTCAGACACGACTTAGCGACTAAACAACAACATTAGAGGCTAAGGTTCTTTCTGACTCCTAATTACCACCGTTTTTCTTAAAAAAAAAAAAAAATAATGGATGCTAAATGCTTTTTCCATATATTTGAGGTGATCGTGTGGTTTTTCTCTTTTAGACCACTGACATGGTGAATTACATTAATTTGTTTCAAAATGCTGAATCAGTCTTGTATTCCTAGGGTAAGCAGAATTGGAGGTGGTGTGTCACTCTTTTTATATACTGTTGGATTTGATCTGCTAGGGATATTGATCTGTAGTCTTCTTTACTTGCAATATCTTTGTCTGGTTTTGGTATCAGCATTATTCTGGGGTCATAAATTGAGTTGGGAAGTGTTCCCTCATCTCCTATTTTCTCGAAGAGTTTGTGTAGAAGTGGAATTGCTTATATCTTAAATGTTTGGTAGAATTCACCAGCTACTAGCTACCTAGTCCTAGAGTTTATTTTTGTAGGAAAATGTTTAGGTAGGAATTAAAACTTTATACAGAGCTGTTTGTGTTATCTAATTCTCTTTTAGTGAACTTCAATACTGAGTGTGATTCAAGAAATTTGTTCATTGATTTCATAAATTCACTGTCATAAAGGTTAATATTCTCTTATTGTCCTTATTATTACAGTTTATGTCTATAGGATCTGTAGTGATGTCCCTCTTTCATTTTGGATATTGGTAATTGTGACTGCTCTCTTTTTTGCCTTGATCAGTCTGGCTAAGGCTTTTCAATTGCTGTTTTGCTTAAAGAACCAGCTTTTGATTTTGTTTATTTTCCTCTATTATTTTTCTGTTTCCAAGTCCATTGGTTTCTGTTCTTATCTTTATAGTTTCCTTTCTTCTGCTTACTTTGAATTTATTGTGTTCTTTTTTCTAGGCTCTTAATGGGTAGCTTATTGGTTAGATTATTGCTTAGATTATTGCTTCGAGACCCTTCTTCTTTACCAATGTGTATGCCTAATGCTATAAATTTTCCTCTAAGCACTGCCTTACCAGTATCCTATAAACTGTGATACATTGTATTTTCTTTTCTGTTCAATTAAATTATTTTCTAATTTCTCTTTTGATTATTTGACCCACACATTACTTGAAAGGTTACTGTTTAATTTCCAATGTTTGGAGTTACATATTAGTGATTTTTAGTTTAATTCTGGCCAGACAATATACTTCACATAACTTTAACTTCTTTTAAATTTGTTAAGATTTTGTTTCATGGCCCAGCATACTCTGTGAATGTTCCATGTGTACTTGTAAAAAATGTGTACTCTGCTGATATTGGGAAGACTGTCCAATAAATGTCAAGTAGATCAACTTGGATGACATTAAGATTTCTATTAATATATCCTTACTGATTTTCTCTACTTGTTTCATAACTTACAGAGAGGCATATGAAGTCGCCAACTATGTTTGTGGATTTTTCTATTTCTACTTTACTTTTTGTTTCATGTGTGGGTGTGGGCACATTTATAGTGTTACGTTTTCTTGTAGAATAACACTTTTGTTACTATAAAATGTCCCTGTTCATCTCTGGCAATTTTCCTTGTTCTGAGGTTTCCTCTATATGATGTTAACATCTTTGCCCCAGCTTTCTTTTGATTTGCATTTTCATGGTATAGCTTTCTCTGTTTACTTTCCATCCATCCACCTATGTTTCTGTGTTAAATAATTTTTCTTGAGAAAGCACATCAGTTCAGTTCAGTTGCTTGGTCGTGTCCACATAGTTGGAGAAGGCAATGGCACCCCACTCCAGTACTGTTGCCCGGAAAATCCCATGGATGGAGGAGCCTGGTAGGCTGCAGTCCATGGGGTCGCTAAGAGTCAGACACAACTGAGCGACTTCACTTTCATTTTCCACTTTCATGCACTGGAGAAGGAAATGGCAACCCACTCCAGTGTTCTTGCCTGGAGAATCCCATGGACGGAGAAGCCTGGTAGGCTGCACTCCATGGGGTCCCACAGAGTCGGACACGACTGAAGCGACTTAGCAGCAGCAGCAGCAGTCCACATAGTTAGGAAACATTTTCTTATACAATCTTATCATCTCTATCTTTTCATTGGGAAGTTGAATTTAAATCTATCATCTTACTAATAATTTTTCAATTTGTGTTATCTGTTCTTTTTAAAATGTTGTCACTATTTTCTTCCCTCTATTGGATTGAGTATTTTTTTATGATTCCATCTCACCTCTGCTGTAGTCTTATTGATTATATCTCTCCTTTTAGTTTTTAGTGGTTGCTTAAAATATCTAACTTTAACGTATGTCTGTCTTCACACTTCACATCCGTGAAATAACTTTACAACAGTATATATGCTCTCATTTCCTCTTTCCATCCTTTGTGCTTTGTTGTCATACATTCACTTTGACATGCTATAAACCCCACAAAACAGTGTTATAATCTTTGCTTCAGCAAAGGAGAAAAGGAAAGATATAAACTACTGAATGCAGAGTTCCAAAGAATAGCAAGGAGAGATAAGAAAGCCTTCTTCAGCGATCAATGCAAAGAAATAGAGGAAAACAACAGAATGGGAAAGACTAGAGATCTCTTCAAGAAAATCAGAGATACCAAAGGAACATTTCATGCAAAGATAGGCTTGATAAAGGACAGAAATGGTATGGGCCTAACAGAAGCAGAAGATATTAAGAAGAGATGGCAAGAATACACAGAAGAACTGTACAAAAAAGAGCTTCACGACCCAGATGATCACGATGGTGTGATCACTGACCTAGAGCCAGACATCCTGGAATGTGAAGTCAAGTGGGCCTTAGAAAGCATCACTATGAACAAAGCTAGTGGAGGTGATAGAATTCCAGTTGAGCTATTCCAAATCCTGAAAGATGATGCTGTGAAAGTGCTGCACTCAATATGCCAGCAAATTTGGAAAACTCAGCAGTGGCCACAGGACTGGAAAAGGTCAGTTTTCATTCCAATCCCAAAGAAAGGCAATGCCAAAGAATGCTCAAACTACTGCACAATTGCACTCATCTCACACGCTAATAAAGTAACACTCAAAATTCTCCAAGCCAGGCTTCAGCAATATGTGAACTGTGAACTTCCTGATGTTCAAGCTGGTTTTAGAAAAGGCAGAGGAACCAGAGATCAAATTGCCAACATCCGCTGGATCATGGAAAAAGCAAGAGAGTTCCAGAAAAACATCTATTTCTGCTTTATTGACTATGCCAAAGCCTTTGACTGTGTGGATCACAATAAACTGTGGAAAATTCTGAAAGAGATGGGAATACCAGACCACCTGATCTGCCTCTTGAGAAATTTGTATGCAGGTCAGGAAGCAACAGTTAGAACTGGACATGGAACAACAGACTGGTTCCAAATAGGAAAAGGAGTACGTCAAGGCTGTATGTTGTCACCCTGTTTATTTAACTTATATGCAGAGTACATCATGAGAAACGCTGGACTGGAAGAAACACAAGCTGGAATCAAGATTGCCAGGAGAAATATCAATAACCTCAGATATGCAGATGATACCACCCTTATGGCAGAAAGTGAAGAGGAACTAAAAAGCCTCTTGATGAAAGTGAAAGAGGAGAGTGAAAAAGTTGGCTTAAAGCTCAACATTCAGAAAACGAAGATCATGGCATCCGGTCCCATCACTTCATGGGAAATAGATGGAGAAACAGTGGAAACAGCGTCAGACTTTATTTTGGGGGGCTCCAAAATCACTGCAGATGGTGATTGCAGCCATGAAATTAAAAGACGCTTACTCCTTGGAAGGAAAGTTATAACCAACCTAGGTAGCATATTCAAAAGCAGAGACATTACTTTGCCAGCATAGGTTCGTCTAGTCAAGGCTATGGTTTTTCCTGTGGTCATGTAAGGATGTGAGAGTTGGACTGTGAAGAAGGCTGAGCGCCGAAGAATTGATGCTTTTGAACTGTGGTGTTGGAGAAGACTCTTGAGAGTCCCTTGGACTGCAAGGAGATCCAACCAGTCCGTTCTGAAGGAGATCAGCTCTGGGATTTCTTTGGAAGGAATGATGCTGAAGCTGAAACTCCAGTACTTTGGCCACCTCATGCGGAGAGTTGACTCATTGGAAAAGACTCTGATGCTGGGAGGGATTGGGGGCAAGAGAAGAAGGGGATGACAGAGGATGAGACGGCTGTATGGAATCACTGACTCGATGGACGTGAGTCTCAATGAACTCCGGGAGTTGGTGATGGATAGGGAGGCCTGGCGTGCTGCGATTCATGGGGTCGCAAAGAGTCAGACAGGACTGAGTGACTGATCTGATATGACTGAGAT
The DNA here is from genome assembly GCF_027580195.1 of Bos mutus. Lineage (NCBI taxonomy): Eukaryota > Metazoa > Chordata > Mammalia > Artiodactyla > Bovidae > Bos > Bos mutus. The sequence continues at coordinate 49,123,902 of NC_091634.1, forward strand.
ATAATTCACCTGCATAAGATTCACCCATTTAAAGTGCACACAGAGTTCCAAAGGCCAGAGGTTCTCAAACCATGTCAGAATCACGTGGAGGGCTCATTAAAGCAGTTGGGCGGGCCCCTCCCTCACCCTGGAGTTTCTGATCCAGCAAATCTGGGGTAGGGCCCGAGACTCTGCATTTGTAACAAGTTCCCAGGGATGCTGGTGCTCTTGGCCTGGGGCTACCCACCCATCCTGTGAGAATCACTGCTATAAACAAAATTACAAACACAGGTTATCAACCTAACTTGAATGATGATATATCATCCATATTGGGAAGATGGGGAGAGATGGGTTGGAGTTTAAAGGGAAAATCCTGATGGCCAGTAAGTGGTCCAAGCCAGTGGGTCTGTGGGAACCCGACACTTGACTGTGACAGAGAAATGGCATGCTCCAGTGACAGTGGTCAGCACCATCTGTTTGGCCAAGGCAAGCCTGCAATTCTAACCCAACAATTACTTTTAATGAATGAATGCATCTTTCTCCTCCTTTTCCCCTGATGTGGTCCATCTCCTCTTCAAGAAAATCTGACGTGGGGAAAGCTAAGTCTACCCAAAATATTAGTTAGCCAATGAATATCTGTTTTTCCAAACTTTTTTTTTTTTTTTTTTTTTTTTTAGCCTTACCAACATAGCAAGTCTAAACACTTCCTTTAAAAACAGATTCCAGGGTATACTGAAGACAGGCAGCATGGTGACAGAAGTTCATCTCACACACTACTGTTTGGTGGCAAACTGAGGAGTCCCCTTGAGGGTAAGAAGCAAGCATCAGCACCGTGGGAAGGGCCTGGCCTATCATCTGAGCAGGTGCCTCTCAGATGGCACAGCTCCTCTTAACCCTGCCTTCAGAGCCCAGTCCATAACCTGCTGCACCCTCTCCCTCCCCCAATTCTCATAGCTCACCCTGAGCCCTTTGTTCCAGAGCCCCCCAAACCTTCCCTCTCCCTTCTTGCAGCTGTCACTGCCCCACATCTGGGGATAGTCTTTCCCTCCCAGCTCCACTTCTGCATCTTGGGACAGAGGGAGGGGGCAACAGGGCAGTCTCGGTGGTTCAGTCCATGGAACAGGATTGAAAAGTCACAAAACTCCTAGGAGAGACAAAAAAGTGTCGCATTCCCTTATGGCCTACATTACAGACTGAGGAGCTTCCAGAAGCTGTGGATCACAAGAGTCAACCCACCCGTAAGAAGCAAGCCAGGCAGCGGTTCAACTGTGGAAAGAATTTGGTAAGCAAGTTTCACTTCACTGCAATAAAGAAGCCTGACTGCGTCCTGATGGTGACTGGCCTTGGCGGGAGGAGTGGAAGCGGGGTATGAGGGCACATGCCCAGGCTGCCTGGGGCGCCCAGTGCCAGGATGAAGAACTGACCTCCCCGCTTCCAGGGTAACTGTAGAACATGGCGCTTCCTGTCAAGCTAGTATTCTGATTTCCATGGACTCACGTGGCAAGAAAAACAATGGAGAATGAGGCTGGGGAGAAGGGAAAGGAAAATAGGGGAAGAGGAAATTCCACAAGTTACAAAAAGTTGGACCCCTCCATCCCTCAATAAATAGTGTTTTAATTTGTTGTGATTAATGCAACGTTTCGTTTAGTTATGAAAGTTGGGCACACGGTATGTGTGGTTTGGCAAATGCGTTTAACTTAGGCCCCCCTTAATCCACTCCCACTTTCTCCTTCTCTCCCCGGCACCCCTTCTCCTTTTAACCCAGATGAGTGAAGGAATAAATTAGTCCGGAAATGTTTCTGCTCCAATAAAACATTATCACCTGTCAATCACCAGATAAGTACAGGGAAGGCCTCTCCTTTGCTTTGCCATTCCTATGGCCTCGGAAAAGCTCACCCAGTTCCAAAATTAGACCTTCTTTGCCACATGCCACATGCCACATGGGAACGAGCCACTCCCCATTCTGCCAGAGCTTTCAGGGCCATGCATGAGAACCCATCATTTCATCATCCATGGTTCACATAACATATCTCATGTAACATCTGTTTGGATCTGACTCTTTTTTTCCAAAACCACTTTCTACCCAAATTTACTACAAAAACAGATGAGTAAGCAAGACGATGTGCTGGTCATTTGCGAGTTTTGACAGATGCTCAGATGGCCTTTGGGCTGGCAGGTCATGGAATGACCTCCAGCAGGCAGCTCAGAAGCCCACCAGGGGTCAGAGACACAGTGACAGCTGTACAACATGTCCCCACCTTAATATTTCCCTCAGCTATTGTCTTAAGTTCCAAGTTCAAGACATTTTGGAGTAGGACCTGCTCTCCTAGTGTGTGGGTGAGAAAGTGACGCGTGGACCCACTGCACTGACTCAGGGCACACTGCCTCCACTGCCCCAGGTTCTGTTGGAGAGAGTTTGGGGAGTGTTTGGAGGGTACTGCGTATGCCTGAGCCTGCCCCTTGGCGTGCCAGAACAAACCTTCTCCAGTGCTTCTGCACCTTGAATGACAGGACACCTGCTCCCCAGCCGGCTCCCTCGATGGCCCGGGTCCATTCATCATGTTCTCTCTACTGCATCTCTGGGTCCTCAGAGAGAAATGCCAGCTGTGTCAGTTCACCCAAAGGCAAGTGCACCCGGGTGGACCACAGGTGGCCCTGCATGATGACACAAGCGCTCGTGCAGCCTGGTCCTCTAAACAAAGGGTCACCAGCAACTGTGAGCGAGTCGCACCTAATGCCAGGCACCAGACATCCCCAGCCCACCAAGCACAGACCCACTCACCCCCAGGCATCAGGAAGGCAGCCTGCATAGCAGGAAGGGGGTGCATCTCTCAAAGGAAGACGCTCTGCTCCACTCCCAGCTCCACCAGTTCCCAGCCGCCTGGTCCCCTCGTGATCAGGAAACAGACTTTGTACGATTTTAACCTTCTTCAATTTATTGAGGTCTACTTTATGGCCCAGAATCTAGTCCATCTGGATGAATTTTCCATGTGTGCTCTACTGTTGTTGGGTGCAATGTTCTGTAAATGCCAATCAGGTAAAGTTAATGATGATGTTTTCCAAGTGCTCTATGTTGTCACTGATTTTCTACTTGTTGGGAGAGGGGGCTGTGATGCTTCCGGACGTGTCTGCTGTGCTGGGGTACAGTCTCCAGTCATCCATTCAAACACTCAGTTGTTGGGGGAGGGAGCTGTGATGCATCTAGCCATGTCTGCTTTGCTGGGGTGCAGTCTCCAGTCTCCCAGTCAGATGCTCATCTGGGTGCTGCTCAGAACAGACTTTGCAGATGTGATTACAGACTCTAATCAGTTGAACTTTAAGTAGAGGAGATGATTCTGGGTGGGCCTGACTTAATTGGTCAGAGGACCTTAATAGCTGGGCTGAGGCTTCCCCAGGGAAAGAAGAAATTCCTCCTGTGAACAACAGCATTGGCTGTGTCTACATACATGTCAAGTCACACTTGCTTTGCAGCCGCCACAACTGCACGACAGACTTCTCACCTGCTCGATACTGACACACTTTCTGCGGGTTCTGCTCCTCTGGCTGAACCCTGACTGAGCCCAGGGTACTTAAATTGCTGGTGATAATTGCAATTTTTCTATTTCTCCTTGCAGCTCTATCGGTTTTCACATCATATGTCTTGAAACTGTTAGTATACACATTCAACATTTGTGTCTTGATGAACTGATGCCTTTATCTTGGTGATGGACTTCTATGTACCTGGAAATACTCTGATATGAAATCTACCTTGTCTGGTGCTAGTGTGGCCACTGCAGCTTTCTACTGGTTAGTGTTAGCAAGGTACATCTTTTCACATCCTCTTACTTTTAACCTATTTGTGGCTTCCTTTGCACTTCCTTTGCTGCACTTCTCTGCAGGCAGCATTTATTTGGGTCTTGCTTCTGTATCCCACCTTGCAATTTCTGTCTTCATTTTAAATGCTAGACAATTTATGTTTGATGTAATTATGATACAGTTGGGTTTAAATCTATCTTTTTGTTTTGGGTTTCTACTTGTTCCATCTCTTTCTTATTGTCACGCTTTCTCTGAGATTAATTTAGGGTTTTACTTTAATGATTCTCCTTTATCCCCACTATTGGCTTATTAGTCATACAGTAATTTTTAATTTTTACTGGCTGTTCCTAGAGTTTATAATATACCTCTTTAACTTATCACAACCTCCCTTCATATACTATTATTCCATATCACATATGGTGTAAGAATCACTGAACAATATACTTCTATGCCTCCCTCCCATTCTTTGTGCTATTATTGTCAGAGATTTTACTTCCTTGCAAACTATAAACCCCAAAATACACTGCTATTATTCTTTACTTAAATGGTGAAATACCATTGCAAGAAATATAGAAATAAGAAAAACATATCTTACATTTATCTATTTAATTACTGGGCTTCCCAGGTGGCTCAGTGGTAAGTATCTACCTGCCAATGCAGGAAACATGGGTTCAATCCCTGGGTTGGGAAGATCCCCTGGAGAAGAATATGGCAACCCACTCCAGTTTTCTTGTCTGGGAAATCCCACGGACAGAGGAGCCTAGCAGGCTATAGTCCATGGGGTTGCAAAAGAGAAACGACTTAGCAACTAAACAATGACAATTAAATTACTGAATTACTATTACTGGCCCACTTCACTGCTTTGTGTAGATCTAAATTTCCATTTGGATTTTTTTTTTCTGCTAGAAGAACCTCCTTTAACACTGCTGTAAGTCAGATTTGCTGACAGTGAAATTCTATTGGTTTTTGTTTGTCTGAAATAGTCTTCGTTTTATTTCCAATTTTGAATCATATTTTCATTGGCTAATAAAATCACTGTTGATGGTCCCCACCTCCATCAGCATTTAGTACTTAAAAGACGCTTCTCCATTGTTTTCTGGCTTGCATGGTTTCTGGCAAGGGGTCTGCTGTCCCTCATACGGTTCTGCTCCTCTGTCCACAATGTGTCATTTTTATCTGGATGCTTCTAAGATTTCTTTTTATTACTGGTTTTCAGCAATTTGTTTGTAATGTGTCTTGATGTGGCTTTCTCAGTGTTTACGCCACATAGGGTTTGTTTGGCTCCTTGGATCTGTGAGTTTCTAGTTTCCAGTGGGTTCAGAAAGCTTTTGGCTGTTGTTTCTTCAAAACAGGTTTTGTCCCCGCCTCTCTCTTGTTTCTAGAACTCCAATTACAAACATGCAAGATGACTGGATATTAGCCCGAGGGTCACCACAGTTCTGTTATTTTGTTTTTAAAGTCTTTTTTCTCTCTGCTCAAATTTGAATCATTCTATGGCTTCAAATTTGCTGATCTTTAATTCTACAGTGTTGACTCTGCTGTGAATTCTATCCAGCATATTTTTCATTTCAGATATTGAATTTTCAACTGAAAGTTCCACTGTGACTTTTTTGTATCTTTCATTTTGCTTCTCATTATTTATTGTTCTTCCCTCTTGAATGTATGAAACATATTTTTAGTTGCTGTTTCAACATCCTTGTCTGTGAATTCCATCATCTATGTCACATCTAGGTATCTTTTTACTGATTGACTTTCCCCAAGATTTTGGGTGAATTTTCTGCTTTTTCTGCATGCATGGTTAATTTTGATCAAATGCCAGATATTGTCAATGTTCACTATTGCTTTCTGGCTTTTGCAGTGCTCCTTAAAAAAGTCTTGGATTTTATTCTGGTGTGCAGTGCTGAGTTATTTGGAATTAGTTAGACTCTTATGAGGCCTCTTTTAAAATGTTGTTAGGGTGGGTCTGGAACAGACTTAGGCTAAAACTAATTTACCACCATTATTCAGAAAATGCTCATGAGGATTCCACTAACGCCCAGTGTATCCTAAGATCTTCCCACCCCAGCTGATATAAACACAAGCTACCCTCAGCCCTGTGTAAGCTCCAAGGACTGTTCTGCCTGCCTCTCTGGGCAGCAATGTCCCCAGCCTCCTTTCCTTCCCTCACATATGTGCACGTGTTAGCCGTGCCCTGGTGGAACCTCTCTGGAGCTCCCTCCACTCAGCCCTCTGCCCTCCAAGTCTTGCTAGTCTGCCCTCTCTCTCCTCCACGCAATGAGACCACCCTCTCTCACACTTTCCCTCCCCACAGTGAGCTGGTGCAGTCATAAGCCCTGTTTCTCCCTTTCACTGCCTGTTGTCAATGTGTGACAGCTGTGCTTGGTGTATTCCATCCAGCTTTCTGGTCGTTTATGGCAGGAGGGTAATTCCCATGCCTGTTACTTCACATTGGCCAGAATCAGATGTCAAAAACCAAAAGTCAGTAACATTTTCAGAAGATGTTTCTGGTCTAACGTTTTTTTATTTCCACATTTTAAGTAGAACCCCTAAAATCCATTCCCCTTCACGGTCATTATCAGTTCATCAAATAATAAAAAGGACACAGTCTCAGAATAAAGGGCATTTCTCCCCAAAGTAGGACAGCTGTGGGTCTTATACCAGCTGCTAAACTGTCTGCAGTTTCCTTATTTAACCACAGACTTGAGCGTTTTCCTAGGCTGACACTGAGGACAGTATTGATTAGAGATGATGGAGATATCGTGCCGCGAATAGGAGTTGGGAACGTGGCTATTATTATTAGTGTGTGTATCTGAAGCAGAAATTGTAGCCTGTCCTTCCTGTGCATCGTCCCAGCATAATCAAGAGCAGATGTCCTGCTCGGGGAGCTGGAGTGACAGAGGGACAGGTGCTCGTCACTGAGCTCCCGGGGCAGCGATCTCCACGGCTCCCTCCACACCCCTCTAGGTGTCTCCAGGTCAGCACTTCACATCAGCGTCATAGTGAATTCTCAGAGGGATCCTGGAGCAGGCAGCAGGCGGGCCCATGGCCGGGAGAGATGGAGCCAGGGTGAACTGGGCCTGCCCGGCACCTGGGCAGGGTGGTTCCTGAACACCAGCTGTTGGCATACCTTCCTCAAACATTGGCCACATCTCCACAGTACCCACCTGTCACTCACTTCGCATGTGTCTTTAAAATCACTTCATTTATAAAAATATTTAAAGCTATTTTAAAAGAAATTTATGTCACTACCATCAATGGGAAATCAGTATCATTTGTTTCTTAAAAAAAAAACAAAAAACAAAAAAACCCTCAGGGCCCCATGAAAATAGTACACTCTCATTAAATTCTAGCCAGATGCTCCTGCTTTCTGGAGGCTTTCTTTCTTTATTAAGAAGAGAGACCAGCAACTCCTGGAGAGGTACTGGGTCATAATAATACCTAACTCAGAGGGCTTCCCTAGGGGTCCAGTGGTTAAGAATCCACCTGCCAATGCAGAGGACATGGGTTCAATCCCTGGTCTGGGAACTAAGATACCACATGCCACAGAGCAACTAAGCCCAGGCATCCCAACTACTGAGCCTGTGCTCTAGAACCTGCGAGCTGCAGCTACTGAAGCCTAAGCACCCTAGAGCCTGTGCTCTGCAACAAGAGAAGCCACCCTTGTTGAGAAGGTGAGAAGCCCGCGAACAGCGATTAGAGAGTAGCCCCTGCTCACCACAGCTAGAGAAAGCCTGTGCACAGCAACGAAGACCCAGTACAATCAAAAATAAAAATATTTTTTAAAATTACCTAAGACTTTCTCTTAGATATGACTGGAAAATTTGAAAAAGATTCCGCAGCACCCAGTTAAACGTGGCTGTCATCAGATGGAAGATGAAACCCAAGTAGAGAGAAGGCGGAGGACCAAGTGACAGACAGCAGAGCTGAGGGGCCTGAGCAAGAGGGAGGGAGGCCCTGTTCAAATCGAGGACTTCCACTGGCTCAGGAAGCAAGACCCTGGAGTCCCCAGGGTGGCAGTGTGGGCTGAGGTGGGAGTGCCTCGTGGTGCAGCCACTGTGGAACATGTTCTGGCATCCTCCTCACTGTACAACCAGAAATCCCCACAAATCTGCCCGGAACAGTTGGGCCCAGGGCTGAGAGAGACAGACACGCCAGCCCGAGAGCAAGGGCTCCTGGCAGTACTAAGTGAGGCCTGAGAGCCAGAATTGCCCAGAGGTCTCCATCAGGTGGACAAGCATGTCCACGCCACAGAAAATTACCCGGCTGTCACGAGGACACAGAACTAATGCCCATGGCAAGACAATGTAGCTGTGGATGCACTGTGACCTGTGAAAGAAGACAGACCTAAAGGGGACATGGAATCATTCCATCTCAGTGACATTCCAGAAAAGGCAAAACTGATCTCCAGGGACAGAAATCAGGTGAGGGCTGCTGGGGGCTGGTCGACTATAACGGGAATTCTCAGGGGTGACGGGACTATCTGTGTGTTGACTGTGGCAGTTACACAACTGGACGCGTTTGTTACTCAGGACAGCGCAGTGAAAAGGGTGGATTTGACTGATGTAGGTTATATTCCAATAAGCCTGGCCTAAACAGCAAAATACATCGGACAAAAGCCATCTCCTTCTGCAGACGTGTTAACATCTCTTTATTACTCTTGGGATAAAAGGCAGCTCCCCTCCTCGGCCTCTGAGCTGTGGGGGTCTGGCCTCCTCTTCCCTCTCCTCCTGGTCCTCAGGGCTCCTGCACACTCTGTTTCCCATCCCAAATCCTCTCCATACACCCTTCCCACATCCTTCCTTTCCAAGCTTCAGACCCTCATCCCCACCACCCACCAGAAGAGGCCCCGGTCTCGTATTCACGGGTCTTTCCCTCCATCACAAGTCGCAATCACACCCCCGCTCAGCTGCATGCCTGATGGGTAACTATCTCCCCATGAAGGACACGACATCTCTGTCTCATCGCTGACGCTGGCCCTTGCTACGGAGGTCATCACACAGCGTATGTTCAGTAAGTTCCCAAATAAGAGGATGAATGAATGAACAACTAAGTTCTGGAGAAAGGAAACACACTGAGTAACTTCTCTGCACTCCATTCTTTGGCGAAAGAAAATTCTATTGAAAAGGACACTGGGCAAGGTAACACACCCACCCCTCCTGGGCTGTCGCAGACCAGCAGAAGGGCAGGTGACACGGAGTCCTACCTGTCACGGCACAGGTCCCAGGTTCCCGGCTCAGAGCTTGTTGTCAGCCTGAAAAGTAGGAGAGAAAAAAAAACCCGTTAACCGCTTTGCTGGAGTCCAGTCTTTCCCAACTGCCTGGCTGGGCTCAGCCTAAAACCAGCAGAAAGCGTTTGCCCAAGCCTGGTGCCTGCTTCAACATCAGGGTGTCTGAGTTTCGGACCAAACATCAGTCTTTTGAAGCTGAGGTTATGTTAAGGCCTGGCTCAAACAACAGGGTCAGTGAGAGGCTTATGAAAAGGATTTGAGAGGCTCCCAGCACGCCAATTAGCTCTTACAAAACGGTGTTTTGATGAGCACCGTGCTGATGAATCAGCTCCACGTGGCTCCCTCCCCCTGGAAACACCCTTGGGCCTGAGAATGAAGGTGGGTGGTGGGGAGAGGTGGGGGCCCCACTGCAGTACAGGTTTTGCCAGATTACTGGTGGAGGGAGGGGGTGAACAGTTGAACACATCTGGCTGATATAAAACACGGCTGGAATCATACTTCCTTGAAGCAAATATTATTCTCATTAAAACATAGATCATCCATTGGGAGGAGCTGACATGGAAGAGGGCGGCACAGAGAACCCCTTTGGTTATATGCAGCTGTGCTTAGCGGGCAGAAGCGGGGAATGAAGGCCCCAGCGCCACCCTTACCCCTAGTCTGGTCCCTGCCAAGCGAGGCTCCCTTCGCCAGCCAGGGAGCAACCAGGGCCCTGGCTCCGCCCTTCCAGCTGGGTCTCTGGGCTGCCGTCTTGCTGGAAGCCACCTTCCTGATTCTCCACCAGGTCCTGAGTGGGCGCTCTCAACTCAGAGGCATTCCACCATGTGAGTGCCATGATGTGTGTTGCCTGGTCAAATGTCAGCATTGATGCTGTGTGGATAGGGTAGATGTGGTGACTACCTGCAACCAGCCAGCTCCAAGTAAGGGAGGTTACTCTTCATAAGGCGGGTTGGCCCCATTCACCCAGTTGGAGTTCTTGTGAGCAAAAACAGGTTTCCCAGAGAAGAAAAAATTCTGCCTCGCGACTGGACAGAACAGACACCCTGTTCTACACCATAACAGACACCTTTCGAGGACTTCCAGCCTGCTGACCTCCCCTACAGATTTTGGCCTGTGAACCCCATGATCCTTTTGATAAAATGAATCTGTTGCTCTTTCTGCAGATAGAATAGATAGATAGAGTATATAATTAATAGACATCAATAGATGACAGATATCCTCTTGGTTCCACTTTTCTGGGGAACCCTGGGTGATCTGTCAGTCCCCCATGGCTAGCCCTTGAAAACCCCTCACCCACATGCCACTACAGACTGGTGGTTAAAATGGCACTTCTGGCTTATATGAAGTTCTGGAACCGGCAAAACTAATCAGTGATGACAAAAATCAGGACAGTGGCTGCCTCAGTAGGGTGCGAGCAAGGACTGACTGGGTAGGGGGCACTTTCTGCAGGGGATGGGAAATTCCACGTGCTGATGGGGAGGGGTTTACAGGAATTTGCTTGTGTTAAAACTCAGTAAAAGGTACACCTAACATTTGTGCATTTCACTGCATGGAAAGTTTACTTAAAAACATAAATATTGAACTCTAGTTGGCAGAACATGCACTCAACTGCTTAGGGGCCAAGTATACTGGTGTCTGCAGTCACTGTATGAAATGCACACAAAAGTAAGGTGGATCCACAGATGGAGAGAGGGGTGGAGAGCTGGACAGACAGCTGATAAAGAGACTGCAGCTCGATGTCGATGGTGGAATCAAGTGGTGGGTATGCGGGTCCTTGTGGTACCATGGACCAAGCACTGAGGTGTGATGTGGTCAGACAGCTCAAAGTCCTGAACCCTGAATGCTTCTGAATTCTGGACTCCTGAGTACCTCACTGAGATGGTGACAGGACGGGGAAGCAGACCTCAGCAGCAACATCCTCAGCCCATGACCTTCAACAAGCATCAGGGACATCATGTTGGAGGCCTCTTTGAGACCAGGATGATCTAGACAAGTTACAGTCACCTGGAGCCGTGGAAGCCAATGGTTGGGGGAGCCCAGACTAGCAGGGGTGTGTGTGTTATGTTGACAGGCGATGGGCTGCCTCTTGGGGGAGGCATTCAAGGTGAGTGAGACTTCAGTGGCTAGACATGGTCCGGATTGCATAAAAGATGTCCTGTGATGCAAGATTCTGGTCCATGGTGGTTCTACCCTTCCACAAGACTATAGATACAGAGGGTCCCATTTGCCTGCCACTTTCCCTGAGCCAAACTGGAAGCCACACTTGCTGCAGAACAAGATCCTGCCTTGTTGAAAGGGCCCCTGGCCCATCTCAGCTTTCAGTGGACAAATGCTCTGTTCAGTCAGAAAGAATTCCACAGATCACCATCTGGAAACAGAAGGCAAGGACTTGGAAGGTTTATCCTGATCCAGTCCTATTTTCTTGTCACTTCCCCTGATTACCAAGGGCTCAGAAGGCAATGAAATAGTGTGAAATGACATGGCCAATAAGGAGACTGTGTTGTAATGAGCCAGGAGAACATGGTTCAGACTCAGGAAGGACACTCACCTCCAAAGTATCAGTGATGCCCTTATTAACAGCTAAGTTTAACCCATCCACCCACCTATGCATTCATCCATCATCCATCCAACTCTAGAGTCTTATACTGCTATACCCTTGCTACATGCTTGGTTTATAAAATTACAGTATTTGGCATAGAGGAGGCGCTAAGTATTTCTTGTGTAGTTGGATTATAGGATATCATATGTATCCTTAAGGAGCAAGTGAGACAAATTAGTTATGCCACAAATGGGGAGTTATGAAATACCATGAGGGGGACAGTACAACCTATCGAGCTGATAAAGACACTGGTGAGAGGAAAAGGTGTGGAAAATGATTTCTTAAATATATACTTTTTTAAAATATCTATTTATTGTCTGACATTTCTATTTTCTTTACTGGCTGCTGCTGCTGCTAAGTCACTTCAGTTGTGTCCGACTCTGTGCGACCCCATAGACAGCAGCCCACCAGGCTTCCCCGTCCCTGGGATTCTCCAGGCAAGCAGGCCTATGAAATAGTTCTATTTAAAATCTATTATCCAAAATAAATTATTCCAAGTCTATATCCATATATATTAAAGGAAAACTTTTAAAAATATTCTTTGCACTGATTATCTGGACATTTGAAAAAACAAGCAGAGTAATTACTCTTGCTCCATACTCACAAACTTTGATTTCTTTTTAAAGTTTATCTGGGCTGTTTAATACAATGTCACTGATTTTTTTAAAATAAATCTTTTAAAATTATTTACTAGTTTTATTTTTTCATAAATTATCCCCAATCTTCCTCAGTGTTAAACTTTGTGATTGATAATTCTAGATTATTGACACTATTGATTGGCTGTCTGTAAAGTATATTTTATTGAGAAAATTCTCTTCCTACAGGTGCAGACAGACCTGGAAACTCAGCACAAATCTGGCCAAGTGGAAGATTTCCTCAGTTCTAATTTTTCCATGTGGGACGATGAGTCTATTTCAGCCTGGATATGTGGTCAGGGTCTGTTTTGACTCTAGTCAGAGAACCTCTCATTGACAAGTATTTCACAAGTTGAAATTCATCAAATTGTCTCTATTTATGATGCTTTTCAATGTTTCACCAAATTTAAATGCTTCAAAAATCTTAGCTATCTCAAGTGCATTCCATTTGGGTACAGAATGTAAATATATCCAACTTTAAAATGTGGACCTCATCAGAGATTCTTCTACCGGCCCAGAACATTCCACAGTGAAGTGACGGCACTGTTCCCGAAGATCCCACAGCAGGACCAAGCATGCGACTCCCCTAGTCCTCCCATCAGCATCTTTAACATGTCAGCACCTTTCTGTGAGCAAATTTGCTCTGTGGCCATTGTGCTTCACTAAAATCTTCCTGAACTGAAGCTTTCTGGCACAACCTTCACTAAAAAACTTGGAAGTTCCCAGTGGATTTTGAATAAACGGTACAACGAATTTAAAGGGCTCACTTACAGAACAACTAAATGCCACTGTGCACACTTTATTTACAAAGGATCCACTCCTGCGCCTGGCAGATAAGGATGGCAATTAACCCCAGGGAGAGGGATGACGCCCTGCTGCATCCACTTTCGTTTTAATTCAGCATCAGCTGCGTCCCAGGGCTTTGTGGTCCAGCCCCTCCACTTCTCACTCGTGCATCGTGACAGGCTGAGCTCCTCTCACGATGCGAAGGATTTCCTGAAGCAGTTATCACTTGCTGGGCAGCATCGTTGATTCCAAGCATATTTCTGCGCCATAGATGTCTCAATTTGGCCAAAGCCTTGTTTTCAGAACGATGTGTGCTCCGCCAGAATTTGAATTTGTGTTATCACTGCAAAAATAAATCACTGTACCTTCAACGTTGAACTTTTAAACTGAATCAGAGAAAGCCTTTGCATTATTTCTTATGTTGCACGCTGCCCCGCTGGCTGGCTGCCTGGGGCTTCAGGAATCCTCGGGCCACTGGTAAAGATGGCACAGCAGCGAGGAACCAGAGGCTGGTGGGTCAGTTCCATGTCTTAAAAATGCATTCATTTTTTAAATCTTTAAACCCTTGCTAGATTGTCTTACCACCCAAATCTCCAGCCTGATGTTCCCTGTCTTTGCTTCAGAGGAGGGTTAGCAAGTGTTAAGAGACAGAACTAGCTAGTGCCTGGTCCAGGCTCCCTCCTGGTTACACCGCTGTCTGTGACCAGGGGCAGAGCCTGCTGGGCTCACATCTGTGATGACAAGAGAGCTCATGCACAACGGGAGACACGAAACAGCCCTGGAATATGGCAAATAATTTTTAATTATAGGAAGAATGTTAAGATAAATATTTAGAAGTTTTGATGGAATGCAGCTCTGTTTCAAAGGAAAATGAAATATCAGAAAAACCGGCTCAACTGCTGTTTTCATTCCCAGAAGCCTTGCTGGATGCAGGAACCACGTGGAGATGTTCTCCTGCTTCCTGTGCCCCAGATCCCGGTTCCATTTTGCTGACTCACCCCTCCTTCCTTGGCCTCTCTTCCGCCCCCGAGGCACCAGCCTGTCACCTAGGAGCTCCAAGAACAGTAGGGCAGACACCCACGTCCCTCACATGACTGGGACAGGCCTCTCGGAGGCCAGCACCCTGCCCCCAGGCAGGGATGGCTGGTCCCTCCTCCTGCAAGTGTCCACAGGGTGTGGCCAGACAACGTAAGTGCCCAGCCCAATGTCACACTGGAAAGCACAGCATCCTTCCCTCAGCTCCAGCCCGAGTGGTCCAGGGAGGCCCAAGGACCAGGCGGTGAGCTCCGGAGACAACTCCCAGCAGGCAGGGCAGGGGCAGGGCACCTGCAGAGGAGTGGGATGACTGCATGGATGGCTGACAGGACCAGCTCCCTTGGACGGGGTTAGGCTGGGGAGGCAGCAGATGGCCTCGCGTCTTATCCTGGAGGAGGAAGGAGCCGGCACCCCGAGCAGGCGAGGGTGGGGCTGGAGAAGTCCTTCGTGGCAGAGGGAGGAAGGAGGATCAGAGCAGCAGGGGAACTGGGCCCAGACTCAGCCTTGACCAGGATGGCCAGTCCCTGCCCTGAGGGGACCTACAGTCACAGAATGATGCTGCTGACTCGGGGGCTGTGGGGGAGGGAGGTGTGAACAGTCAGGACTGGCATTCCATCTTTGGTGCTGGGGGCTCTGGTCAGGGAGGGCTGCCCACAGGGAGGACACTAGCCCCACTTCAAACCAAATCAGACTTTCCTGAAGCACCCACCCACAGAGCCATTTCTGATCCCCAAGAGGGTCTGCATGGCGTGGTTGCCGACAGTGGTTTGGGGGACCTCAGGACGGGGATGAGGGAGGGGGAGATCAAGAGGTGGGCAGTGCCCACCTTTGAGGGGACAGCACTGACCTCGATGGGAAGGGCAGTGTAGGGGACAAGTCTCAGTTGCCCCAAGAGCAGCAGTTGAGTTGGAAGAGTACCTTCCAGCAGGACACAATCTAAGGATGTTGCTGGGGTTTTGCTCAGGTAGTGGAATTCAGCACCAAGTATGAAGTAAGAGAAGCACCCAGAGGTATGATGTGTCTTTGTGAAATAATGAGCCCCAGCATGCACCCAAGCTCCCAGGTGCTCCATGGACCCGGGGGCACAGAACAGACTGGGAGAAAGAAGGGGCCATGAGGTGCTGGGCTCAGCTTCAGAACAGGATGGTAGAGAGAATGGACTGTGAGGTGGGGTCTCTGCTTCAGCCCACAGCCCAAGGAGTGATATGAGTGTGGCCCTGAGCTGAAGCTGACTGCAGACAACACCCGTGGGCTGGCTGCCTGGTGCCCCAGCAACTTCTCAGGGGAATCAAGAAGCTGGAGGATGAGCCAGCCCTCCAGGGGTAGGAGAGTCTGTGTGGGCAATGGGGGCCCAGCAGGGAAATCTGGGCGAAGCAGCCTCCCTGGAAACCACTGCGGGGGCCATGTTTTCTCTGAGCCTTTGTTGCTTTGTTACCAAGGACGTTCTGTTCCAGCTCCCTACCCCTCACCTGAGATCATCGTCCATCTTTGTGAAAAGCCAGAGTAATTTTTTCCATCCCTGCTGGCCAGGTTGGGTGTATGCAGGCCAGGTCGTGTTGGCATGGCAACAAGACAGGCTGGGAGGAGAGAAGCGCTACCTCAATGCTCAGCAATGGCTGTGCTGCCCCCTCCTCCCAGCCTGGGCCTCTTCCAGGGGTGAACGCCCGGCTCCTGTGTCCACACCATCATCGATGCTCTGCGTGCCTGCTGGGTGCCAGGCCACATATGGGAATGTCCTTCCCTGAACCTTCATGATCTCAATATGATGCAGGCATTGATTTTTTAATGTGTTTATTTACTTTTGGTTGTGCTGCGTCTTCGTTGTTGCGAGAACGAAGTTGTGGCAAGTAGAGGGCTACTCTCTAGTCGCGGTACACAAGCTTCTCCCTGCGGAGGCTTCTTTGTTACAGAGCATCGGCTCTAGGCACGCAGGCTCAGTAGTTGTGGTGCATGGGCTTAGTTGCTCTGCAGCATGTGGGATCTTCCAAGATCAGGGATCAAACCCATGTCTCCTGCCTTGATGCGGGGATTCTTTACCACTGAGCCACCAGGGAAGCCCCAGGCATTCATTTCATCTGAAGTTTGAAGATTCAAATCTGACACTAGACCCTCGCATGTATATCCAATTGGTTTTCAACAAGGATGCCAAGATCATTCAGTGAGGAAAGGACAGCCTTTTCAACAAATGGGGCTTCCAACCAGACACCCACATGCAAAAGGATGAAGTCAGAAATAGCATATACAAAATTTAACTCTAAAAGACTCAAAGACCTAAGTGGAAGAGTTAAAACTGTAAGTCTATAAAGACGCGAATCTTTGTGACCTTGGATTAGACAACAATTTCTTAGATATGACACCAAAAGCACAGCAAGCAAATTAAAAAATAAGTAACCAAAATTAATAATTTTGTGATACAAAGGACATCATCAAGAACGTGAAAGGCAAGGCATGAGAGGAAATACTTATAAATCATATACCTAATCCGGAATATATAAAGAACTCCTAAATTCAAATAATAAAAAGACAAAGAAAATATACAAATGGGCAAGAAGCACATGAAAAAGATGTCTTCTTTCACTAGCTGTCAGGGAAGCGCAACAAGATACCACTTCATTCTCTTTGTAATGGTTACAGTCAAAAAGATAGAGAACCGGAAGTATTGCTGAGAATGGGGGAAAATTAGAAACCTCATACATTGCTGCTCCAGAAGCTCCTCAAAAGATTAAACACACAGTTACCCTCTGACCCAGCAATTCCACTCCTGGATATATACCCAGGAAAAGTGAAAACACCTCCACGCCAAAAATATGTAATGTTTGTTGCAGCATTATTCATAATAGGTGAATAACCAAGACAATCAAAATGTCCACCAAATTAATGGATAAGCAAAACGGGGCCCAATCTGTACAATGGAATTTCACTCAGCCACACAAAAGAATGACCCAGGCTTCATTCAGCATGGAGCACCTTGAGAACATCACGCTAAGTGAATGACACGCATACAAAAGGCCGCATATGATTTGATTCCATTTATATGAAAGGCCCAAAACAGGCAAATCCACAGAGATGGAAAGTAGATTCATGGTTGCCAGGGGCCAGGGAGTGACTGCTGATGGGGACAAGGTTTCCTTTTGGGATGACAAAATGCTTCTGAAATTGACTGTGGTGATGGCTGCACAACTCTGTGAATACACAACAAACCATTTAATTGTATACTTGAAACAGGTGAATTGTACAGTGCATGAATTACATCTCCACAAGGCTGTATCAAGAACAACTGAGGCCCAATACAGTAATCAACAGACCACGTTCCACGAAAAGGGCAGAGGCAGGACTTGAACTCAGGCCCTTCAGGTCAAAGCTCTTCACCGCCTGCTCTGTTGCCTCCTGTAGACATATGCCTTTGAGTAAGTTCTAACTCTGCACTTCCTCACCACCAATCATCTAGCCCCACATGCTATTCAATGCATGGTCCACATGTGTGGTCTACGTGTGAGCATAGGAGGTCACAGCCACAGGAAGTCAGGGGCACTGTCCTGAAAGGGTCTTTAAAAATCACTGAGTCAGCTTCCCATCTCCTGGAGACGCTCTCTTTGTATCCCCAGTGGGATCATCCAGCACCCCATGAGGTAAGCCCTCCACCTCACTTGCCACCACGTTGCTTTGTTTAGCAGGACCAGTCATTCTGGAACTCAAACCCTGAGGAGGCAGCAATGACAACGGCATTCCAAACACTCTAGCTGCCTGCCAGAAGCTGACGTAAATCCTCTCATGGAGGAAGATGACATTGTCCTATGCCTTGAGTTGTCTCTATATTGTTCAATTTACAATAACCAGCACATCATCAAAAATAATCTGGCATTTAAGAAGATGGGACAACATGATAAAAAATCAAGAGAAACTACAGACAATAGCCATAGAAGATAGAATATGAGTTATTCGAATAATGAACTTTCAATAATCCCTTAAAATATTGAAGGAAATAAAAGACAAGATTGAGAATTTTGGTACAGTGGAAACTATAATAAAGAATCAAATAAAAGTTCTAGAACTAAGAAATATAATAACTGGAATTTAGAACTTAATAATTAGCTCTAACTAAAGAAAGAATTAGTAAGCTGGAAGATAAATCAAAAGAAATTTTGCAGATGAAAATAATTATTTTAGCTATCCTAGTGAATGTATACTGGTACTCTATGGTTAACATTTGCATTTCCCTAATAGATCATGACGTTGAGCAGCTTTTCATATGATTATTGGCCATCTGGAGATTGTTTTAATCCAGTGCCTATTCAAAACTTTGGGTATTCAAAAAATTAGGTTATCTGTCTTTTTTAGAAACACTAATATTTATTAGAGCTTGATAACTCTAAAAGAGTATTTTAATTTCTATGATAACCTAAAAGAACAACAAAGGTGCTTATCGAGCTAACAAAGGGGAGTATAAAAATATTATAAAGTTTATAAAGGCAAGAAAGGAGAGAAAGAACAACACAGGATAATCAGGATAAATTAAAAACACACAGTAACTTAGATAGATTGGAATGTTAGCTGAAACCCCTAATACATCAGTTATCACATGAAATGTACACAGACTAAATGGTCAAACTGAAAGACAAAGATGGTATCTTTTGTCAATGGAAAAATATAACTTTTCATCCAAATAAATGACTTTCTTACAAGCATGTTTTTGGTCTTTGTCCATCTCTCATTATCACTACACAGGGAGAAGCAACCTACCTGCAAATGTGCTCTCATTTAGCTGGGAACGTCTGATGATTATCACTGATAGACTGTTTTGCTTTGCTACTAAAAAGTTAGTTCATTCAGCTAGGCAAATTCCCTTTCTAAAAGGAAGGAAGGTTATAGCTTCTACTTGTCAAGACCATTTAAATAACGTGTTTTTAAAATCAGATCTGACATCCCTGCAATCTCCCTTTACATTCCCACACCTCGGTCTATCCTTGCGCTGGAATAGTGGTTAATGTCTCAAGTTCTGCCTGAGTTTGAGTCCTGACACTTAGTCCAGACATGGGACTCAGCTCAGGTTGAAGAATTCATTTCATCCCCCTGGACCTCTGTTTCCTCATCTGTAAAATGGGATAATGGTCCCTACCTCAAAGGGTCACTGAGTGGATTAAATAACCAAAAGCACACATCACACTTAATGAACACGATAATTATTATGACTATAATGTGGTAATTTTATTAGTGCTACCCCCTCCGCTTCCTGATCTGGTCATTTCCTCCCCATCTCCTGTCAAGGTTCTGCTCAGAAACTACTGGCAGTTAGTAAGTTTTTATCAGAAATTCCCTGGCAGGCCAGAGGTTAGGACTCCAGCCTTTTAATGAAGGGGGTGTGGATTCAATCCCAGGTCCCGGAACTAAGCCACACAGCCACTATTCCACAAGCCACATGGCCAAAAAAATAAATGAGAAACTACTCCTCCAGGTGACCCCTGCCTGGCCAATCACCCCTCTCTTACTGGAGAAGGAGGCTGTCCCATGCAGGTGCCCAGGTGCTGCCCTGAACAGGTGCCCAGGTGCCTCTGACCCCCCCCCCCACCGAGCAGAACCCGCAGCACCCCTACACCCTGGGTCAACAGCACAGGGGAGGTGGGGGGCCTCCCGCATGGCCAGCCCACTGGCCCAACAAGGGGTCAGACTCGCCCTCCTAGAGAGTCACCCAGGTCTGGAGGGGCAGGAGTCGGATCCAGCCAGCAGACCACCTGCCGTGCAGAAAATGCACTGCACCGCACAGCCAGGACAGGCAGCCTCCCCTTCTCTTGGCATTAGAGCTGCCAGTAAGCAAACTAGAGCCAGGAGGGGCCGTGTGAGCCCATCAGATTAACAGGATCAGAGGGAACTTGGACATACAGCATGGGCCGAAGCATGACCACCTTGGAAGTAGGCATCTAAACGCACACGTCAACGTTTAGAGGGCACTTCGGCGCAGCAATCGCACTCCTAGGCGTGTGGGTGCAGATGTTGTTGGAAACCCAGTCAGACACGATTAGAGCCAAGGGGCTCTGGGGAAAGGTTTCAGCGCATCCAAGGTGCAGGCTCCAGGCTCCCCTCCCTGCCCGCCCATGATGGCGAGAGAGGTCCCGTTTGGGGTAGGTTGGTGCCCTCACCTGGGGTTCCGGAAATGGTGCTGGCCAACTAGTGCAGTTCCTCTACGCTTGGGGTGGCGGGAGCTCCAGAACGAAGCCCCTCTGGTGGGATGGCCTGGACCCCCGGGCTCCCCAGTCCCGCGCGGGTTGGTTTGGCTGCAGGTACCAGTTGGCCCAGGGTAGCAGGGGCACCCATAGCACCGGGCGCCTCCCCAGAGAGTGAAATGTAGGAGGCGGCATTTGGAGCAAATCCTCTTGACAGAAACTTGCCCTGGGTCCAAAATCATCAGTGAAAACCCAAATGGTGTAAGTCTGGCCACTCGTCAGATGGCTGTTTGTGCAGGAAATGTGCAGTGAGTGTTCATAGTAAGACTGTTCCCAGAGCTGCGTGCGGGTCTCCAGATTCCCGGAAAGTGACGGCTTCTCTGGAAGTGAGGTTATTTTCGAGGAAGGGAAGAGATTTAGTGATTTCTAAGTACTCTGGTTTTTAAAAAATTCCAAAACCCAAAATTCCATACAGAGATCCAGGTAGAAGTTAATGGTTTTTTCCCAAGTAGCAAGGACAGTTGGAATAAAGCATTTGGAGGGTGCCTGGCTTTCTTGTGACTCAATCGGGGCTGGCACTGCCATAGGCCGGGAGGAGGCCCGGAGGAGGCCGGCCAGCAGATCCCCACAGCTGCCCAGGCCCCGGCCACCGCAGCACCAGGAGGGGAAAACACTGGACAGGGCCAGGACCCTCGGAGACCTTACTAAGACTGTGGAGCCAGCCGAGAGGTTGTATATTAGCTCCAGAGCAAAGCAGAGCCTGGTGTGGAATTTTAGCCAAATGGTAACTTTTTTTTTTAACACATTTAAAAATGAAACCTTTCTCTTGCTCATTTCTCAGAATTGTTTTGCCATCAACAGCCTAAGCTGCCTGCCCTCTCCCACCTACTACTTCACCCACTCAGTCCCAGTTTTCTCTAAAGTCAGCTCTCCACTGGGTTCACCCCATTCCCCAGCCCTGCCCCTGAGAGCTGGGGAAGGGGGAGTTTTCATTTTTCACAGCACGAGGGCACCGAGAGTAGAGCATGCATGGTTGGTGCAGGAAACACACCCTGCAGTGCAGAAGTGCCCCTGAGCAAGGATGTGTCTCCTGGGTGACCAGGGTCCCTCAGCTTTGTCCCGAGAAGAAGCGTCTGTGCTTTTGCTGTGGTGAACCCGGGGATGCCCATACTTAGGTGCCTAAAGTGACATGATGCCTCCTGCCCAGCGTCAGACCCATTTCCTATGAACTGCATATTCTGATTCTCAAGTGGCCCTAACGAGGGAGTCCCTGAGAATGTTTGACAGAACTGGAGTGGCCACACACAGCACATGTGTTGCTGTTGAAGGATGATCCCGTGAAGGATGAGGGTGCTCCACGTCAGTGCCAGTGACCACATGGAGGACCCTGGGGCCCTGGGCTGACAGACACACTTGGTTGTAACAAATGACTTCAGCAGAGGCGATTCAACTCTTGTCCTGGGGGAGGGGTCTTGTCCAGAGTCCGTGTCCCCAGGGACTTTCCAACCCCCACCCCCACACAGAGTGTGGCACCCAATGTGCAGCGGGTTCAAAGCAGGACAGCCTGTGACCAGCTCTGCCTCAGGGCTCCACGGGGGACACTCACACACTTGCAGTGTGCGCCTCACTTTTGTATGCTGAGTTGTTGCTAAGTTACCGAACACATCAGGCTGAATGCCATGTGACCTTTCTAGACTGACCAAGATTCCCTGAGCCAGCTGTCAGAACCACTCTAAAGGGTGGGGGCAAAGACATGGCTGAAGTTACTGGGGGCAAAATAGATCTCTCCTTCCTTGTTTTGTTGTTGGATAACAAGAAATCTCCAAACTAATATCCATCATTTTTATAAATATCGTGACAATTGGGTGACTTTTTTGCTCCATGAATTTCCTTTTTCTTACTCAGGAAGGTAAGGCTGGCAGTGAGGCATGGGTGGTGTGCCTCACTCAGCCTGCCACGTGGTGTCAGCCATGGGTGGTGGAGGTGGCACAGAGGCTGGGTAACCCACATGCCACGGCCCTGGGCACAGCTTGCCCAGAGGGTCTGCCCTGGACCGGCCAGCTGCGTTGTGCTCTGGGTTCCGGGAGCTTCGCCCTGCAGGCTTCACTCTGAAGGACGCTGGTTCAGCGATGAAATATCAGGTCTGTGCTCCAGGGATCAGTGAGTCGTGAGCACTTAGTAAAGCACTCTACTCCTGTGTCTGACACCCACCTGCTGGCTGTGACTGCCTCGGGGACCACGGGACCCAGACCCTGTGCATCTGCCCCACTGCCCCATGGTGTCCCCACTGCCCCATGGAGCAGAGTCCAGCCCTCCCTCCCAGAGCCGGCACTTCTGCAGTGGGGCCAATTCATGTTGTTGCCTAAATGTGGCTTCCACCCAATTAATGCCCTCCCTCCCCCCCGCCACCCTGCTCCGCTGTGCCCTTTGTCCCTGATCTGCACTGTGACAGCATGCTGTTGAGGGCCCTGGGTGTCTGTGTGTGCTGGTGTGCCCCACACTGGACTCATGTCCACGGAGCAGTGGGGGCTGGGCCGGGTGTGTGACCCACCATGGGGACATCTACTGAGTGGGGTGGGGGAATCCCGGGCCTGGAGAGCCCCCAGGGGAGCCCTGGCTGGACTCAGAGTCCTGAAATCCAGGAGAGTAAAGCAGCTTCTTCTGGGGTTGGGAGGCAGGAGGGGACGTGGCAAATTAGAAGTGATTTCTGGAAGAACCCCACTGAGGGGGACAAGGAGAGCGTTCCCCAGGGTCACAGAGCACGTTAACTGTCAGTTAAGCCAAGAATTCAGATCCATCAAAAAAATTAAATTAGAATTTCCATATGATCCAGCATTTCATTTCTAGGTACACACCCAAAAGAACTGAAAGCAGGGTGTCAAAGAGAGGTTTGAACACCCCTGTTCACACAGCATTATTCATAATAGCCAAGAGGTGGAAGAAGCCAAGTGTCCATTGATGGGTGATGATAAATTGTGGTCCATCCACGCAGTGGAATATTATTCGGCTTCAAAAAGGAAGGAAATCCTGACACGTGTTACAACATGGACAAACCTTGACATTATGCTTAACAAAATAAATCAGTCTTACAGGACAAATTCTGTATGATTCCACTTACATAGACAAATTCACAGAGACTGAGAGTAGCTTCTGCAGCTGGGGGAGGGGGCCGTGAGTGTGTGTTTACTGGGAAACAGAGCATTGTTTGGGGAAGATGACACAGTTCTGTGGACGGTGGTGGTGGGTGCACAACAAGGTGACTGTACCTGATACCTCGGGCAAATTTTATGGTGTGTGTATTTTACTACAGTAAAAATGAAAACATAAATAAACCAAGAGCCCAGACAGAGCCCTCCCACCGCAGCCCGGTTCATTGGCCTCTCCTGAGGACTTCAGGTTCCAAACCCGGAACCCACAGCTCCCACACAGGCCCCACCCTGCTGTCATGAACCTGTTCACGTGGGGATCTGGGCAGAATTTCCGCTGTGTGGTCAGAGGACCACCTATAGCAGAGTTGTCTGGGGGCCGATTTACAATGCAGATTCCTGGGCACTGTTCCAGGCTCTGAATAGATCTCAGGGTAAGAGGGGTGCAATTACTTGTATTTTAGGTTCTTGTGGCCACATGGACGTGAAAACAGCACAGAGGGTAGGTCAGTCCTTCACCCAGGGGCCGTGGATCGTGCTTCAGAACGTTGATTCAGAAACCAAAACACAGCAGAAAGCTCCGACTGAATTCCAGAGAGGAAAGCCACTTGAAATTGATTTTCACAAGCATTTCTTATATTTCATGCCCCTAGATCTCCACACTGTAACAACCTGTGTAAAAGGTGTTAGTCTAGAGGTTACCCACAAATAGCCATGAATCCAGAGAATTTACAGAAGCATGGAGCTTGACAAGCGGAACCAATAAACCTTGCCTTCACACTTGCTAGGAGGCTGCCCAGGCTGCCGGTGCAAAGTTGGGGTCGACAAAGGCCCTGAGAATCCTGGTCCCTGGGGGGCCCAAGTGCTCCCCCGGCTCCCATGCTGGCCTCGAGCCCCAGCTCCTCCTCGGGAAGCTTGCTGCCAGGTTGTGAGGTGTTGAGTTCTGCCTGATCAGGAATGAGCTGACCGGGCATCTGCTGGGAGGAGGAAATAGTAGGTGAACAGCTGAGAGGTGGTCAGCCAATGCAACCAGCCTCAAGGGCCATGGCCAGGCCTGCAGATGCCAGCCAAGCAGACAGTTGACCAGGGACAGAGTCTCCCACCCAGAACCCGAAGTCCAGAAGGGAGCAAGCAGGCCCTGGGGTCCAAACCCTGGGGGACGGCGTGGGGCGGAGATGGGTGGCGATGAGGCCAGAACTAGGACCAGACTAAGGAAATGCAGGAGGGCCCCAAGCCTCCCAACACCAGGCTGGGTGGGTGGGCCTGTCGGGGGCAGGGAGTGCAGTCACAGGCCCAAGTCCTGCTTCAGGAGCCGCCCTCCTGGGAGATGAGGGTGCCAAGGCCAGCCCAGTGTGCTGCTCTGTGGGCTCCCTAGGGTACCCAGAGTGGAGGACTTGGGAGCAACTGAGGCCCCTTCCTTGATTTTGAAGATGAGGCCTCAGTTGGAGCCCCTGGCCCTGGGGGCTCTCCCAGGGCTTCAACACAGCAACACAGACCTGAAGACAGCAGGTCCCCCAGGAAGAGGGGCCTTAGTAGCACATGACTACAGAGGTAGAAGGCGAAAGAAGCCAGGATCTCCCGCAGCCTGCTATTTTGGGAAGAGTGCCTGGGATTTGCCTCCACACAGACTGGTTGGGGAGTGAGGGGAGTGGGCTCTGAGGGAATGAGGGGAGTAGGCTCTAGGAGAGTGAGGGGGAGTGGGCTCTGAGGGAGTGAGGGGGAGTGGGCTCTGAGGGAGTGAGGGGGAGTGGGCTCTGAGGGAGTGAGGGGGAGTGGGCTCTGAGGGAGTGAGGGGAGTGGGTTCTGAGGGAGTGAGAGGAGTGGGCTCTGAGGGAGTGAGGGGAGTGGGCTCTGAGGGAGTGAGGGGATTGAGGGGGTGGGCTCTGAGGGAGTGAGGGGAGTGGGCTCTGAGGGGAATGAGGGGGAGTGGGCTCTGAGGGGAGTGTGGGGAGTGGGCTCTGAGGGAGTGAGGGGATTGAAGGGGGTGGACTCTGAGGGAGTG